>NW_026909614.1:631333-947000 GCF_033115175.1 Lepus europaeus | reverse complement strand
ATTTTCTAGGGAGAAAGCTAGAGGAACTGTGGCAATCAAGCATGATATTTTGTTTGTATAGATGACATTTTATGCACTTGCCTAACGAAAAGATTTTGCTTTTCTCCAAAACCATTTTTACTGTGATTTTCTCGGTCCATTGCATACGAATTCCACAGCAGTTCGTCCGTATATGACTGGATGGAACTGGAAAAATCCGGTTGTGTTTTGGCTAACTCAATCCTAAATATTGCTACAGCCTCTGTGTTAATGTATTCCTGATATTATCCACGGACTTTATTTTTTTGAAATTTTTTTTTTAGAGAGCATTTAATTTTGTGCTTGGAAAATCTAATTGGTTCATCATGGGGACACCAGCTCTACACATTCGTATTTTCAAGGGGGAAGGTAGAGGAACTGTGGCAAACAAACATGATATTTCTGTTTGTCTAGATGACATTTTAAGCTCTTGCCTAATGAAAAGTCTTTGCTCTTCTCCAAAACCATTTTTACTGTGATTTTCTCGGTCCACTGCATACGAATTCCACACCACTTTGTCCAGATATGACTGGATGAAACCAGAAATATCCGGTTTTCTTTTAGCTAACTCAATCCCAGATATTGCTACGGACTCTGTGTTTGTGTTTTCTGGATATTATCAACGGACTTTATTTTTTTGAATGTTTTTTTTTTCCGTGAACATTTGATTTTGTGCTAGGAAAAAAAAATTGGTTCATCATGGGGACACCAGCTCTACACATTCGTATTTTCCAGGGAGAAAGCAAGAGGAACTGTGACAAACAAACATGATATTTCTGTTTGCATTGATGACATTTTATGCACTTACCTAACGAAAAGTCTTTGCTATTCTCCAAAAATTTTTCCTTTGATTTTCTCGGTCCATTGCATACGAATTCCACACCACTTTGTCCGGATATGACTGGATGAAACCAGAAATATCCAGTTTTCTTTTGTCTAACTCAATCCCAGTTATTGCTACGGCCTCTGTGTTTGTGTTTTCTGGATATTATCAACGGACTTTATTGCTTTGAATGTATTTTTCCAGGAACATTTGATTTATTGCTTGGAAAAAAAAAATTGGTTCATCATGGGGACACCAGCTCTACACATTCGTATTTTCTAGGGAGAAAGCTAGAGGAACTGCGGCAAACAAACATGATATTTCTGTTTGTATCGATGACATTTTATGCAGTTCCCTAATGAAAAGACTTTCCTTTATTCAAAACCATTTTTACTGTGATTTTCTCGGTCCATTGCATACGAATTCCAAACCAGTTTGTCCGGATATGACTGGATGAAACCAGAAATAGCCGGTTGTGTTTTGGCTAACTCAATCCGAAATATTGTGAAAGCCTCTGTGTTTGTGTTTTCTGGATATCATCGATGGACTTTATTGTTTTGAATGTTTTTATCAGGGAACATTTAATTTTGTACCGTACAAACACTAAGTGGTTCATCATGGGGACACCAGCTCTACACATTCGTATTTTCTAGGGAGAAAGCTAGAGGAACTGCTGCAAACAAACATGATATTTCTGTTTGTATACATGACATTTTATGCACTTGCCTAACGAAAAGACTTTGCTTTTCTCCAAAACCATTTTTACTGTGATTTTCTCGGTCCATTGCATACGAATTCCACACCACTTTGTCAGGATATGACTGGATGAAACCAGAAATAGCCGGTTGTGTTTTGGCTAACTCAATCTGAAATATTGTGAAAGCCTCTGTGTTTGTGTTTTCTGGATATCATCTGGACTTTATAGTTTAATGTTTTTATCAGGGAACATTTAATTTGGTACCGTAGAAACAGTAATTGTTTCATCATGGGGACACCAGCTCTACATATTCGTATTTTCTAGGACAAAGCTAGAGGAACTGTGGAAAAAAAACATGATATTTCTGTTTGTATAGATGACATTTTATGCACTTGCCTAATGAAAAGATTTTGCTTTTCTCCAAAACCATTTGTATTGTGATTTTCTCGGTCCATTGCATACGAATTCCACACCACTTTGTCCGGATATTACTGGATGAAAACGGAAATATCTGTTTGTGTTTTGGCTAACTCAATCCCAGATAGTGCTATGGCCTCTGTGTTTGTGTTTTCTGAATATTGTCAATGGACTTTATTGTTTTGAATGTTTTTTATCAGGGAACATTTTATTTTGAGCTTGGATACAGTAATTGGATCCACATGGAGACACCAGCTCTACATATTCATATTTTCTAGGAATAAAGCTAGAGGAACTGCAGCAAACAAACATTATAGTTTTGTTTGTATAGATGACATTTTATGCACTTGCCTAATGAAAAGACTTTGCTTTTCTCCCAAACCATTTTTACTCTAATTTTCTCGATCCATTGCATACGAATTCCACACCACTTTTTCCGGATAAGACTGGATGTAACCAGACATATCTGGTTTTTTTTTGGCGAACTAAATCCCAGATATTGCTATGGCCTCTGTGTTTGTGTTTTCTGGATATTATTAACGGACTTTATTGTTTTGAATGTTTATTATCAGGGAACATTTTATTTTGAGCTTGGATACAGTAATTGGTTCCACATGGAGACACCAGCTCCACATATTCGTATTTTCTAGGAAGAAAGCTAGAGGAACTGTGGCAAACAAACATGATATTTCTGTTTGTCTATATGACATTTTATGCACTTGCCTAACGAAAAGACTTTGCTTTTCTCCAAAACCATTTGTACTGTGATTTTCTCGGTCAATTGCATACGAATTCCACACCACTTTCCGGATATGACTGGATGAAACCAGAAATATCCGTTTGTGTTTTGGCTAACTCAATCCCAGATATTCCTATGGCCTCTTTTTTTGTGTTTTTTTCTGATATTGTCAACGGACTTTATTGTTTAGAATGTTTTTTATCGGGGAACATTTTATTTTGAGCTTGGATACAGTAATTGGTTCCACATGGAGACACCAGCGCTACACATTTGTATTTTCTAGGGAGAAAGCTAGAGGAACTGCGGCAAACAAACATGATATTTCTGTTTGTATAGATGACATTTTATGCACTTGCCTAACAAAAAGTCTTTGCTCTTCTCCAAAACCATTTGTACAGTGATTTTCTCGGTCCATTGCATACGAATTCCACACGACTTTGTCCAGATATGACTGGATGAAAGCGGAAATATCCGGTTGTGTTTTGGCTAACTCAATCCAAAATATTGCTATGGCCTCTTTGTTTGTGTTTTCTGGATATTGTCAATGGACTTTATTGTTTTGAATGTTTTTTTTATCGGGGAACATTTTATTTTGAAGTTGGATACAGTAATTGGTTCCACATGGAGACACCAGATCTACATATTCGTATTTTCTAGGAAGAAAGGTAGAGGAACTGCGGCAAACAAACATGATATTTTTGTTTGTATCGATGACATTTTATGCACTTGCCTAACGAAAAACTTTGCTTTTCCCCGAAACCATTTTTACTGTGATTTTCTTGGTCCATTGCATCCAAATTCCACACCAGTTTGTCCAGATATGACTGGATGAAAGCGGAAATATCCGGTTGTGTTTTGGCTAACTCAATCCAACATCTTGCTACAGCCTCCGTGTTTGTGTTTTCCGGATATTATCGATGGACTTTATTCTTTTGAATGTTTTTATCAGGGAACATTTAATTTTGTACCGTAGAAACAGTAATTGGTTCCACATGGAGACACCAGCTCTACATATTCGTATTTTCTAGGGAGAAAGCTAGAGGAACTGTGGCAATCAAGCATGATATTTTGTTTGTATAGATGACATTTTATGCACTTGCCTAACAAAAAGACTTTGCTTTTCTCCAAAACCATTTTTACTGTGATTTTCTCGGTCCATTGCATATGAATTCCACAGCAGTTCGTCCGTATATGACTGGATGGAACTGGAAAAATCCGGTTGTGTTTTGGCTAACTCAATCCGAAATATTGTGAAAGCCTCTGTGTTTGTGTTTTCTGGATATTATCGATGGACTTTATTGTTTTGAATGTTTTTTTTTCCGTGAACATTTGATTTTGTGCTTGGAAAAAAAAATTGGTTCATCATGGGGACACCAGCTCTACACATTCGTATTTTCCATGGAGAAAGCAAGAGGAACTGCGACAAACAAACAAGATATTTCTGTTTGCATTGATGACATTTTATGCACTTACCTAACGAAAAGTCTTTGCTATTCTCCAAAAATTTTTCCTGTGATTTTCTGGGTCCATTGCATCCGAATTCCACACCACTTTGTCCGGATATGACTGGATGAAACCAGAAATATCCAGTTTTCTTTTGTCTAACTCAATCCCAGTTATTGCTACGGCCTCTGTGTTTGTGTTTTCTGGATATTATCAACGGACTTTATTGTTTTGAATGTATTTTTCCGGGAACATTTGATTTATTGCTTGGAAAAAAAAATTGGTTCATCATGGGGACACCAGCTCTACACATTCGTATTTTCTAGGGAGAAAGCAAGAGGAACTGCGGCAAACAAACATGATATTTCTGTTTGTATCGATGACATTTTATGCAGTTCCCTAATGAAAAGACTTTCCTTTATTCAAAACCATTTTTCTGTGATTTTCTCGGTCCATTGCATACGAATTCCACACCACTTTGTACGGATATCACTGGATGAAACCAGAAATAGCCGGTTGTGTTTTGGCTAACTCAATCCGAAATATTGTGAAAGCCTCTGTGTTTGTGTTTTCTGGATATTATCGATGGACTTTATTGTTTTGAATGTTTTTATCAGGGAACATTTCATTTTGTACCGTACAAACACTAAGTGGTTCATCATGGGGACACCAGCTCTACACATTCGTATTTTCTAGGGAGAAAGCTAGAGGAACTGTGGAAAACCAACATGATATTTCTCTTTGAATAGATGAAATTTAATGCACTTGCCTAACGAAAAGTTTTTGCTTTTCTCCAGAACCATTTTTACTTTGATTTTCTCGGTCCATTGCTTACGAATTCCACACCACTTTGTCCGGATATGACTGGATGAAACTGGAAAAATCAGGTTGTGTTTTAGCTAACTCAATCCGAAATATTGCTACAGCCTCTGTGTTTGTGTATTCCTGATATTATCCACAGACTTTATTTTTTTGAATTTTTTTTTTCTGGGAGCATTTAATTTTGTGCTTGTAAAAACTAATTGGTTCATCATGAGGACACCAGCTCTACACATTCGTATTTTCTAGGGGAAAAGTAGAGTTACTGCGGCAAACAAACATGATATTTCTATTTGTATAGATGACATTTTATGCACTTGCCTAACGAAAAGTCTTTGCATTACTCCAAAACCATTTCTACTGTGATTTTCTCGGTCCATTGCATACGAATTCCACACCACTTAGTCCGGATATGACTGGATGAAACCAGAAATATCTGTTTTTCTTTTGGCTAACTCAATCCCAGACATTGCTATGGCCTCTGTGTTTGTGTTTTCCGGACATTATCAACGGACTTTATTGTGTTGAATGTTTTTTTATCGGGGAACATTTTATTTTGAGCGTGGATACAGTAATTGGTACCACATGGAGACAAGAGCTCTACATATTCATATTTTCTAGGGGAAAGGTAGAGGAACTGCGACTAACAAACATGATATTGCTGTTTGTATAGATGACATTTTATGCACTTGCCTAATGAAAAGACTTTGCTTTTCTGCAAAACCATTTTTACTGTGATTTCTCGGTCCATTGCATACGAATTCCACACCAGTTTGTGTGGATATGACTGGATGAAACCAGAAATAGCCGGTTGTGTTTTGGCTAACTTAATCCGAAATATTGTGAAAGCTTCTGTGTTTGTGTTTTCTGGATATTATCCATGGACTTTATTGATTTGAATGTTTTTATCAGGGAACATTTCATTTTGTACCGTACAAACACTAACTGGTTCATCATGGGGACACCAGCTCTACACATTGGTAATTTCTAAGGAGAAAGCTAGAAGAACTGTGCCAACAAGCATGATATTTCTGTTTGTATCGATGACATTTTATGTACTTGCCTAGCGAAAAGACTTTGCTTTTCTCCAAAACCATTTTTACTGTGATTTTCTCATTCCATGGCATACGAATTCCACACCACTTTGTCCGGATATGCCTGGATGAAACTGGAAAAATCCGGTTGTGTTTTGGCTAACTCAATCCAAAATATTGCTACAGCCTCTGTGTTTGTGTATTCCTGATATTATCCACGGACTTTATTTTTTTGAATGTTTTTTTTTCAGGGAGCATTTGATTTTGTACTTGGAAAAAAAATTCGTTCATCATGCGGATACCAGCTCTACACATTCTTATTTTCTATGTAGAATGCTAGAGGAACTTTGGCAAACAAACATGATATTTCTATTTGTATAGATTACATTTTATGCACTTGCCTAACGAAAAGTCTTTGCTTTTCTCCAAAACCATTTGTACTGTGATTTTCTCAGTCCATTGCATACGAATTCCACACCACTTTGACTGGATATGATTGGATGAAACTGGAAAAAAACGGTTGTGTTTTGGCTAACTCAATCCTAAATATTGCTACAGCCTCTGTGTTTGTGTTTTCTGGATATTTTCACGGAGTTTATTTTTTTGAATGTTTTTTTTTCAGGGAACATTTAATTTTGTGCTTGGAAAAAAATTGGTTCATCATGGGGACACCAGCTCTACACATTCGTATTTTCAAGGGGAAAGCTAGAGGAATTGCCGCAAACAAACATGATATTTCTTTTTGCATAGATGACATTTTATGCACTTGCCAAACGAAAAGACTTTGCTTTTCTCCAAAACCATTTTTACTGTGATTTTCTGGGTCCATTGCATACGAATTCCACACCACTTTGTCTGGATATGACTGGATGAAACCAGAAATATCGGTTTTGTTTTGGCTAACTCAATCCCAGATATTGCTACAGCCTCTGAGTTTGTGGTTTCTGGATATTATCGATGGACTATATTTTTGAAAGTTTTTTATCGGGGAACATTTTATTTTGAGCTTGGATACAGTAATTGGTTCCACATGGAGACATCAGGTGAACATATTCGTATTTTCTAGGGAGAAAGCTAGAGGAACTGTGGCAACCAACATGATATTTCTGTTTGTATCGATGATATTTTATGCACTTGCCTAACGAAAAGAATTTGCTTTTCTCCAAAGCATTTTTACTGTGATTTCCTCAGTCCATTGCATACGAATTCCACACCAGTTTGTCCCAATATGACTGGATGGATCCAGAAATATCCTGTTCTTCTTTGGCTAACTCAATGCAAAATATTGTGAAAGTTTCTGTGTTTGTGTTCTGGATATTATCGATGGACTTCATTGTTTTTGAAAATTTTTATAAGGGAACATTTAATTTTGAACCGTAGAAACACTAATTGGTTCATCATGGGGACACCAGCTCTACACATTCGTTTTTTCAAGGGAGAAAGCTAGAGGAACTGCGGCAAACATACATGATATTTCTGTTTGTATAGATGACATTTTATGCACATGCCTAACGAAAAGACTGTGCTTTTCTCCCAAACCATTATTACTGTGATTTTCTCGGTCCATTGCATAAGAATTCCACACCACTTTGTCTGGATATGACTGGATGAAACAAGAAATATCCGGATGTGTTTTCGCTGACCCAACCTGAAATATTGCTACAGCCACTGTGTTAGTGTTTTCCGGATATAATCCATGGACTTTATTGCTTTGAATGTTTTTTTATCAGGGAACATTTAATTTTGTGCTTGGAAGCACTAATTGGTTCCACATGGGGACACCAGCTCTACACATTCATATATTCTAGGGAGAAAGCTAGAGGAACTGCGGCAAACAAACATGATATTTCTGTTTGTATCGATGACATTTTATGCACTTGCCTAACGAAAAGACTTTGCTCTTCTCCAAAACCATTTTTCAGTGATTTTCTCGATACACTGCATACGAATTCCAAACCACTTTGTCCGGATATGACTGGATGAAACCGGAAATATCTTTTTTTTTTGCTAACTCAATCCCAGATTCTGCTTAGCCTCTGTGTTTGTGTATTCCCGATATTATCCACGGACTTTATTATTTTGAATGTTTTTTATCGGGGAACATTTTATTTTGAGATTCGATACAAGTAATTGGTTCCACATGGAGACCTGCTCTACGCATTCGTATTTCCTAGGGGGAAAGCTAGAGGAACAGCAGCAAACAAACATGATATTTCTGTTTGTGTAGATGACATTTTATGCACTTGCCAACGAAAAGACTTTGCTTTTCTCCAAAACCATTTTTACTGTGATTTTCTCGGTCCATTGCATACGAATTCAACACCAGTTTGTCAGATATGAATGGATGAAACCGGAAAAATTCATTTGTGTTTTGGCTAACTCAATCCGAATTATTGTGAAAAAAATTGTTTTGTGTATTCCTGATATTATCCATGGACTTTGTTGTTTTGAATGTTTTTTATCAGGGAACATTATATTTTTAGCTTGGATACAGTAATTGTTTCATCATGGGGACACCAGCTCTACATGTTCGTATTTTCTAGGGAGAAAGCTAGAGGAACTGCGGCAAACAAACATGATATGTCTGTTTGTATAGATGACATTTTATGCAGTTGCCTAACGAAAAGACTTTGCTGTTCTCCAAAACAATTTTTACTGTGATTTTCTCAGTCCATTGCATACTAATTCCACACCACTTTGTCTGTGTATGACTGGATGAAACCGGAAATATCGGGTTGTGTTTTGGCTAACTCAATCCGAAATATGTGAAAGCCTCTGTATTTGTGTTTTCTGGATATTATCGATGGACTTTATTGTTTTGAATGTTTTTATAAGGGAACATTTAATTTTGTACCGTTGAAACGCTAATTGGGTCATCATGGGGACACCAGCTCTAAACATTCGTGTTGTCTAGGGAGAAAGCTAGAGGAACTGCAGCAAACAAACATGATATTTCTGTTTGTGTAGATGATATTTTATGCACTTGCCTAACGAAAAGACTTTGCTTTTCTCCACAACCATTTTTACTCTGACTGCATGAAACCAGAAATATCAGGTTGTGTTTGGGCTAACTCAATGCGAAATATTGTGAAAGCCTTTGGGTTTGTGTTTTCTGGATATTATCGACGAACTTTCTTGTTTTGAATATTTTTATCAGGGAACATTTAATTTTGTACCGTTGAAACACTGATTGGTTCATCATGAGGACACGAATTCTACACACTCATATTTTCTAGGGAGAAAGCTAGAGGAACTGCGGCAAACAAACATGATATTTCTGTTTGTATAGATGACATTCTATCTACTTGCCTAATGAAAAGACTTTTCTTTTCTCCAAAACATTTTTTTCTGTGATTTTCTCGGTCCATTGCATACGAATTCCACACCACTTTGTCCAGATATGACTGGATGAAACCAGAAATATCCGGTTGTGTTTTGGCTAACTCAATCCTAAATATTGCTACAGCCTCTGTGTTTGTGTTTTCTGGATATTATCAATGGACTTTATGGATTTAAATTTTTTAATCAGGGAACATTTAATTTTGTACCGTAGAAACACTAATTGGTTCCACATGTGACACCAGCTCTACACATTCATATTTTTTTAACTTTATTTAATGAATATAAATTTCCAAAGTACAGCTCATGGGTTATAATGGCTTCCCCCTCCCGAAATTTCCCTCCCACCCAAAACCCTCCCCTTTCCCGCTCCCTCTCCCCTTCCAATCACATTATGATTCATTTCCAATTCTCTTTTTATACAAAAGTTCAGTTTAGTATAAATTAGGTAAAGATTTCAACAGTTTGCCCCCATATAGCAACACAAAGTGAAAAAAAAAATACTGTTGGAATACTAGTCATAGCATTAAATAAGAGTGTACATTACATTAAAGGCAGAGATCCTACATATTATTTTTTTAAAAATTAATTAATTTTCTATGCCATTTCCAATTAACACCAGGTTTTTTTTTCATTTCCAATTATCTTTATATACAGGGGATCTATTCACTATATAATTAGTAAAGATCTCATCAGTTTGTACACACGCAGAAACACAAAGTGTAAAAATACTATTTCAGTTCTAGATATAGCATCACTGCACATTAGACAACACATTAAGGACAGATCCCACATGGGATGTAAGTACACAGTGACTCCTGTTGCTGACTTAATAATTTGACACTCTTGTTCATGGCGTCAGTAATCTCCCTAGGCTCGAGTCATGAGTTGCCAGGGCTATGGAATCCATATTTTCTAAGCAGAAAGCTAGAGGAACTGCAGCAAACAAACATGATATTTCTGTTTTTCTAGATGACATTTTATGCACTTGCCTAACGAAAAGACTTTGCTTTTCTTCAAAACCATTTTTACTGTGATTTTATTGGTCCATTGCATACGAATTCCACACCAATTTGTCCGGATATGACTGGATGAAACCGGAAATATCCGGATGTGTTTTGGCTAACTCAATCCCAGATATTGCCACAGCCACTCTGTTTGTGTTTTCCGGACATTATCCATGGACTTTATTGTTTTGAATATTTTTATCAGGGAACATTTAATTTTGTGCTTGGAAGCACTAATTGGTTCCACATGTGGACACCAGCTCTACACATTCGTATTTTCTAGGGAGAAAGCTAGAAGAACTGTGGCAAACAAGCATGATATTTCCGTTTGTCTATATGACATTTTATGCACTTCCCTAACGATAAGACTTTGCTTTTCTCCAAAACCATTTGTACTGTGATTTTCTCAGTCCATTGCATTTGAATTCCACACCAGTTTGTCCGGATATGACTGGATGAAACCGGAAAGATCTGGTTTTGCTTTGGCTAACTCAATCACAGATATTGCTACAGCCTCTGTATTTGTGTATTCATGATATTATCCCCAGACTTTATTGTTTTGAAGTTTTTTTTATCAGGGGACATTTAAGTTTGTTCTGCGAAACACTAGTTGGTTCCACATTGAGACACCAGCTCTACATATTTGTATTTTCTAGAGTGAATGCTACAGGAACTGCGACAAATAAACATGATATTTTTGTTTGTATAGATGACATTCTATCTACTTGCCTAATGGAAAGACTTTGCTTTTCTCCAAAACCATTTTTACTGTGATTTTCTCGGTACATTGCATACGAATTCCACACCAGTTTGCCCGGATATGACAGGATGAAACCAGAAATATCGGTCTGTGTTTTGGCTAACTCAATCCGAAATATTGCTACAGCCTCTGTGTTTGTGTTTTCTGGATATAATCGATGGACTTTATAGTTTTGAATGTTTTTATCAGGGAACATTTAATTTTGTACCGTAGAAACAGTAATTGGTTCATCATGGGGACACCAGCTCTACACATTCGTATTTTCTAGGGAGAAAGCTAGAGGAATTGTGGCAAACAAGCATGATATTTTGTTTGTATAGATGACATTTTATGCACTTGCCTAACGAAAAACTTTGCTTTTCTCCAAAATCATTTTTACTGTGATTTTCTCGGTCTATTGCATACGAATTCCACACCAGTTTGTCCGGATATGACTGGATGAAACCAGAAATATCCAGTTTTGCTTTGGCTAACTCAATCCCAGATATTGCTACAGCCTCTGTGTTTGTGTTTGTGTTTTCTTGATATTATCAATGGACTTTATTCTTTTGAATGTTTTTTATCGGGGAACATTTTATTTTGAGCTTGGATACAGTAATTGTTTCCACATGGAGACACCAACTCTACATATTCGTATTTTCTAGGTAGAAAGGTTGAGGAACTGCGGCAAACAAACATGATATTTCTGTTTCTACAGATGACATTTTATACAGTTGCCTAAGTAAAAGACATTGTTTTTCTCCAAAACCATTTATACTGTGATTTTCTCGGTCCATTGCATACGAATTCCAAACCAGTTTGTCTGGATATGACTGGATGAAACCGGAAATATCCGGTTTTGTTTTGGCTAACTCAATCCCAGATATTGCTACAGCCTCTGTGTTTGAGTATTCATGATATTATCCGCAGAATTTATTGTTTTGAAGTTTTTTGATCAGGGAACATTTAATTTTGTGCCGCGATACACTAGTTGGTTCCACATTGAGACACCAGCTCTAAATATTTTCTGGAGAGAATGCTAGAGGAACTGCGACAAACAAACATGATATTTCTGTTTGTATGGATGACATTCTATCTACTTTCCTAATGAAAAGACTTTGCTTTTCTCCAAAACCATTTTTACTGTGATTTTCTCGGTCCATTGCATACGAATTACACACCAGTTTGTCCGGATATGACTGGATGAAACCAGAAATATACGGTTCGTTTTGGCTAACTCAAATCGAATTTTTGAGAAAGCCTCTGTGTTTGTGTTTTCTGGATATTATCAATGGGCTTTATTGTTTTCAATGTTTTTTTTCAGTGAACATTTTATTTTGAGCATGGATACAGTAATTGGTTCCACATGGAGACAAAAGCTCCAACATTCGTATTTTCTAGGGAGAAAGCTAGAGGAACTGCGGCAAACAAACATGATATTTCTGTTTCTGTAGATGACATATTATTCAGTTGCCTAATGAAAAGACTTTGCTTTTCTCCAAAGCATTTGTACTGTGATGTTCTCGGTCCATTGCATACGAATTCCACACCACTTTGTCCGGATATGATTGGATGAAACTGGAAACATCCAGTTTGCTAGAGCTTCTGTGTTTGTGTATTCCTGATATTATCCACTGATTTTATTGTTTTGAATGTTTTTTGTCAGGCAACATTTAATTTTGTGCTTGGATACAGTAATTGGTTCCACATGGAGACACCAGCTGTACACATTCGTATTTTCTAGGGAGAAAGCTAGAAGAACTGTGGCAAACAAGCATGATATTTCCGTTTGTAGCGATGACATTTTATGTACTTGCCTACCGAAAAGACTTTGCTTTTCTCCAAAACCATATTTACTGTGATTTTCTCAGTCCATTGCATACGAATTAAAAACCAGTTTGTCCGGATATGACAGGATGAAACCGGAATATCTGGTTTTATTTTGGCTAACTCAATCCCAGAAATTGCTACAGACTCCTTGTTTGGGTTTTCTGGATATTATCGATGGAATTTAGTATTTTGAATGTTTCTTATCAGGGAACATTTAATTTTGTACCGTATAGACACTAATTGGTTCATCATGGAGAAACCAGCTCTACACATTCATATTTTCTAGGGAGAAAGCTAGAGGAACTGCGGCTAACAAACAAGATATTTCTGTTTGTATCGATGACATTTTATGCACTTGCCTAACGAAAAGCATTTATTTTCTCCAAAACCATTTTTACTGTGATTTTCTCGGCTCAATGCATACGAATTCCACACCAGTTTGTCCGTATATGACTGGATGAAACCGGCAATAACCGGTTTTGTTTGGCTAACTCTATCAGAAATATTTTGAAAGCCTCTGTGTTTGTGTTTTCCGGATATAATCCATGGTTTTAATTGTTTTGAATCTTTTTTAACGGGGAACATTTAATTTTGTGCTTGGATACAGTAATTGGTTCCACATGGAGACACCAGCTCTACATATTCATATTTTCTCTGTAGAAAGCTAGAGGAACTGTGGCAAAAAACATGATATTTCTGTTTGTATAAATGACATTTTACGTACTTGCATCACGAAAAGATTTTGCTTTTCTCCAAAACCATTTGTACAGTGATTGTCTCGGCCATTGCATACGAATTCCACACCAATTTGTCCAGATATGATTGGATGAAACCAGAAATATCCGGTTGTGTTTTGGCTAACTCAATTCGAATTATTGAGAAACCCTCTGTATTTGTGTTTTCTGGATATTATCGATGGGCTTTATTGTTTTCAATGATTTTTATCCGTGAACATTTTATTTTGAGCATGGATACAGTAATTGGTTCCACATGGAGACACAAGCTCCACACATTCGTATTTTCTAGGGAGAAAGCTAGAGGAACTGCGGCAAACAAACATGATATTTCTGTTTGTACCGATGACATTTTATGCACTTGCCTAACAAAAAGTCTTTGCTTTTCCCCAAAACCATTTTTACTGTGATTTTCTCTGTCCATTGCATACGAATTCCACACCACTTTGTCCGGATATGACTGGATGAAATCGAAAACATCCGGTTTGCTAGAGCTTCTGTGTTTGTGTATTCCTGATATTATCCACTGATATTATTGTTTTAATATTTGCTTTCATGGAACATTTTATTTTCAGGTTGTATACAGTAATTGGTTCCACAAGAAGACACCAGCTCTACACAATCGTATTTTCTAGGGAGAAAGCTAGAGGAACTGCGGAAAACAAACATGATATTTCTGTTTGTATAGATGACATTTTATGCTCTTGCCTAACGAAAAGACTTTGCTTTTCCCAAAAACCATTTTTACTGTGATTTTCTCGGTCCATTGCATAAGAATTCCACACCATTTTGTCCGGATATGACTGGATGAAACTGAAAATATGTGGTTGTGTTTTGGCTAACTCAATCCCAGATATTGCTAGAGACTCTGTGTTTGTGTATTCCTGATATTATTCATGAACTTTGTTGATTTGAATGTTTTTTATCAGAGAACATTTAATTGTGTGCTTGGAAACACTAATTCGTTCCACCTGGAGACACCAGCTCTAACATTCGTATTTTCTAGGGAGAAAGCAAGAGGAACTGCGGCAAACAAACATGATATTTCTGTTTGTATCGATGACATTTTATGCAGTTCCCTAATGAAAAGACTTTCCTTTATTCAAAACCATTTTTCTGTGATTATCTCGGTCCATTGCATACGAATTCCACACCACTTTGTCCGGATATGACTGGATGAAACCAGAAATAGCCGGTTGTGTTTTGGCTAAATCCATCCGAAATATTGTGAAATACTCTTTGTTTGTGTTTTCTGAATATTATCAATGGTCTTTATTGTTTTGATGTTTCTATCATGGAACATTTAATTTTGTACCATAGAAACACTAATTGGTTCATCATGAGAACACCAGCTCTACACATTCGTATTTTCTAGGGAGAAAGCTAGAGGAACTGCGGCAAACAAACATGATATTTCCTTTGTAGCGATGACATTTTATGCACTTGCCTAACGAAAAGACTTTGCTTTTCTCCAAAACCATTTGTACTGTGATTTTCTCGGCTCAGTGCATACGAATTCCACACCAGTTTCTCCGTATATGACTGGATGAAACCGGAAATATACGGTTTTCTTTTGACTAACACAATCCCAAATATAGCTACAGCCTCTGTGTTTGTGTTTTCTGGATACTATCGATGGACTTTATTTTTTTGAATGTTGTTTATCGGGAAGATTTTATTTTGAACTTGGTTACAGTAATTGGTTCCCCATGGAGACACCAGCTGTATATATGCGTATTTCCTAGGGAGAAAGCTAGAGGAACTGTGGAAAACAAACATGATATTTCTGTTTGTATAAATGACATTGTATGCACTTGCCTAACGAAAAGACTTTGCTTTTCAACAAAACCATTTTTACTGTGATTTTCTCGGTCAATTACATACGAATTCTACAACACTTTGTCCGGATATGACTGTATGAAAGCATAAATATCCGGTTGTGTTTTGGCTAACTCAATCCGAAATATTGTGAAAGCCTCTGTATTTGTGTTTTCTGGATATTATCGATGGACTTTATTGGTATGAATGTTTTTTATCGGGGAACATTCAATTTTGTACTGTAGAATCACTAATTCGTTCATCATGGGGACACCAGCTCCACACATTTGTATTTTCTAGGGAGAAAGCTAGATGAACTGCGGCAAACAAACATGATATTTCTGTTTGTATAGATGACATTTTATGCCCTTGCCCAACGATAAGACTTTGCTTTTCCCCAAAACCATTTTTACTTGGATTTTCTCGGACCATTGCATACGAATTCTACACCAGTTTGCCCAGATATGACTGGATGAAACCAGAAATATCCGGTTTTGTTTGTCTAACTCAATCCAAAATATTGTGAAACCCTCTGTGTTTGTGTTTTCTGGATATTATCGATGGACTTTATGGTTTTAAATATTTTGTCAGGGAACATTTAATTTTGTACTGTAGAAACACCAAGTGGTTCAACATGGGACACCAGCTATACAAATTCGTATTCTAGGGAGAAAGCTAGAGGAAATGCAGCAAACAAACATGATATTTCTGTTTGTATACATGACATTTTTAGCACTTGCCCGACGAAAAGACTTTGCTTTTCTCCAAAACCATTTTTACTGTGATTTTCTCGGTCCATTGCATACGAATTCCACACCAGGTTGACTGGAAATGACTGGATGAAAACAGAAATATCCGGTTGTGTTTTGGCTAACTCAATCTGAAATATTGCTACAGCATCTGTGTTTGTGTTTTCTGGATATTATTGATGGACGTTATTGTTTTGAATGTTTTTATCAGGGAACATTTAATTTTGTACCGTTGAAACACTAATTGGTTCATCATGGGGACACCAGTACTACACATTCGTATTTTCTAGGGAGAAAGCTAGAGGAACTGCGGCAAACAAACATGATAATTCTGTTTGTATCGATGACATTTTATGCACTTGCCAAACGAAAAGACTTTGTTTTTCTCCAAAACCATTTTTACTGTGATTTTCTCAGTCCATTGCATCCAAATTCCACATCAGTTTGTCCGGATATGACTGGATGAAACCGGAAATATCCGGGATTTTTTTTTTTGCTAACTCAATCCCAGATAAGCTACAGCATCTGTGTTTGTGTTTTCCTGATATTATGCATGGACTTTATTGTTTTTAATATTTTTTAATAGGGAACATTTAATTTTGTGCTTAGAAACACTAATTGGTTCCACATGGAGACACCAGCTCTGCATATTCGTATTTTCTAGGGAGAAAGCTAGAGGAACTGTGGGAAACAAACATGATATTTCTATTTCTATAGATGACATTTTATGCACTTGCCTAACGAGAAGACTTTGCTTTTCTGCAAAACCATTTTTATTGTGATTTTCTCAGTCCATTGCATACGATTCCACACATCTTTGTCCAGATATGACTGGATGTAACTGGAAATATCAGGTTTTGTTTTAGCTAACTCAATGCCAGATAATGCTACCGCCTATGTGTTTCTGTATTGCTGATATTATATACGGACTTTATTGTTTTGAATGTTTTTTTTTTCAGGGAACATTTTATTTAGTGCTTGGAATCACTAATTGGTTCCACATGGAGACTCCAGCTCCACACATTCGTATTTTCTAGGGAGAAAGCTAGAGGAACTGTGACAAACAAAAATGGTATTTCTGTTTGTGTAGATAACATTTTATGCACTTGCCTAACAAAAAGACTTTGCTTTTCTCCAAAACCATTTTTACTCTGATTTTCTCAGTCCATTGGATATGAATTCCACACCACTTTCTCCCTATATGACTGGATGATACCAGAAATATCCGGTTGTCTTTTGGCTAACTGATCCGAAATATTGTGAAAACCTCTGTGTTTGTGTTTTCTGGATATTATCGATGGACGTTATGGTTTTGAATGTTTTTATCAGGGAACATTTAATTTTGTACCCTAGAATCACTAATTGGTTCCTCATGGGGACACCAGCTCTACACATTCATATTTTCTAGGGAGAAAGCTAGAGGAACTGCGGCAAACAAACATGATATTTCTGTTTTTATCAATGACATTTTAAGCACTTTCCTAACGAAAAGACTTGGGTTTTCTGCAAAACCATTTTTAGTGTGATTATCTCAGTCCATTGCATCCGAATTCCAAACGAATTCATCTGTACATGAGTGGATAAAACAAGAAATATACGGTTGTTCTTTTGCTAAATAAATGTGAAATATTGTGAATATTTCTGTGTTTGTGTTTTCTGGATATGATCGATGGACTTTATTGTTTTGAATGTTTATTATCGGGGAACATTTTATTTTGAGCTTGGATACAGTAATTGGTTCCACAAGAAGACACCAGCTCTACACATTCGTATTTTCTAGGGAGAAAGCTAGAGGAACTGCGGCAAACAAACATGATATTTCTGTTTGTATAGATGACATTTTATGCTCTTGCCTAACGAAAAGACTTTGCTTTTCCCAAAAATCATTTTTACTGTGATTTTCTCGGTCCATTGCATAAGAATTCCACACCATTTTGTCCGGATATGACTGGATGAAACTGAAAATATGTGGTTGTGTTTTGGCTAACTAATCCCAGATATTGCTAGAGACTCTGTGTTTGTGTATTCCTGATATTATTCATGAACTTTATTGATTTGAATATTTTTATCAGAGAACATTTAATTGTGTGCTTGGAAACAGTAATTCGTTCCACCTGGAGACACCAGCTCTAATCATTCATATTTTCTAGGGAGAAAGCTAGAGGAACTGCGGCAAACAAACATGATATTTCCGTTTGTACCGATGACATTTTATGCACTTGCCTAACGAAAAGACTTTGCTTTTCCCCAAAACCATTTGTACTGTGATTTTCTCGGTCCATTGCATACAAATTCCACACCAGTTCACCGGATATGACTGGATGAAACCAGAAATATCCGGTTGTGTTTTGGCTAAATCCATCCGAAATATTGTGAAATACTCTGTGTTTGTGTTTTCTGAATATTATCAATGGTCTTTATTGTTTTGATGTTTCTATCATGGAACATTTAATTTTGTACCATAGAAACACTAATTGGTTCATCATGAGAACACCAGCTCTACACATTCGTATTTTCTAGGGAGAAAGCTAGAGGAACTGCGGCAAACAAACATGATATTTCCTTTGTAGCGATGACATTTTATGCACTTGCCTAACGAAAAGACTTTGCTTTTCTCCAAAACCATTTGTACTGTGATATTCTCGGCTCAATGCATACGAATTCCACACCAGTTTCTCCGTATATGACTGGATGAAACCGGAAATATACGGTTTTCTTTTGACTAACACAATCCCAGATATAGCTACAGCCTCTGTGTTTGTGTTTTCTGGATACTATCGATGGACTTTAATTTTTTGAATGTTGTTTATCGGGAAGATTTTATTTTGAACTTGGTTACAGTAATTGGTTCCCCATGGAGACACCAGCTGTATATATGCGTATTTCCTAGGGAGAAAGCTAGAGGAACTGTGGAAAACAAACATGATATTTCTGTTTGTATAAATGACATTGTATGCACTTGCCTAACGAAAAGACTTTGCTTTTCAACAAAACCATTTTTACTGTGATTTTTCTCGGTCAATTACATACGAATTCTACAACACTTTGTCCGGATATGACTGTATGAAAGCATAAATATCCGGTTGTGTTTTGGCTAACTCAATCCGAAATATTGTGAAAGCCTCTGTATTTGTGTTTTCTGGATATTATCGATGGACTTTATTGGTATGAATGTTTTTTATCGGGGAACATTCAATTTTGTACTGTAGAATCACTAATTCGTTCATCATGGGGACACCAGCTCCACACATTTGTATTTTCTAGGGAGAAAGCTAGATGAACTGCGGCAAACAAACATGATATTTCTGTTTGTATAGATGACATTTTATGCCCTTGCCCAACGATAAGACTTTGCTTTTCCCCAAAACCATTTTTACTTGGATTTTCTCGGACCATTGCATATGAATTCTACACCAGTTTGCCCGGATATGACTGGATGAAACCAGAAATATCCGGTTTTGTTTGTCTAACTCAATCCAAAATATTGTGAAAGCCTCTGTGTTTGTGTTTTCTGGATATTATCGATGGACTTTATGGTTTTGAATGTTTTTATCAGGGAACATTTAATTTTGTACCGTTGAAACACTAATTGGTTCATCATGGGGACACCAGTACTACACATTCGTATTTTCTAGGGAGAAAGCTAGAGGAACTGCGGCAAACAAACATGATAATTCTGTTTGTATCGATGACATTTTATGCACTTGCCAAACGAAAAGACTTTGTTTTTCTCCAAAACCATTTTTACTGTGATTTTCTCAGTCCATTGCATCCAAATTCCACATCAGTTTGTCCGGATATGACTGGATGAAACCGGAAATATCCGGGATTTTTTTTTTTTGCTAACTCAATCCCAGATAAGCTACAGCATCTGTGTTTGTGTTTTCCTGATATTATGCATGGACTTTATTGTTTTTAATATTTTTAATAGGGAACATTTAATTTTGTGCTTAGAAACACTAATTGGTTCCACATGGAGACACCAGCTCTGCATATTCGTATTTTCTAGGGAGAAAGCTAGAGGAACTGTGGGAAACAAACATGATATTTCTATTTCTATAGATGACATTTTATGCACTTGCCTAACGAAAAGACTTTGCTTTTCTCCAAAACCATTTTTATTGTGATTTTCTCAGTCCATTGCATACGATTCCACACCTCTTTGTCCGGATATGACTGGATGTAACTGGAAATATCAGGTTTTGTTTTAGCTAACTCAATGCCAGAGAATGCTACCGCCTATGTGTTTCTGTATTCCTGATATTATATACGGACTTTATTATTTTGAATGTTTTTTTTCAGGGAACATTTTATTTAGTGCTTGGAATCACTAATTGGTTCCACATGGAGACACCAGCTCTAAACATTCGTATTTTCTAGGGAGAAAGCTAGAGGAACTGTGACAAACAAAAATGGTATTTCTATTTGTGTAGATAACATTTTATGCACTTGCCTAACAAAAAGACTTTGCTTTTCTCCAAAACCATTTTTACTCTGATTTTCTCAGTCCATTGGATATGAATTCCACACCACTTTCTCCCTATATGACTGGATGATACCAGAAATATCCGGTTGTCTTTTGGCTAACTCAATCCGAAATATTGTGAAAACCTCTGTGTTTGTGTTTTCTGGATATTATCGATGGACGTTATGGTTTTGAATGTTTTTATCAGGGAACATTTAATTTTGTACCCTAGAATCACTAATTGGTTCCTCATGGGGACACCAGCTCTACACATTCATATTTTCTAGGGAGAAAGCTAGAGGAACTGCGGCAAACAAACATGATATTTCTGTTTCTATCAATGACATTTTAAGCACTTTCCTAAGGAAAAGACTTGGGTTTTCTGCAAAACCATTTTTAGTGTGATTATCTCAGTCCATTGCATCCGAATTCCAAACGAATATGTCTGTACATGAGTGGATAAAACAAGAAATATACGGTTGTTCTTTTGCTAAATAAATGTGAAATATTGTGAATATTTCTGTGTTTGTGTTTTCTGGATATGATCGATGGACTTTATTGTTTTGAATGTTTTTATCAGGGAACCTTTAAATTTGTACCGTAGAAACACTAATTGTTTCCACATAGGGACACCAGCTCTACACATTCATATTTTATAGCGAGAAAGCTAGAGCTACTGCAGCAAACAAACATGATATTTCTGTTAATATAGATGACATTTTATGCACTTGCCTAAAGAGAAGACTTTGCTTCTCTCCAAAGAATATTTACTGTGATTTTCTCGGTCCATTGCATACGAATTCCACACCAGTTTGTCCAGATATGACTGGATGAAACCAGAAATATCCGGTTTTGTTTTGGCTAACTCAATCCCAGATATTGCTACAACCTCTGTGTTTGTGTATTCCTGATATTATCCATGGACTTTATCGTTTTGAATGTTTTTTATTGGGGAACATTTAATTTTGTTCTGGGAAAACTAATTTGTACCACATGGAGACACCAGCTATACACATTCGTATTTTCTAGGGAGAAAGCTAGAGGAACTGCGGCAAACAAACATGATATTTCTGTTTGTATCGAGGACATTTTATGCACTTGCCTAACGAAAAGACTTTGCTTTTCTCCAAAACCATTTTTATTGTGATTTTCTCAGTCCATTGCATACGATTCCACACCTCTTTGTCCGGATATGACTGGATGTAACCGGAAATATCAGGTTTTGTTTTAGCTAACTCAATGCCAGAGAATGCTACCGCCTATGTGTTTCTGTATTCCTGATATTATATACGGACTTTATTGTTTTGAATGTTTTTTTTCAGGGAACATTTTATTTAGTGCTTGGAATCACTAATTGGTTCCACATGGAAACACCAGCTCTAAACATTCGTATTTTCTAGGGAGAAAGCTAGAGGAACTATGACAAACAAAAATGGTATTTCTGTTTGTATCGATGACATTTTATGCACTTGCCTAACGAAAAGGCTTTGCTTTTCCCCTAAACCTTTTTTACTGTGATTTTCTCTATCCATTGCATACGAATTCCACAACAGATTATCCGGATATGATTGGATGAAACCAGAAATATCCGGTTGTCTTTTGGCTAACTCAATCCGAAATATTGTAAAAGCCTCTCTTTTTGTGTTTTCGGGATATTATCAATGGACTTTATTGTTTTGAATGTTTTTATCAGGGAACATTTAATTTAATACCATTGAACACTAATTGGTTCATCATGGGGACACCAGCTCCACACCTTCATATTTTCTAGGGTGAAAGCTAGAGGAACTGCGGCAAACAAACATGATATTTGTGTTTGTATCGAGGACATTTTATGCACATGCCTAACGAAAAGACTTTGCTTTTCTCCAAAACCATTTTTAATGTGATTTTCTCGGTCCATTGCATACGAATTCCACACCAGTTTGTCCTGATATGACTGGATGAAACCAGAAATATCCGGTTTATTTTGGCTAATTCTATCACAGATATTGCTATAGCCTCTGTGTTTGTGTATCCCTGATATTATCCATGGACTTTATTGTTTTCAATTTTTTTTTCAGGGAACATTTGATTTTGTTCTTGGAACAATAATTGGTTCCCCATGGATACACCAGCCTATACATTTGTATTTTCTAGGCAGAAAGCTAGAGGAACTGCTGCAAAGAAACATGATATTTCTGTTTGTATAGATGACATTTTATGCACTTGCCTAAGGAAAAGACTTTGCTTTTCTCCAAAACCATTTTACTGTGATTTTCTCATTCCATTGCATAGGAATTGCACACCATTTTGTCCGGACATGACTGGATGAAACCAGAAATATCCGGTTATTTTGCGGCAAGATGGTGGTATAGGCAGGGAGCACACTATTATTCCGGGGGAGAGACAGTTTAATATACGTGGAGATACTGCAGGGTCAAGGAAGAGTAGTGGAAGAAACAGCAGAGGAAACTCTTCCGGAACTAGTGATTCACAATATACCTGCGTGGAGACCGTCGGAGTCCAAGTTCGGGACACCAGCAGCAGACTCAACAAACCAGCGCTCGAATGCGAGGTGAGCCGAACCTCAATAGCCCGAGACACCAGCGGGCAAGCGGAAAGAGGAGGCTAGAGGGAACGAGGCTTGAAACTCCGTGGGGAAAAATTCACCAGGCTAACTAGAAGAAGAGAGGAGAAAATTTAAAAAGTGACCGATACGGACACAAGTTTCTCTCTCTTCGCTCACCTCTCAAAGGCGAGGAAGACAGAGCAGGCGCCATTTTGGACATAAGTCATAAGCAGGGCGACCTCAGGTCTGCACCAGCCCTGAGCCTAGTAGAAAAACCTGACTCTGGGGGGAGGGGTGAAATAACAGGAGATTAGCATCTAACTTGGCAACCCAGTGGGAGACTGCAGGAGAATTGGAGCCCATACTGAGGGCAGCAGAGATTCCCTGTGTGGTCCTTGGGAAAGAGCTTCCAATCTCTGGCTCCTGTGGGTATATCATTTGCCTGCTAACTACGTCCAATTATGTTCAGCATGTGGAATTACTTCCCTTTTGAATCAAAAAAAGAAAGAGAGATTTACCACACCTAACCTGGGAGTGTCATCTTTGACACACCCTCAACCCTGAGGAACCAAACACAGCTCTCAGTCCACACTCATCTCAAGCCTCTAAGGCTCCACCGAAAGCAGACAGTCCACTTAATATAGAGCCATAGTGTAACAAGAAAAAACACCACAGTGAAGAAACCAAATATCTCCAACATGCAAAGCAACAAATGCAAAAACCGAGGTAACAAGAACAAGGAAGACACTATGACACCCCCAAATGAAAAATCACCCCAATTCAAGATTATGAAGATGATGAGATCGAAGAAATGCAAGAAGCAGATCTCAAAAAATTGATAAGAACGTTAAGAAGTTCTCAAAAACAAATTCTTGAACTACAGAAATCCTTCATGGACAAGATAGAAAATCTCTCTCGTGAAAGTGAAATATTAAGGAGGAATCCAAATGAAATGAAACAACTAGTGGAACAAGAAACTGTGATAGTGACGAGAAATCATAATGAAATGAAGAATTCAATAGATCAAATGACAAACACATTAGAGAGCCTTAAGAGCAGAATGGGTGAAGCAGAAGAGAGAATATCAGACTTAGAAGACAGAGAACAGGAAGGGAAACAGGCAAACCAAAGAAAAGAAGAGGAAATTAGAAATCTAAAACATATTGTCAGGAATCTACAGGATACTATTAAAAAACCCAACATTCGGGTTCTAGGAGTTCCTGAAGGCATAGAGAGGGAGAAAGGATTAGAAGGCATTTTCAGTGAGATACTAGCAGAAAATTTCCCAGGTTTGGAGAAGGACAGAGGCATCTTAGTACAGGAAGCTTATCGAACCCCTAATAAACATGACCAAAAGAGATCCTCACCACGACATGTTGTAATCAAACTCACCACAGTGAAACATAAAGAAAAGATCCTAAAATGTGCAAGAGAGAAACGTCAGATTGCTCTTAGAGGATCTCCAATTAGACTCACAGCAGACTTCTCATCAGAAACCCTACAAGCTAGAAGGGAATGGCGAGACATAGCCCAGGTACTAAGAGAGAAAAACTGCCAGCCCAGAATACTATATCCTGCAAAGCCCTCATTTGTGAATGAAGGTGAAATTAAGACTTTTCATAGCAAACAGAAACTGAAAGGATTTGTTGCCACTCATCCTGCCCTGCAAAAGATGCTTAAAGATATGTTACACACAGAAACACAGAAAAAGGGTAACCAATATGAAAGAAGGTAAAGGAAGGAAACCTCACAGCAAAAGATCACAGGAAGCTCAATTTCTCTTTGACATAGAATTAAACTCTGATGCTCGGTTAAAGCAATGTGTTAAAGTAATCTATTATGTGCTCTTGATGTCTGTTCAATTCTAATTGTTCAAAAACAGCTGAATTTCTATTAAGAGCTATGGGTTATTTAAATATGTGCTTATTTTCAAAGATTTGAATAGTCACCTTGTAACAATGATCAAATTTGGTCTATATTATGTCATGATTTTAAGGAATCTTATTTCAACCAGATATTTTGGATTTTGAGCCTTCTTGGCATTCTTGACAGGCATTCAAAAAATCAAAGTTTCAAACAATCTGGTCTTTAAAATTTCCAGTAAATCCTGGACTTTGGTTTTTCAAGTTTGGGCCCAACTGAAAAAATCGAAGGACCTATGTCTCTCATCTTATAGAGACACCAACTAAGCAGGCTATTTAGATTATATTAGAAGGACTGTCAAGATGTGATATGGTACCAGACTTTAAGTTTCTATAATGGAAAATGCTATAATACAAATGTTTGAGAACTAAAACGTCTAGTGATCTTGTGTTACTAGGCATAATAGTTATCTTAATGAGAAAGCCCCAGAGGCCTAAAGGGTTAAATACTTGTAAAATCCTACAGGTGCTTTCAAAAATACTGTGAAGTAAGCAAGTGCCTCTTGTTGGTTGATGAGTTTATAATTTTAAATATGGCGACTTAAAGTCTTTTGTCATCCACAGTTATATATGATTTGCTGCTCATAAAACTAAAGCATTGTTGGTTCTGTGTTTAGCTGTCCTCCTATAGGTTCCTATGGACTTTTTCCAGCTACTTCTATTGTATTCAATACCTTGGAATGGCTCTGTAAACAGATGAAGCCAATAATGTATTAACAGTACCAACTGAGAGAAAGTATGGTTAACTGAGGTTACTAAAAACAAAAAGCAATTCAAATCCATTGGCAATCTACAAAAAGAGTTAAAGATTTTAAAAGCTATTATTAAAATTGCTATATTGGTCTATTATGCTATGTTATATGTGTGTACATATTGTATGTCCACATGGGGAAATTTTATTAAGAGTTTTATTTTAAATGTCTTATAGATAACATTCTCCATAAATTTAAGCTGCTAAAATCAATCAAAGATACATTTTAATTTGTGGGAACTGAATCTGTGTATCATATGTTTTAAACGTGTTGGTAGAAAGAAACTAAAAACATTTAAATGGTTGTGCTTAAGTTTACTGGCTAAACAAACTACACCATGTTAGATATTTAAGAGGTGTTTTCAAATACATGATTCTTAAAATTTCTAGAAGGCATTGGACCTTCTGGTAAATGTTTTCTTAAGTTGTTTTCTAATGGTTGAAACTGTTTGCTAATATTCATGTGATATTGCTATTGTCAGCAAGCGATCTAGGACTTGCTCCCTCATTTCTCTATTCTAAGCCCAACTTGTTCTTTCATTTCTCTATTCTCTTCAAGGTAGGAAACTAATTCTATTATGAAGGAATCTGTAGGATGCACAATTTAATCTTTAGAACTTATAAAAGAGATGGCTAACATTTTTCTGTAATAGCATAGCCAAAATAAGAACTTAAATAATAATCTCCTAGCTAGATTTACTTCGCCATCAGCAAAGTGAACAGTAAGTAGAAAAAACCTCCCTTTCAGACCAAAGGGAAAGAAAGTTTTAAAGTGAGAATATAATTTTCCTCATGGGCATTGTCTACCTTAGAAAAACTACTGCAGAACATGCCTGTGACTATAGACTTGTAGTTCAGGCCACAGAAGTTTAGAGATGGGACTTGGGCACTCCCTTGACTTGCATCCTCTGGTCTGCTTTAACACAAACCAGGAGGAAAGGAAAGCTCGGCATCAGAAGCAATGGGTGGCAGGCCTATTAATGGCTGATCTGTACAGTGATCTGCCCTCAAGGAGACCCAACAGGCCAGTCCATTGCAGTGGCTTTCAATGTAGTAAGCCTGGGCTTCAGCAGAAGTCAGCTTGTGAAGAGCCCTGGCAGCTCTGCCAAGAGTTGGATCACTGGAAATGGACCTGCCCTGGAGTCGAAGGATGCCCAGGTCAGAGCCACAGATCTTATTGGCTCTAAGCTGAAAAGCCCTTCACTCAGCCCAACTTCCAAAGTGACCACTGCAGCTGAGGGTATGGTCAAGTAGGGTCAGCAACATTGCAGGCAGAACTGTAAATTTCTTGTTAGAGATGCCCCCTCCCTTGACCTGGCCAGCGCTCCTCCCAGGCCAGCCAAGTCATGAAAGTCAACAGAGTGCCTTCCCCTAGGAGGTTCACACCTCCCTTAGGATATACCCCATGTGAAGAGATAGATAGGTCTGGGCCTCTTAACTTACTAGGCCTAAAGCCCACCAGATTATTATCAAGCCCCTTCTATCAGGTTCTATTTGCCTCTCAATCAGAAAAATTACTTGTAGCTTAGACAGCACCTTTCTTAGCTCCTCTAATAATGACTCTGTCCTTTGTTCTAGGCCCTGTCTAGTGCACTTGGGCCTCATTTCTTTTTAATTATAACCCCTAATCTACCACCAATGGCTCTACTCCCAACCTGGGTATACTGATGGTCCTCTTCCCCACTTAATGCTGTATAATTGTTCTAACCTGGTAAATGCCACTCTTAGGATCATTGGTTACTATCCTCACTCTGTCTTTTATGATCTTGTCTAAATATGATCAGAGTCGGTAAACTTGGAAGGCTTCCATAGCCTTGGCAACTCATGACGACAGCCTAGGATGGTTACTGGCGCCATAAACTAGAGTGTCAATATGTTGGGTCAACAAAAGGAGCCACTGTGCACTTGCTCCTGATGTGGGATCTCTGTCCTTAATGTGCTGTACATTGTGATTTAATGCTATAACTAGTACTCAAACAGTATGTTTTGCTTTGTGTTTCTATGTGGGTGCAAACTGTTGAAATCTTTATACTAAATTGATCTTCTGTATATAAAGAGAATTGCAAATGAATCTTGATGCAAATGGAAGGGGAGAGGGAGTGGGAGAGGGGAGGGTTGCGGGTGGAAGGGAAGTTATGGGAGGGGGAAGCCGTAGTAATCCATAAGGTGTACACTGGAATTTTTTATTCATTATATAAAAGTTAAAAAATATGAAATATCCGGTTTTGTTTTGGCTACTCAACTCGAAATATTGTGAAAGCCTCTGTATTTGAGTTTTCTGAATATTGTCAATGGACTTGATTGTTTGGAATGTTTTTATCAGGGAACATTTGATTTTCTACCGTTGAAACACTAATTGGTTCATCATGGGGACACCAGCTCTACACATTCGTATTTTCCAGGGAGAAAGCTAGAGGAACTGTGGCAAACAAACATGATATTTATGTTTGTATCGATGACATTTTATGCACTTGCCTGTCGAAACGACTTTGCTTTTTTCCGAACCATTTTTACTGTGATTTTCTCGGTCCAATGCATACGAATTCCACACCAGTCTGTCTGGATATGACTGGATGAAACCGGAAATATCCGGTTTTGTGTTGGCTAACACAATCCCAGATATTGCTGCAGCCTCTGTGATGGTGCATTCATGATATTATCCACGGACTTTACAGTTTTGAATGTTTTTTATCAGGGAACATTTAATTTTGTGCTGTGAAACACAAATTGGTTCCACATGGAAACACCACCTCTACACATTCGTATTTTCTAGGGAGAAAGCTAGAGGAACTGTGGCAAACAAACATGATATTTCTTTTGGCATCAATAACATTTTATGCACTTGCCTAACGAAAAGACTTTGCTTTTCTGCAAAACTATTTTACTCTGATTTTCTCAGTTATTGCATACGAATTCCAAACCACTTTGTCCGGAAATCACTGGATGAAACCAGAACTATCCGATTGTGTTTTGGCTAACTCAATCCGAAATACTGTGAAACCCACTGTGTTTGTGTTTTCTGGATATTATCAATAGAATTTATTGTTTTGAATATTTTTATCAGGGAATTTTTAATTTTGTACCATTGAAACACTAATTAGTTCATCATGGGAACACCAACTCCACACATTCGTATTTTCTAGGGAGAAAGCCAAAGGAACTGTGGCAAAAAAAAAACATGATATTTCTGTTTGTATTGATGACATTTTATGCACTTGCCTAACGAAAAGACTTTGCTTTTCTCCAAAACCATTTTTTCTGTGATTTTCTCGGTCCATTGCATACGAATTCCACACCAGTTTGTTCGGATATGACTGGATGAAACCGGAAAAATCCGGTTGTGTTTTGGCTAACTCAGTCCGAAATATTGTGAAAGCGTCTGTGTTTGTGTATTCCTGATATTACCCACAGACTTTATTGTTTTGAATGTTTTTTATCAGGGAACATTTAATTTTGTGCTGTGAAACACAAATTGTTTCCACATGGAGACACCAGCTCTACACATTTGTATTTTCTAGGGAGAAAGCTAGAGGAACTGTGGCAAACAAACATGATATTTCTTTGGGCATCGATAACATTTCATGCACTTGCCTAACGAAAAGACCTTGCTTTTCTGCAAAACCATTTTTACTCTGATTTTCTCGGTTATTGCATACGAATTCCAAACCACTTTGTCCAGAAATCACTGGATAAAACCAGATATATCCGATTGTGTTTTGGCTAACTTATTCCGAAAATTTGCTACAGCCTCTTTTGTGTTTTCTGGATATTATCGATAGAATTTATTGTTTTGAATGTTTTTATCAGGGAACATTTAATTTTTTACCATTGAAACACTAATTAGTTCATCATGAGAACACCAGCTCTACACATTCGTATTTTCTAGGGAGAAAGCTAGAGGAACTGCGGCAAACAAACATGATATTTCTGTTTGTATAGATGACATTTTATGTGCTTGCCTAACGAAAAGACTTTGCTTTTCTCCAAAACCATTTGTACTGTGATCTTCTCAGTCCATTGCAGAAAAGTTCCAAACAACCTTGTCCGGATATGACTGGATGAAACCAGAAATATCCGGTTGGGTTTTGGCTAAATCAATCCGAAATAATGTGAAAGCCTCTGTGTTGGTGTTTTCTGGATATTATCGATGGACTTTATTGTTTTGAATGTTTTTATCAGGGAACATTTATTTTGTTTTTGTTTTGTTTTGTTTTGTTTTAACTTTTATTTAATGAATATAAATTTCCAGTGTACTACTTGTGGTTTACAATGGCTTTCCCCTCCCATAACTTCCCTCCCACCCACAACCTTCCCCTCTCCCACTCCCTCTCCCCTTCCATTCACATCAAGATTGATTATCAATTCTCTTTATGTACAGAAGATCATTTTAGTATAAAGATTTCAACAGTTTGCACCCACATAGAAACACAAAGTGAAACATACTGTTTGAGTACTAGTTATAGCATTAAATCACAATGTACAGCACATTAAGGACAGAGATCCCATATGAGGAGCAAGTGCACAGTGGCTCCTTTTGTTGACCCAAAAAATTGACACTCTAGTTTATGGCGCCAGTAACCATCCTAGGCTGTCGTCATGAGTTGCCAAGGCTATGGAAGCCTTCCAAGTTTACCGACTCTGATCATATTTAGACAAGATCATAAAAGATAGAGTGAGGATAGTAACCAATGATCCTAAGAGTGGCATTTACCAGGTTTCAACAATTATACAGCATTAAGTGGGGAAGAGGACCATCAGTACACACAGGTTGGGAGTAGAGCCATTGGTGGTAGAGTAGAGGTTAGGAATACAAAGGAATGAGGCCCAAGTGCACTAGACAGGGCCTAGAATAAAGGACAGAATCATTATTAGAGGAGCTAAGAAAGGTGCTGTCTAAGCTACAAGTAATTTTTCTGATTGAGAGGCAAATAGAACCTGATAGAAGGGGCTTGATAATAATCTGGTGGGCTTTAGGCCTAGTAAGTTAAGAGGCCCAGACCTATCTATCTCTTCACATGGGGTATATCCTAAGGGAGGTGTGAACCTCCTAGGGGAAGGCACTCTGTTGACTTTCATTACTTGGCTGGCCTGGGAGGAGAGCTGGCCAGGTCAAGGCAGGGGGCATCTCTAACAAGAAATTTACAGTTCTGCCTGCAATGTTGCTGACCCTACTTGACCATCCCCTCAGCTGCAGTGGTCACTTTGGAAGTTGGGCTGAGTGAAGGGCTTTTCAGCTTAGAGCCAATAAGATCTGTGGCTCTGACCTGGGCATCCTTCGACTCCAGGGCAGGTCCATTTCCAGTGATCCAACTCTTGGCAGAGCTGCCAGGGCTCTTCACAAGCTGACTTCTGCTGAAGCCCAGGCTTACCACATTGAAAGCCACTGCAGTGGACTGGCCTGTTGGGTCTCCTTGAGGGCAGATCACTGTACAGATCAGCCATTAATAGGCCTGCCACCCATTGCTTCTGATGCCGAGCTTTCTTTTCCTCCTGGTTTGTGTTAAAGCAGACCAGAAGATGCAAGTCAAGGGAGTGCCCAAGTCCCATCTCTAATCTTCTGCGGCCTGAACTACAAGTCTATAGTCACAGGCATGTTCTGTAGTAGTTTTTCTAAGGTAGACAATGCCCATGAGGAAAATTATGTTCTCACTTTAAAACTTTCTTTCCCTTTGGTCTGAAAGGGAGGTTTTTTCTACTTACTGTATACTTCGCTGATGGCAAAGTGAATCTACACCAGTTTATCGGATATGACTTGATGAAACCGGAAATATCCGGATTTGTTTTGGCTAACTGAATCCCAGATATTGCTACAGCCTCTGTGTTTGTGTATTCCTAATATTATAAATGGACTTCATTGTTTTGTTAGTTTTTTATCAGGGAACATGTAATTTGTGCTTGGAAACACCAATTGTTTCCACATGGAGACAACAGCTCTACATATTTGTATTTTCTAAGGAGAAAGATAGAGGAACTGCGGCAAACAAACATGATATTTCTGTTTGTATAGATGACATTTTATGCACTTGCCTATTGAAAAGATTGCTTTTCTCCAAAACCATTTGTACTGTGTTTTTCTCGGTCCATTGCATACGAATTCCACTCCAGTTTGTCCGGATATGACTGGATGAAAACAGATATATCTGGTTTTGTTCTGGCTAACTCAATCCAAAATATTGGTACAGCCTCTGTGTTTGTATTTTCTGGATATTATCGATGGACTTTATTGTTCTGAATGTTTTTATCAGGGAACATTTATTTTGTGCATGGAAACAGTAATTGGTTCAACATGGGGACACCAGCTCTACACATTCGTATTTTCTAGGGAGAAAGCTAAGGGAACTGTGGCAAACAAACATGATATTTCTGTTTGTATCGATGACATTTTATGCACTTGCCTAATGAAAAGAGTTTGCTTTGCTCAAAAACCATTTTTATTGTGATTTTCTCGGTCCATTGCATACGAATTCCACACCAGTTTTTCTGGATATTACTGGATGAAACCGGAAATATCGATTTTGTTTTCGCTAACTCTATCCCAGATATTGCTACACCCCCTTTGTTTATGTTTTCTCGATATTATCGATGGACTTTATTGTTTTGAATGTTTTTTATCAGTGAACATTTAATTTTGAGCTTAGATACACTAACTGGTTCCACATGGAGACACCAGCTCTACACATTCGTATTTTCTAGGGAGAAAGCTAGAGGAACTGCGCAAACAAACATGATGTTTCTGTTTGTATCAATGACATTTTATGCACTTGCCTAACGAAAAGATTTTGCTTTTCTCCAAAACCAATTTTTCTGTGTTTTTCTCGGTCCATTGCATCGGTATTCCAAACGACTTTTTCCAGATATGACTGGATGAAACCGGAAATATCCGGTTCTCTTTTGGCAAACTCAATCGAAAATATTGTAAGTCTCTGTGTTTGTGTTTTTTGGGTATTATCGATGGAATTTATTGTTTTGAATGTTTTTATCAGGGAACATTTAATTTTGTACCGAAGAAACACTAATTGCTTCATCATGGAGACTCCAGTTCTACTCATTTGTATTTTCTCGGGAGAAAGCTAGAGGAACTGCGGCAAACAAACATGATATTTCTATTTGTTTAGATGACATTTTATGCACTTGCCTAACGAAAATTGTATGCGAATTCCACACCACTTTGTCTGGATATGACTGGATGAAACAGGAAATATCTGGTTGTGTTTTGGCTAACACAATCCCAGATATTGCTACAGCCTCTGTGTTTGTTTTTTCTGGATATTATCAACGGACTTTATTTTTTTGATTCTTTTTTATCGGGGAACAATTAATATTGGGCTTGGATACAGTAATTGGTTCCACATGGAGACACCAACTCTACATGTTCGTATTTTCTAGATACAAAGCTAGAGGAACTGTGGCAAACAAACACGATATTTCTTTTTGTATCAATGACAATTTATGCAGTTGCCTAACAAAAAGACTTTGCTTTTCTCCAAAATGATCTGTACTGTGATTTTTGCGGTCTATTGCATACGAATTCCACACCACTTTGTCCCGATATGACTGGATGGAACGGAAATATCCGGTTGTGTTTTGCCTAACTCAATCCCAGATATTGCTACACCCTCTCTGTTTGTGTTTGCTAGATATTATTAACGGACTTTCTTGTTTTGAATCTTTTTATCAGGGAACATTTAATTTTGTACCAAAGAAACACTAATTGTTCATCATGGAAACACCAGCTCTACACATTCGTATTTTCTAGGGAGAAAGCTAGAGGAACTGTGGCAAACAAACATGATATTTCTGTTTGTATCAATGACATTTTATGCACTTGCCTAACGAAAAGACTTTGCTTTTCTCCAAAACCATTTTTTCTGTGATTTTCTCGGTCCATTGCATACAAATTCCACACCAGTTTCTCCGTATATGACTGGATGAAACCGGAAATATAGGTTTTGTTTTGGCTAACTCTATCCAAGATATTGCTACAGCTTCTGTGTTTGTGTTTTCCGGATATTATCCATGGAGTTTATTGTTTTGAAATTTTATATCAGGGAACATTAAATTTTGTTCCTGGAAACACCAATTGGTTCCACATGGAGAGACCAGCTCTACACATTCGTATTTTCTAGGGAGAAAGCTAGAAGAACTGCGGCAAACAAACATGATATTTCTGTTTGTATCGATGACATTTTATGCACTTGCCTAACGAAAAGACTTTGCTTTTCTCCAAAACCATTTTTACTCTGATTTTTTTGGTCCATTGCATACGAACTCCACACCACTTTTTCCGGATATGACTGGATGAAACCGGAAATATATGGTTTTGTTTTGGCAAATTCAATCCCAGATATTGCTACAGCCTCTGTGTTTGTGTTTTCTGGATATTATCGATGGACTTATTGCTTGTATGTTTTTATCAGGGAACATTTAGTTTTTTACCGTAGAAACACTAATTGGTTCATCATGGGGACACCAGGTCTACACATTCGTATTTTCTAGAGAAATGCTAGAGGAATTGCGACAAAGGAACATGACATTTCTGTTTGTATCGATGACATTTTATGCACTTGCCTAACGAAAAGACTTTGCTTTTCTCCAAAACCATTTTTACTCTGATTTTCTCGGTCCATTGCATACGAATTCCACACCAGTTTCTCTGGACATTCCTGGATGTATCCAGAAATATCTGGTTTTGTTTTGGCTAACTCAATCCCAGATATTGCGACAGCCTCTGTGTTTGTGTTTTCCGGATATTTTCAACGGACTTTATTGTTTTGAATGTGTTTTATCGGGGAACATTGAATTTTGAGCTTAGATACACTAATTGGTTCATCATGGGAACATCAGCTCTATACATTCGTATTTCCTAGGGGAAAGGTAGAGGAACTGCAGCAAACAAACATGATATTTCTGTTTGTATTGATGACATTTATACACTTGCCTAATGAAAAGTTTTTGCTCTTCTCCAAAACCATTTTTACTGTGATTTTCTCGTTCCATTGCATACGAATTCCACTCCACTTTCACTGGATATGCCTGGATAAAACCAGAAATATCTGGTTTTGCTTTGGCTAACTCAATCCCAGATATTGCTACAGCCTCTGTTTTTGTGCATTCCTGATATTATAAACGGACTTTATTGTTTTGAATGTTTTTTTTCAAGGAACATGTAATTTTGTTCTTGGAAACATTAATTGGTTCCACATGGAGACACCAGCTCTACACATTCGTATTTTCTAGGGAGAATGCTAGAGTTTCTGTGACAAACAACATGATATTCCTGTTTGTGTCGATGACATTTTATGCACTTGCCTAATGAAAAGATTTGCTTTTCTCCAAAACCATTTGTACTGTGATTTTCTCGGTCCATTGCATAGGAATTCCACACCAGGATGTTCTGATATGACTGGATGAAACCAGAAATATCCGATTGTATTTTGGCTAACTCAATCCCAGATATTGTGACAGCCACTGTGTTTGTGTTTTTTGGATATTTTCAACAGACTTTAATGCTTTGAATGTTTTTTATCAGGGAATATTGAATTTTGAGCTTAGATACACTAATTGGTTCATCATGGAAACACCAGCTCCACACATTCGTATTTTCTACGGAGAAAGCTAGAGGGACTGTGTCAAAAAACATGATATTTCTGTTTGTATAGATCACATTTTATGCACTTGCCTAATGAAAAGATTGTGCTTTTCTCCAAAACCATTTTTACTGTGATTTTCTCGGTCCATTTCATACGAATTCCACTCCACTTTCTCTGGACATGCCTGGATGACACCAGAAATATCTGGTGTATTTTGGCTAACTCAATCCCAGATATTGCGACAGCCTCTGTGTTTGTGTTTTCTGGATATTATCGATGGATTTATTGCTTGAATGTTTTTATCAGGGAACATTTAATCTTTTTCCATAGAAACACTAATTGGTTCATCATGGGGATACCAGCTCTAGACATTCATATTTTCTAGAGAAAAAGCTAGAGGAACTGCGACAAACGAACATGACATTTCTGTTTTTATCGATGACATTTTATGCACTTGCCTAACGAAAAGACTTTGCTTTTCTCCAAAACCATTTTTACTCTGATTTTCTCAGTCCATTGCATATGAATTCCACACCAGTTTCTCTGGACATTCCTGGATGAATCCAGAAATATCTGGTTTTGTTTTGGCTAACTCAATCCCAGATATTGCGACAGCCTCTGTGTTTGTGTTTTCCGGATATTTTCAACGGACTTTATTATTTTGAATGTGTTTTATCGGGGAACATTGAATTTTGAGTTTAGATACACTAATTGGTTCATAATGGGAACATCAGCTCTACACATTCGTATTTTCTAGGGAGAAAGCTAGAGGAACTGTGGCAAACAAACATGATATTTCTGTTTGTATCGATGACACTATATGCACTTGCCTAACGAAAAGACTTTGCTTTTTTCCAAACGTATTTACTGTGATTTTCTCGGTCCATTGAATACGAATTCCACACCACTTTGTTCGGATATGACTGGATGAAACGAGAAACATTCGGTTTTATTGCGGCAAGATGGCGGAATAGGCAGGGAGCACACTATTTGTCTGGAGGTGAGACGGTTTAATATATGTGGAGATACTGCAGGGTCAAGGAAGAGTAGGGGATGAAACAGCAGAGGAAACATTTCCGGAACTATTGATTCACAGTGTACCTGCGTGCAGAGCGTGGGAGACACCAGCGGCAGACTCAACACACCAGCACGGTAATGCGAGGTGAGCCAAAACTCAATAGCCCGAGACACCAGCGGGCAATTGGAAAGAGGTGGCTAGAGGGAACGAGGCTTGAAACTCCATGGGGAAATATTCACCAGGCTAACGAGAAGAGAGATAGGAAAAAAATAATAAAAGTGACCGATACGGACACAAGTTTCTCTCTCTCCGCTCACCTCTCAAATGTGAACAAGACAGAGCATGCGCCATTTTGGACATATGTCATAAGCAGGGCGACCACAGGTCTGCACCAGCCCTGAGTCTAGCAGAAAAACCTGACTCTGGGGGGAGGGGTGAAATAACAGGAGATTAGCATCTAACTTCGCAACCCAGTGGGAGACTGCAGGAGAATTGGAGCCCATACTGAGGGCAGCAGAGATTCCCTGTGTGGTCCTTGGGAAAGAGCTTCCAATCTCTGGCTCCTGGGGGTATATCATTGCCTGCTAACTACCTTCAATTACGTTCAGCTGTGCAAAATTACTTCCCTTTTGAATCAAAGAAAGAAAGAAAGAGAGATTTACCACACCTAACCTGGGAGTGTCATCTTTGACACACCCTCAACACTGAGGAACCAAACACAGCTCTCAGTCCACACTCATCTCAAGCCTCTAAGGCTCCACCGAAAGCAGACAGTCCACTTAATATAGAGCCATAGTGTAACAAGAAAAAACACCACAGTGAAGAAACCAAATATCTCCAATATGCAAAACAACAAATGCAAAAACCGAGGTAACAAGAACAAGGAAGACACTATGACGCCCCCAAATGAAAAAGACACCCCAATTCAAGATTACAAAGATAATGAGATCGAAGAAATGCAAGAAACAGATCTCAAAAAATTGATAAGAACATTAAGAAGTTCTCAAAAACAAATTCTTGAACTACAGAAATCCTTAATGGACAAGATAGAAAATCTCTCTCGTGAAAATGAAATATTAAGGAGGAATCCAAATGAAATGAAACAACTAGTGGAACAAGAAACTGTGATAGTGATGAGAAATCATAATGAAATGAATAATTCAATACATCAAATGACAAACACATTAGAGAGCCTTAAGAGCAGAATGGGCGAAGCAGAAGAGAGAATATCAGACTTAGAAGACAGAGAACAGGAAGGGAAACAGGCAAACCAAAGAAAAGAAGAAGAAATCAGAAATCTAAAACATATTGTCAGGAATCTACAGGATACTATTAAAAAACCCAACATTCGGGTTCTAGGAGTTCCTGAAGGCATGGAGAGGGAGGAAGGATTAGAAGGCATTTTCAGTGAGATACTAGCAGAAAATTTCCCAGGTTTGGAGAAGGACAGAGGCATCTTAGTACAGGAAGCTTATAGAACCCCTAATAAACATGACCAAAAGAGATCCTCACCACGACATGTTGTAATCAAACTCACCATAGTGAAACATAAAGAAAAGATCCTAAAATGTGCAAGACAGAAATGTCAGATTACTCTTAGAGGATCTCCAATTAGACTCACAGCAGACTTCTCATCAAAAACCCTACAAGTTAGAAGGGAATGGTGAGACAATGCCCAGGTATTAAGAGAGAAAAACTGCCAGCCCAGAATACTATATCCTGCAAAGCCCTCATTTGTGAATGAAGGTGAAATTAAGACTTTCATAGCAAACAGAAACTGAAAGGATTTGTTGCCACTCATCCTGCCCTGCAAAAGATGCTTAAAGATGTGTTAGACACAGAAACACAGAAACATGGTCACCAATGTTTCAACCAGATATTTTGCATTTTGAGCCTTCTTGGCATTCTTGACAGGCATTCAAAAAATCAAAGTTTCAAACAATCTGGTCTCTAAAATTTCCAGTATATCCTGGACTTTGGTTTTTCCAGTTTGGGCCCAACTGAAAAAATCGAAGGACCTATGTCTCTCATCTTATAGAGATACCAACTAATCAGTCTATTTGGATTATATTAGAAGGACTGTCAAGATGTGATGTGGTACCAGACTTTAAGTTTCTATAATGGAAAATGCTATAATACAAATGTTTGAGAACTAAAACGTCTAATGATCTTGTGTTACTAGGCATAATAGTTATCTTAATGAGAAAGCCCCAGAGGCCTAAAGGGTTAAATACTTGTAAAATCCTACAGGTGCTTTCAAAAATACTGTGAAGTAAGCAAGTGCCTCTTGTTGGTTGATGAGTTTATAATTTTAAACATGGCGACTTAAAGTCTTTTGTCATCCACAGTTATATATGATTTGCTGCTCATAAAACTAAAGCATTGTTGGTTCTGTGTTTAGCTGTCCTCCTATAGGTTCCTATGGACTTTTTCCAGCCCCTTTTATTGTATTCAGTACTTTGGGATGGCTCTGTATACAGATGAAGCCAATAATGTATTAACAGTACCTACTGAGAGTAAGTATGGTTAACTGAGGTTACTAAAAAGAAAAAGCAATTCAAATCAATTGGCAGTCTACAAAAAGAGTTAAAGATTTTAAAAGCTATTATTAAAATGGCTATGTTGGCCTATTATGCTATATTATATGTGTGTACATATTGTATGTCCACATGGGGAAATTTCATTAAGAGTTTTATTTTAAATGGCTTATAGATAAGATTGTCCATAAATTTAAGCTGCTAAAATCAATCAAAGATATATTTTAATTTGTGGGACCTGAATCTGTGTATCATATGTTTTAGACTTGTTGGTAGAAAAAAACTAAAAAATTTTAGATGGTTGTGCTTAAGTTTATTGGCTAAACAAACTACACCATGTTAGATATTTAAGAGGTGTTTTCCAATACATGATTCTTAAAATTTCTAGAAGGCATTGGACCCTCTGGTAAATGTTTTCTTACGTTGTTATCTAATGGTTGAAACGGTTTGCTAAGTGTTCATGTGATATTGCTATTGTCAGCAAGCGATCTAGGACTTGCTCCCTCATGTCTCTATTCTAAGCCCAACTTGTTCTTTCATTTCTCTATTCTCTTCAAGGTAGGAAACTAATTCTATTATGAAGGAATCTGTAGGATGCACAATTTAATCTTTAGACCTTATAAAAGAGATGGCTAACATTTTTCTGCAATAGCATAGCCAAAATAAGAACTCAAATAATAATCTCATAACTAGATTCACTTCGCCATTAGCAAAGTATACAGTAAGTAGAAAAAACCTCCCTTTCAGACCAAAGGGAAAGAAAGTTTTAAAGTGAGAATATAATTTTCCTCATGTGCATTGTCTACCTTAGAAAAACTACTACAGAACATGCCTGTGACTATAGACTTGTAGTTCAGGCCACAGAAGATTAGAGATGGGAAACGGGCACTCCCTTGACTTGCATCCTCTGGTCTGCTTTAACACAAACCAGGATTAAAAGAGAGCTTGGCATCAGAAGCAATGGGTGGCAGGCCTATTAATGGCTGATCTGTACAGTGATCTGCCCTCAAGGAGACCCAACAGGCCAGTCCACTGCAGTGGCTTTCAATGTGGTAAGCCTGGGCTTCAGCAGAAGTCAGCTTGTGAAGAGCCCTGGCAGCTCTGCCAAGAGTTGGATCACTGGAAATGGACCTGCCCTGGAGTCGAAGGATGCCCAGGTCAGGGCCACAGATCTTATTGGCTCTAAGCTGAAAAGCCCTTCACTCAGCCCAACTTCCAAAGTGACCACTGCAGCTGAGGGGATGGTCAAGTAGGGTCAGCAACATTGCAGGCAGAACTGTAAATTTCTTGTTAGAGATGTCCCCTGACTTTACCTGGCCAGCGCTCCTCCCAGGCCAGCCAAGTAATGAAAGTCAACAGAATGCCTTCCCCTAGGAGGTTCACACCTCCCTTAGGATATACCCCATGTGAAGAGATAGATAGGTCTGGGCCTCTGAATTTACAAGGCCTAAAGCCCACCAGATTATTATCAAGCCCCTTCTATCAGGTTCTATTTGCCTCTCAATCAGAAAAATTACTTGTAGCTTAGACAGCACCTTTCTTAGCTCCTCTAATAATGACTCTGTCCTTTGTTCTAGGCCCTGTCTAGTGCACTTGGGCCTCATTTCTTTTTAATTATAACCCCTACTCTACCACCAATGGCTCTACTCCCAACCTGGGTGTACTGATGGTCCTCTTCCCCACTTAATGCTGTACAATTGTTCAAACCTGGTAAATGCCACTCTTAGAATCATTGGTTACTATCCTCACTCTGTCTTTTATGACCTTGTCTAAATATGATCAGAGTCGGCAAACTTGGAAGGCTTCCATAGCCTTGGCAACTCATGAGGACAGCCTAGGATGGTTACTGGCTCCATAAACTAGAGTGTCAATTTGTTGGGTCAACAAAAGGAGCCACTGTGCACTTGCTCCTGATGTGTATGGAAGGGGAGAGGGAGTGGGAGAGGGGAGGGTTGCGGGTGGGAAGGAAGTTATAGGAGGGGGAAGCCATAGTTATCCATAAGTTGTACACTGGAAATTTATATTTATTAAATAAAAGTTAAAAAAAAAGAAATATCCGGTTTTGTTTTGGCTACTCAATCCGAAATATTGTGAAAGCCTCTGTATTTGTGTTTTCAGAATATTGTTGATGGATTTTATTGTTTTGAATGTTTTTTATCTGGGAACATCTAATTTTTTTCCGTAGAAACACTAATTGGTTCATCATGGGGACACCAGCTCTACACATTCGTATTTTCTAGGGAGAAAACTAGAGGAACCGTGACAAACAAACATGATATTTCTGTTTGTATCGATGACATTTTATGCACTTGCCTAACAAAAAGACTTTGCTTTTAACCGAAACATTTTTCTGTTATTTCTCGGTACACTTGATACGAAATCCACACCAGTTTGTCTGGATATGACTGGATGAAACCAGAAATATCCGGTTTTGTTTTGGCAAACTCAGTCCCAGATATTGCTACAGCCTCTGTGTTTGTGTTTTCCTATTATTATCCACGGATTTTTTGTTTTGAATGTTTTTTATTAGTGAACATTTTCTTTTGATCTTGGAAACACTAATTGGTCCCGTTAGGAGATACCAGCTCTACACATTCCTATTTTCTAGGGAGAAAACTAGAGGAACCGTGACAAACAAACATGATATTTCTGTTTGTATAGATGACATTTTATGCAGTTACCTAACAAAAAGACTTTGCTTTTCTCCAAAACATTTTTCTGTTATTTCTCAGTAAACTTGATACGAAATCCACACCAGTTTTTCCGGATATGACTGGATGAAACCAGAAATATCCGGGTTTTTTTTTGGCAAACTCAGTCCCAGATATTGCTACTGCCTCTGTGTTTGTGTTTTCCTATTATAATCCACAGATTTTTTGTTTTGAATGTTTTTTATTAGTGAATATTTTCTTTTGTTCTTGGAAACACTAATTGGTCCCACCTGGAGATACCAGCTCTACACATTCGTATTTTCTAGGGAGAAAGCTTGAGGAACTGTGGCAAACAAACATGATATTTCTGTTTGTTTAGATGACATTTTATGCACTTGCCTAATGAAAAGACTTTGCTTTTCTCCAAAACCATTTTTACTGTGATTTTCTCGGTCCATTGCATACGAATTCCAAACCAGTTTATCAGATATGACTGGATGAAACCGGAAATATCCGGTTGTGTTTTTGCTAACTCAATCCCAGATATTGCTACATTCTCTGTGTTTGTATATTCCTGATATTATCCACGGACTTCATGGTTTTGAATGTTTTTTATAAGGTAAAATTTAATTTTGAGCTTGCATACACTAATTGGTTCCACATGGAGACACCAGCTCTATACATTCGTATTTTCTAGGGAGAAAGCAAGAGGAACTGTGGCAAAAAACATGATATTTCTGTTGGTATCAATGACATTTTACGCACTAGCCTAACGAAAGACTTTGCTTTTCTGCAAAACCATTGTACTCTGATTTTCTCAGCCCAATGCATACAAATTCCAAACCACTTTGTCTGGATATGACTGGAGGAAACCAGAAATATCCGGTTTTGTTTTGGCTAACTCAATCCCACATATTGCTACAGCCTCTGTGTTTGTGTATTCGTGATATTATCGATGGACTTTATTGTTTTGAATGTTTTTATTAGGGAACATTTAATTTTGTACCGTTGAAACACTGATTGGTTCATCATGGGGACACCAGCTCTACATATTCGTATTTTCTAGGGAGAAAGCTAGAGGAACTGCAGCATACAAACATGATATCTCTGTTTGTATAGATGACATTTTATGCACTTGACGAACGAAAAGACTTTGCTATTCTCCAAAACTATTTTTACTGTGATTTCCTCGGTCCATTGCATAAGAACTCCACACCAGTTTGACCGGATATGACTGGATGAAACCGGAAATATCCGGTTTTGTTTTGGCTAACTCAATCCCAGATATTGCTACAGCCTTTGTGTTTGTGTATTCCTGATATTATCCACGGACTATATTGTTTGAATGTTTTTATCGGGGAACATTTAATGTTGTGCTTGGAATTTAATTTTGAGCTTGCATACACTAATTGGTTCCACATGGAGACACCAGCTCTACACATCCGTATTTTCTAGGGAGAAAGCTAGAGGAACTGTGACGAACAAACATGATATTTCTGTTTGTATAGATGTCATTTTATGAACTTGCCTAACGAAAAGACTTTGCTTTTCTCCAAAACCATTTTTACTGTGAATATCTCACTCAATTGCTTACGAATTCCACACGTATTTAACTGATATGACCGGTTGAAAATGGAAATATCTGGTTTTGTTTGGCTAACTCAATCCCAGATATTTCTAAAACCTCTGTGTTTGTGTATTCCTGATATTATCAACGGACTTTATTGTTTTGAATGTTTTTTTTTATCGGGGAACATTTAATTTTGTGCTTGGAAACACTAATTGTTTCCACATGGAGACACCAGCTCTACATATTTGTATTTTCTAGGGATATAGCTAGAGTAACTTCAGCAAACAAACATGATATTTCTGTTTGTATAGATGACATTTTATGCACTTGCCTAACGAAAAGACTTTGCTTTTCTCCAAAATCATTTTTACTGTGATTTTCTCGGTCCATTGCATACGAATTCCACACCACATTGTCCGGATATGACGGGATGAAAACAAAAATATCCGGTTGTGTTTTGGCTAACTCAATCCCAGATATTGCTACACCCTCTGTGTTTGTGTATTCGTGATATTATCCACAGACTTTACTGTGTTGAAAGTTTTTTTTCAGGGAACATTTAATTTTGTGCTTGCCATCACTAATTGGTTCCACATACAGACTCCAGCTCTACACACTCCTATTTTCTAGGGATAAAGCTAAAGGAAATGCGGCAAACAAACATGATATTTCTGTTTGTGTAGATGACATTTTATGCACTTGCCTAACGAAAAGACTTTGCTTTTCTCCAAAACCATTTGTACTGTGATTTTCTCGGTCCATTGCATACGAATTCCACACCAGTTTGTCCGGATATGACTGGATGAAACCAGAAATATCCGGTTATATTTTGGCTAACTCAATCTGAAATATTGTGAAAGCCTTTGTGTTTGTGTTTTCTGGATATTATCGATGGACTTTATTGTTTTGAATATTTTTATCAGGGAACATTTAGTTGTGTACCATTCATTCACTAATTGGTTCATCATGGGGACACCAGCTCAACACATTCGTATTTTCTAGGGAGAAAGCTAGAGGAACTGCGGCAAACAAACATGATATTTCTGTTTGTGTAGATGACATTATATGCACTTGACCTACGAAAAGACTTTGCTTTTCTCCAAATCAATTTTTCTGTTCTTTCTCGGTACACTTCATACGAAATCCACAACAATATGTCCGGATATGACTGGATGGAACCGGTAATATGCGTTTTTTTTGGCAAACTCAGTCCTAGATATTGCTACAGCCTCTGTGTGTTTTCCGGATATCATCAATGGACTTTATTGTTTTGAATGTTTTTAGCAGGGAACATTTAATTTTGTACCGTTGAAACAGTAATTGGTTCATCATGGGGACACCCGCTCTACACATTCGTATTTTCCACTGAGAAAATACAGGAACTGCGGCAAACAAACATGATATTTCTGTTTGTATAGATGACATTTTATGCACTTCCCTAAAGAAAAGTCTTTGCTTTTCTCCAAAACCATTTTTACCATGATTTTTTTCTACACTGCATACGAATTCCACACCACTTTTTCCGGATATGACTGGATGAAATCAGAAATATCCGGTTGTGTTTTGGCTAACTCAATCAGAAATATTGTGAAGGCCTCTGTGTTTGCATTTTCTGGATATTATCGATGGACTTTATTGTTTTGAAAATTTTTATCAGGGAACATTTAATTTTGTACCGTAAAACACTAATTTGTTCCACATGGGGACACCAGCTCTACACATTCATATTTTCTAGGGAGACTGCTAGAGGAACTGCGGCAAACAACCATGATATTTCTGTTTGTATCGATGACATTTTATGCACTTGCCTAACGAAAAGACTTTGCTATTCTCCAAAACTATTTTTCTGTGATTTTCTCGGTAGACTTCATATGAATTCCACACAACTTTGTCTGGATATGAGTGGATCTAATCGGAAATATCCGGTTTTGTTTTGGCTAACTCAATCCCAGATACAAAAACACAGCCTCTGTGTTTTTGTATTCCTGATATTTTCCACGGACTTTATTGTTTTGAATGTTTTTATCAGGGAATATTTAATTTTTTACCGTTGAATCACTAATTGGTTCATCATGGGGACACCAGCTCTACACATACTTATTTTCTAGGGAGAAAGCTAGAGGAACTGTGGCAAACAAACATGACATTTCTGTTTGTGTAGATGACATTTTATGCACTAGCCTAAGGAAAATAATTTGCTTTTCTCCAAAACCATTTCTACTATCATTTTCTTGGTCCATTGCATACGAATTCCAGACCAGTTTGTCTGGATATGACTGGATGAAACCGGAAATATCTGGATTTGTTTTGGCTAACTCAATCCGAAGTATTGTGAAAGCCTCTGCGTTTGTGTTTTCTGGATATGATCGATGGGATTTATGGTTTTGAATATTTTTATCAGGGAACATTAAATTTTGTACCGTTGAAACACTGATTGGTTCATCATGGGGACACCAGCTCTATGTTTTCGTATTTTCCAGGGAGAAAGCTAGAGGAACTGCAGCATACAAACATGATATTTCTGTTTGTATAGATGAAATTTTATGCACTTGCCTAATGAAAAGACGTTGCTATTCTCCATAACTATTTTTACTGTGATTTTCTCGGTCCATTGCATACGAATTCCACACCAGTTTGTACAGATATGACTGGATGAAAAAGGAAATATCCGGTTTTGCTTTGGCTAACTCAATCCCAGATATTGCTACAGCCTCTGTGTTTGTGTATTCGTGATATTATCCACGGACTTTATTGTGTTGAATGTTTTTTTTCAGGGAACATTTAATTTTGTGCTTGCCATCACTAATTGGTTCCACATACAGACTCCAGCTCTACACATTCCTATTTTCTAGGGATAAAGCTAAAGGAACTTCGCAAACAAACATGATATTTCTGTTTGTGTAGATGACATTTTATGCACTTGCCTAACGAAAAGACTTTGCTTTTCTCCAAAATCATTTTTACTGTGATTTTCTCGGTCCATTGCATACGAATTCCACACCACATTGTCCGGATATGACGGGATGAAAACAAAAATATCCGGTTGTGTTTTGGCTAACTCAATCCCAGATATTGCTACACCCTCTGTGTTTGTGTATTCGTGATATTATCCACAGACTTTACTGTGTTGAAAGTTTTTTTTCAGGGAACATTTAATTTTGTGCTTGCCATCACTAATTGGTTCCACATACAGACTCCAGCTCTACACACTCCTATTTTCTAGGGATAAAGCTAAAGGAAATGCGGCAAACAAACATGATATTTCTGTTTGTGTAGATGACATTTTATGCACTTGCCTAACGAAAAGACTTTGCTTTTCTCCAAAACCATTTGTACTGTGATTTTCTCGGTCCATTGCATACGAATTCCACACCAGTTTGTCCGGATATGACTGGATGAAACCAGAAATATCCGGTTATATTTTGGCTAACTCAATCTGAAATATTGTGAAAGCCTTTGTGTTTGTGTTTTCTGGATATTATCGATGGACTTTATTGTTTTGAATATTTTTATCAGGGAACATTTAGTTGTGTACCATTCATTCACTAATTGGTTCATCATGGGGACACCAGCTCAACACATTCGTATTTTCTAGGGAGAAAGCTAGAGGAACTGCGGCAAACAAACATGATATTTCTGTTTGTGTAGATGACATTATATGCACTTGACCTACGAAAAGACTTTGCTTTTCTCCAAATCAATTTTTCTGTTCTTTCTCGGTACACTTCATACGAAATCCACAACAATATGTCCGGATATGACTGGATGGAACCGGTAATATGCGTTTTTTTTGGCAAACTCAGTCCTAGATATTGCTACAGCCTCTGTGTGTTTTCCGGATATCATCAATGGACTTTATTGTTTTGAATGTTTTTAGCAGGGAACATTTAATTTTGTACCGTTGAAACAGTAATTGGTTCATCATGGGGACACCCGCTCTACACATTCGTATTTTCCACTGAGAAAATACAGGAACTGCGGCAAACAAACATGATATTTCTGTTTGTATAGATGACATTTTATGCACTTCCCTAAAGAAAAGTCTTTGCTTATCTCCAAAACCATTTTTACCATGATTTTTTTCTACACTGCATACGAATTCCACACCACTTTTTCCGGATATGACTGGATGAAATCAGAAATATCCGGTTGTGTTTTGGCTAACTCAATCAGAAATATTGTGAAGGCCTCTGTGTTTGCATTTTCTGGATATTATCGATGGACTTTATTGTTTTGAAAATTTTTATCAGGGAACATTTAATTTTGTACCGTAAAACACTAATTTGTTCCACATGGGGACACCAGCTCTACACATTCATATTTTCTAGGGAGACTGCTAGAGGAACTGCGGCAAACAACCATGATATTTCTGTTTGTATCGATGACATTTTATGCACTTGCCTAACGAAAAGACTTTGCTATTCTCCAAAACTATTTTTCTGTGATTTTCTCGGTAGACTTCATATGAATTCCACACAACTTTGTCTGGATATGAGTGGATCTAATCGGAAATATCCGGTTTTGTTTTGGCTAACTCAATCCCAGATACAAAAACACAGCCTCTGTGTTTTTGTATTCCTGATATTTTCCACGGACTTTATTGTTTTGAATGTTTTTATCAGGGAATATTTAATTTTTTACCGTTGAAACACTAATTGGTTCATCATGGGGACACCAGCTCTACACATACTTATTTTCTAGGGAGAAAGCTAGAGGAACTGTGGCAAACAAACATGACATTTCTGTTTGTGTAGATGACATTTTATGCACTAGCCTAAGGAAAATAATTTGCTTTTCTCCAAAACCATTTCTACTATCATTTTCTTGGTCCATTGCATACGAATTCCAGACCAGTTTGTCTGGATATGACTGGATGAAACCGGAAATATCTGGATTTGTTTTGGCTAACTCAATCCGAAGTATTGTGAAAGCCTCTGCGTTTGTGTTTTCTGGATATGATCGATGGGATTTATGGTTTTGAATATTTTTATCAGGGAACATTAAATTTTGTACCGTTGAAACACTGATTGGTTCATCATGGGGACACCAGCTCTACGTTTTCGTATTTTCCAGGGAGAAAGCTAGAGGAACTGCAGCATACAAACATGATATTTCTGTTTGTATAGATGAAATTTTATGCACTTGCCTAATGAAAAGACGTTGCTATTCTCCATAACTATTTTTACTGTGATTTTCTCGGTCCATTGCATACGAATTCCACACCAGTTTGTACAGATATGACTGGATGAAAAAGGAAATATCCGGTTTTGCTTTGGCTAACTCAATCCCAGATATTGCTACAGCCTCTGTGTTTGTGTATTCGTGATATTATCCACGGACTTTATTGTGTTGAATGTTTTTTTTCAGGGAACATTTAATTTTGTGCTTGCCATCACTAATTGGTTCCACATACAGACTCCAGCTCTACACATTCCTATTTTCTAGGGATAAAGCTAAAGGAACTTCGCAAACAAACATGATATTTCTGTTTGTGTAGATGACATTTTATGCACTTGTCTAACGAAAAGACTTTGCTTTTCTCCAAAACCATTTGTACTGTGATTTTCTCGGTCCATTGCATACGAATTCCACACCACTTTGTCCGGATATGACTGGATGATACCGAAAATATGTGGTTGTGTTTTGGCTAACTCATTCCCAGATATTGCTACAGCCTCTGTGTTTGTGTATTCCTGATATTATCCACGGACTATATTGTTTGAATATTTTTTATCGGGGAACATTTAATTTTGTGCTTGGAATCACTAATTGGTTCCACATGGAGACACCAGCTCTACACATCCGTATTTTCTAGGGAGAAAACTGGAGGTACTGCGGCAAACAAACATGATATTCCTGTTAGTATAGATGATATTTTATGCACTTGCCTAACAAAAAGACGTTGCTTTTCTCCAAAACCATTTGTACTGTGATTTCCTCGGTCCATTGCATATGAATTCCACACCAGATTGTCCGGATATGACTGTATGAAAACAAAAACATCCAGTTGTGTTTTGGCTAACTCAATCCCAGGTATTAATACAGCCTCTGTGTTTGTGTTTTCTGGATATTATCGATGGACTTTATTGCTTTAATGTTTGTTTTCAGGGAACATTTAATTTTGTGCTTGGATACAGTAATTGGTTCCACATGGAGACACCAGCTCTACACATTTGTATTTTCTAGGGAGAAAGCTAGAGGAATTGTGGCAAACAAACATGATATTTCTGTTTCTATAGATGACATTTTATGTACTTGCCTATCGAAACGACTTTGCTTTTCTCCAAACCATTTTTACTGTGATTTTCTCGGTTCAATGCATATGAATTCCACACCAGTTTGTCTGGATATGACTGGATGAAACAAGAAATATCCTTTTGTGTTTTGGCTAACTCAATCCGAAATATTACTAAAGCCTCTGTGTTTGTGTATTCCTGATATTATCCACGGACTTTATTATTTTCAATGCTTTTTTTTTCAGGGAACATTTAATTTTCTCTTGGAAACACTAATTCGTTCCACATGGATATACCAGCTCTACACATTCGTATTTTCTAGGGAGAAAGCTAGAGGAACTGGGGCAAACAAACATGATATTTCTGTTTGTCCAGATGATTTTTATGCACTTGCCTTACGAAAACCTTTGCTTTTCTCCAAAACCATTTCTACTATGATTTTCTCGGTCCATTGCATACGAATTCCACACCAGTTTGTCCGGATATTCCTGGACGAAAACAGGAATATCCGGTTTTGTTTTGGCTAACTAAATCTGAAATATTGTGAAGGCCTCTGTGTTTGTGTTTTCTGCATATTATCGAGGGACTTATTGTTTTGAATGTTTTTATAAGAAAACATTTAATTTTGTACCATTGCAACTCTAATTGGTTCATAATGGGAACACCAGCTCTACACATTCATATATTCTAGGGAGAAAGCTAGAGGAACTGCAGCAGAAAACATGATATTTATCTTTGTATAGATGACATTTTATGCACTTTCCTAACGACAAGACTTTGCTTTTCTCAAAAACCATTTTTACTGTGATTTTCTCGGTCCATTGCATTCGAATTCCACACCAGTTTGTCCGAATATGACTGGATGAAACCGGAAATATCTGGTTTTGTGTTGGCTAACACAATCCCATATATTGCTACAGCCTCTGTGTTAGTGTATTCCTGATATTATCCACGGACTTTATTGTTTTGAATTTTTTTTATGCGGGAACATTTAATTTTGTGCTTGAAAACACACTTGCCTAAAGAAAAGACTTTGCTTTTCCCCAAAACCATTTTTACTGTGATTATCTCAGTCCATTGCATACGAATTCCACACCACTTTGTCCGGATATGACTGGATGAAACCAGAAATATCCGGTTGTGTTTTGGCTAACTCAATCCCAGATATTGCTACTGCCTCTGTGTTTGTGTTTTCGGGAAATTATCAATGGACTTTATTGTTTTGAATGTTTTTTATCGTGGGACATTTTATTTTGAGCTTGCATACACTAATTGGTTCCACATGGAGACACCAGCTCTACACATTCGTATTTTCTAGGGAGAAAGCTAGAGGAACTTTGGCAAACAAACATGATATTTCTGTTTGTATAGATGACATTTTATTCAGTTGCCTAAAAAAAAAACATTGCTTTTATCCACAACCATTTGTACTGTGATTTTCTCGAACCATTGCATATTAATTCCAAACCAGTTTGTCTGGATATGACTGGATGGAACCGGAAATGTCTGTTTTTTTTTTTGTTGTTGTTGTTGCCTAACTGAATCCCATCTATTGCTACAGCCTTTGTGTTTGTGTATTCCTGATATTATCCACGGATTTTATTGTTTTGAATTTTTTTTTTATCAGGGAACACTTAATTTTGTGCTTGGAATCACAAATTGGTTCCACATTGAGACACCAGGTCTACACATTCGTATTTTCTAGGGAGAAAGCTAGACGAACTGTGGCAAACAAACATGATATTTCTGTTTCTATCGAGGACATTTTATGCACTTGCTGAAGGAAATACCTTGCTTTTCTCCAAAAACATTTGTACACTGATTTTTTCTTCCTTTGCATATGAATTCCACACCAGTTTGTCCGGATATGACTGGATGAAAACAAAAATATTCAGTTGTGTTTTGGCTAACTCAAACCCAGATATTGCTACAGCCTCTGTATTTATGTTTTCTGGATATTATCGATGGACTTTATTGTTTTAATGTTTGTTATCGGGGAACATTTTTTTTTTGAGCATGGATTGAGTAATTGGTTCCAAAAGGAGACACCAGCTGATCACGTTCGTATTTTCTAGGGAGAAAGCTAGAGGAACTGCGGCAGACAAACATGATCTTTCTGTTTGTAGAGATGACATTTTATGCACTTGCCTAATGAAAAGACTTTGCTTTTCTCCAAAACCATTTGTACTGTGATTTTCTCGGTCCATTGCATACGAATTCCATACCACTTTGTCCGGATATGACTGGATGAAACCGGAAATATCCTTTTTTGTTTGGCTAACACAACCCGAAATATTGTGAAAGCCTCTGTGTTTGTGTTTTCCGGATATTATCCACGGTTTTTATTGTTTTAATTTTTTTTTTCGGGGAACATTTAATTTTGTCCTGGGACAGAGTAATTGGTTCCACATGAAGACACCAGCTCTACATATTGGTATTTTCTATGGAGAAAGCTAGAGTAACGGGGGCAAAAAACATTATATTTTTGCTTGTATCGATGATATTTTATGTACTTGTCTAACGAAAAGTCTTTGCTTTTCTCCAAAACCATTTGTACTGTGATTTTCTCGGTCCATTGCATACGAATTCCACACCAGTTTGTCCGGATATGACTGGATGAAACCGGAAATATCCGGTTGTGTTTTGGCTAACTCAATCCCAGATATTGCTACAGCCTTTGTGTTTGTTTTTTCTGGATATTATAAATGGACTTATTGTTTTGAATGTTTTTATCAGGGAATATTCAATTTGAACCGTTGAAGCACTAATTGGTTCCACATGGAGACACCAGCTCTACATATTCGTATTTTCTAGGGAGAAAGCTAGTGGAACTACGGCAAACAAACATGATATTTCTGTTTGTATAGATGACATTTTTTGCACTTGCCTAACGAAAAGATTTTGCTTTTCTCCAAAACCCTTTTTACTCTGATTTTCTCAGCCCATTGCATACGAATTCCACACCATTTTGTCCGGATATGACTGGATGAAACAGGAAATATCCGGTTTTGTTTTGGCTAACTCAATGCCAGATATTCCTACAGCCTCTGTGTTTGTGTATTCCTGATATTATCCACGGACTTTATTGTTTTGAATGTTTTTTATCGGGGAAAATTTTATTTTGAGCTTGTATACAGTAATTGGTTCCACATGGAGACACCAGCTCTACACATTCGTATTTTCTATGGAGAAAGCTAGAGGAACTGCGACAAAGAAACATGATATTTCTGTTTGTATAGATGACATTTTATGCACTTACCTAAAGAAAAGACTTTTCTTTTCTCCAAAACCATTTTCATTGTGATTTTTTTGGTTCACTGCATATGTATTCCACACCACTTTGTCCGGATATGACTGGATGAAAACTGAAATATCTGGTTGTGTTTTGGCTAACTCAATCCCAGATATTGCTACAGGCTCTGTGTTTGTGTTTTCTGGATATTATCAATGGACTTTATTTTTTTTAATGTTTATTATGGGGGAGCATTTCATTTTGAGCTTGGATACAGTAATTGGTTCCAATGGATTAGCAGGTGAACATATTCGTATTTTCTAGGGAGAAAGCTGGAGGAACTGCGGCAAACAAACATGATATTTCTGTTTGTATAGATGACATTTTATGCACTTGCATACTTACCTAATCAAAAGCCTTTGCTTTTATCCAAAACCATTTTCACTGTGATTTTCTCGGTTCATTGCATCCGAATTCCCAACGCCTTTTTCCAGATATGACTGGATGAAACCGGAAATATCTGGTTTTGTTTTGGCTAACTCAATCCCAGATACTGCTACAGGCTCTGTGTTTGTGTATTCCTGATATTATAAATGGACTTTATTGTTTTGAACGTTTTTTATCAGGGAACATTTAATTTGTGCTTGGAAACACTAATTTGTTCCACATGGAGACACCAGCTCTATATATTCATGTATTCTATGAGAAAGCTAGAGGAACTGCGGCAAAGAAACATGATATTTCTGTTTGTATCGATATTTTATGCACTTGCCTAACGAAAAGACTTTGGTTTTCTCCAAAACCATTTTTACTCTGATTTTCTTGGTCCATTGCATGCGAATTCCACACCAGTTTCTCTGGATATGTTTGGATGAAATTGGAAATATCCGGTTTTGTTTTGGCTAACTCAATCCCAGATATTGCTATAGCCTCTGTGTTTGTGTTTTCCTGATATTATCCACGGACTTTATTATTTTCAATGTTTTTTATCGGGGAACATTTAATTTTGTGCTTGGAATCACTAATTGGTTCCACATGGAGACACCAGCTCTATACATATGTATTTTCTAGGGAGAAAGCTAGAGGAACTGGGTCAAACAAACATGAGATTTCTGTTTCTATCGATGATATTTTATGCACTTGCCCAAAAAAAAGACTTTGCCTTTCGACAAAACCATTTTTACTCCGATTTTCTCGGCCCATGGCATACGAATTCCACACCAGTTCACCGGATATGACTGGATGAAACCGGAAATATCTGGTTTTGTTTTGGCTAAGTCAATCCCAGATATTTCTCCAGCCTCTGTGTTTGTGTTTTCTGGATATTATCAATGGACTTATTGTTTTGAATGTTTTTATCAGGGAATATTCAATTTGAACCATTGAAACACTAATTGGTTCCACATGGAGACACCAGCTCTAAATATTCGTATTTTCAAGGGAGAAAGCTAGAGGAACTGCGGCAAACAAACATGATATTTCTGTTTGTATAGATGACATTTTATGCACTTGCCTAACAAAAAGACTTTGCTTTTCTCCAAAACCATTTTTACTCTGATTTTCTCAGCCCATTGCATACGAATTCCACACCAGTTTGTCCGGATATGACTGGATGAAACAGGAAATATCCGGTTTTGTTTTGGCTAACTCAATGCCAGATATTCCTACAGCCTCTGTGTTTGTGTATTCCTGATATTATCCACGGACTTTATTGTTTTGAATGTTTTTTATCGGGGAAAATTTTATTTTGAGCTTGTATACAGTAATTGGTTCCACATGGAGACACCAGCTCTACACATTCGTATTTTCTATGGAGAAAGCTAGAGGAACTGCGACAAACAAACATGATATTCCTGTTTGTATAGATGACATTTTATGCACTTACCTAAAGAAAAGACTTTTCTTTTCTCCAAAACCATTTTCATTGTGATTTTTTTGGTTCACTGCATATGTATTCCACACCACTTTGTCCGGATATGACTGGATGAAAACTGAAATATCTGGTTGTGTTTTGGCTAACTCAATCCCAGATATTGCTACAGGCTCTGTGTTTGTGTTTTCTGGATATTATCAATGGACTTTATTTTTTTTAATGTTTATTATGGGGGAGCATTTCATTTTGAGCTTGGATACAGTAATTGGTTCCAATGGATTAGCAGGTGAACATATTCATATTTTCTAGGGAGAAAGCTGGAGGAACTGCGGCAAACAAACATGATATTTCTGTTTGTATAGATGACATTTTATGCACTTGCATACTTACCTAATCAAAAGCCTTTGCTTTTATCCAAAACCATTTTCACTGTGATTTTCTCGGTTCATTGCATCCGAATTCCCAACGCCTTTTTCCAGATATGACTGGATGAAACCGGAAATATCTGGTTTTGTTTTGGCTAACTCAATCCCAGATACTGCTACAGGCTCTGTGTTTGTGTATTCCTGATATTATAAATGGACTTTATTGTTTTGAACGTTTTTTATCAGGGAACATTTAATTTGTGCTTGGAAACACTAATTTGTTCCACATGGAGACACCAGCTCTATATATTCATGTATTCTATGAGAAAGCTAGAGGAACTGCGGCAAAGAAACATGATATTTCTGTTTGTATCGATATTTTATGCACTTGCCTAACGAAAAGACTTTGGTTTTCTCCAAAACCATTTTTACTCTGATTTTCTCGGTCCATTGCATGCGAATTCCACACCAGTTTCTCTGGATATGTTTGGATGAAATTGGAAATATCCGGTTTTGTTTTGGCTAACTCAATCCCAGATATTGCTATAGCCTCTGTGTTTGTGTTTTCCTGATATTATCCACGGACTTTATTATTTTCAATGTTTTTTATCGGGGAACATTTAATTTTGTGCTTGGAATCACTAATTGGTTCCACATGGAGACACCAGCTCTATACATATGTATTTTCTAGGGAGAAAGCTAGAGGAACTGGGTCAAACAAACATGAGATTTCTGTTTCTATCGATGATATTTTATGCACTTGCCCAAAAAAAAGACTTTGCCTTTCGACAAAACCATTTTTACTCCGATTTTCTCGGCCCATGGCATACGAATTCCACACCAGTTCACCGGATATGACTGGATGAAACCGGAAATATCTGGTTTTGTTTTGGCTAAGTCAATCCCAGATATTTCTCCAGCCTCTGTGTTTGTGTTTTCTGGATATTATCAATGGACTTATTGTTTTGAATGTTTTTATCAGGGAATATTCAATTTGAACCATTGAAACACTAATTGGTTCCACATGGAGACACCAGCTCTAAATATTCGTATTTTCAAGGGAGAAAGCTAGAGGAACTGCGGCAAACAAACATGATATTTCTGTTTGTATAGATGACATTTTATGCACTTGCCTAACAAAAAGACTTTGCTTTTCTCCAAAACCATTTTTACTCTGATTTTCTCAGCCCATTGCATACGAATTCCACACCAGTTTGTCCGGATATGACTGGATGAAACCGGAAATATCTGGTTTTTTTTTGACTAACTAAATCCCAGATATTCCTACAGCCTCTGTGTTTGTGTATTCCTGATATTATTCACGGACTTTATTGTTTTGAATGTTTTTTATCGGGGAACATTTTATTTTGAGCTTTGATAAAGTAATTGGGCCACATGGAGACACCAGCTCTACACATTCGTATTTTCTAGGGAGAAAGCTAGAGGAACTGCGACAAACAAACATGATATTTCTGTTTGTATAGATGACATTGTATGCAATTGCCTAATGAAAAGACTTTGCTTTTCTCCAAAACCATTTTCATTTTGATTTATTTGGTTCACTGCATATGTATTCCACACCACTTTGTCCGGATATGACTGGATGAAAACAGAAATATCTGGTTGTGTGTTGGCTAACTCAATCCGAAATATTGTGAAAGCCTCTGTGTTTGTGTTTTCTGGATATTATCAACAGTCTTTATTTTTTTGAATGTTTTTTATCTGGGAACATTTATTTTGAGCTTGGATACAGTAATTGGTTCCACATGGAGACACCAGCTGAACATATTCGTATTTTCTAGGGAGAAAGCTAGAGGAACTGCGGAAAATAAACATGATATTTCTGTTTGTATCGATGACATTTTATGCACTTGCCTAACCAAAAGACTTTGCTTTTCTTCAAAACCATTTTTACTGTGATTTTCTCGGTCCATTGCAATCAAATTCCAAATGACTTTTTCCGGATATGACTGGAAGAAACCAGAAATATCCAGTTGTGTTTTGATAATTCAATCTGAAATATTGTGAAAGACTCTGTGTTGGAGTTTTCTGGATATTATCAATGGACTTTGTTTTTTGAATATTTTTTATCTGGGAACATTTTATTTTGAGCTTGGATACAGTAATTGGTTCCACATGGAGACACCAGCTGAACATATTCGTATTTTCTAGGTAGAAAGCTAGAGGAACTGCGGCAAACAAACATGATATTTCTGTTTGTATTGATGACATTTTATGCACTTGCCTAACGAAAAGACTTTGCTTTTCTCCAAAACCATTTTCGCTGGAATTTTCTCGGTCCATTGCATACAAATTCCAAACCATTTTGTCCGCATATGACTGGATGAAACCAGAAATATCCGTTTTTTTTTTTTTTTTTTTTGGCTAACTCAATCCGAAATATTGCTACAGCCTCTGTGTTGTGTATTCCTGATATTATCCATGGACTATACTTTTTTGAATGTTTTTTTATCAGGGAATATTTAATTCTGTGCTTGGAAACAGTAATTGGTTCTACATGGAGACACAAGCTCTACATATTTTTATTTTCAGGGAGAAACCTAGAGGAACTGCTGCAAACAAACATGATATTTCTGTTTGTATTGATGATATTTTATCTACATCCTAATGAAAAGACTTTGCTTTTCCCCAAAACCATGTTTACTGTGATTTTCTCGGTCCATTGCATTCGAATTCCATACCAATTTGTCTGTATATGACTGGATGAAACCAGAAATATCCGATTTTTTTTTGGCTAACTCAATCCCAGATATTGCTACAGCCTCTGTGTTTGTGTATTCCTGATATTAGCAACGGACATTATTGATTTCATTTTTTTTTATCAAGGAACATTTAATTTTGTTCTTGGAAACACTAATTAGTTACGCATGGAAACACCAGCTCTACATATTCGTATTTTCTAGGGATATAGCTAGCGGAACTGCGGCAAACAAACATGATATTTCTGTTGGTATCGATTACATTTTATTCACTTGTCTAACCAAAAAACTTTGCTTTTCTCCAAAAGCGTTTTTACTGTGATTTTCTCGGTCCATTGCATATGAATTCCAAACCACTTTGTCCGGATATGACTGGATGAAACCAGAAATATCCGGTTGTGTTTTGGCTAACTAAATACCAGATATTGCTACAGCCTCTGTGATGGTGTTTTATAGAATTTTTCAATGGACTTATTGTTTTGAATATTTTTATCAGGGAACATTTCATTTTGTACCGTAGAAACATGAATTGGTTCATGATGGGGACACCAGCTCTACACTTTAGTATTTTCTAGGGAGAAAGCTAGAGGAACTGTGGCAAACAAACATGATATTTATGTTTGTGTAGATGACGTTTTATGCACTTGCCTAACATAAAGACTTTGCTTTTCTCCAAAACCATTTTTACTCTGATTTTCCCAGTCCATTGCATACGAATTCCACACCAGATTGCACGGATATGAATGCATGAAAACAGAAATATCAGATTTGTTTTGGCTAACTCAATCCCAGATATTTAGAAAGCCTATGTGTTTGTGTATTCCTGATATTATCCACAGAATTTATTTTTTGAATGTTTTTTATCAGGGAACATTTGACTTTGTACCGTAGAAACACTAATTGTTTCCACATGGAGACACCAGCTCTACACATTTGTATTTTCTAGGGAGAAAGCTAGAGGAACTGCGGCAAACAAACATGATGTTTCTCTTTGTATAGATGATATGTTATGCATTTGCTTAACGAAAAGACTTTGCTTTTCTCCAAAGCATTTTTACTGTGATTTTCTCGGTCAATTGCATACGAATTCCACACCAGTTTGTCCGGATATGACTGGATGAAACTGGAAATATCCGGTTTTGTTTAGGCTAACTCAATCCCAGATATTGCTACAGCCTCTGTGTTTGTGTTTTCTGGATATTATCGATTGACTTTATTGTTTTGAATGTTTTTTATCGGGGAACATTTTATTTTGAGTGTGGATACAGTAATTGGTTGCCCATAGAGACACCAGCTCTACATATTCGTATTTTCTGTGGAGAAAGCTAGAGGAACTGCGGCAAACAAACATGATATTTATGTTTGTGTGCATGATGTTTTATGCATTTGCCAAAAGAAAAGACTTTGCTTTTATCCAAAACAATTTTACTGTGATTTTCTCGGTCCATTGCATATGAATGCCAAACGACTTTGTCCTGATGTAACTGGATGAAACCGGAAAAATCAATTTGGGTTTTGGCTAACTCAATCCCACATATTGCTACATCCTCTGTGTTTGTGTTTTCTTGATATTATCAATGTACTTTATTGTTTTGAATATTTTTTATCAGCGAATATTTTATTTTGAGGTTGGATACAGTAATTGGTTCCACATGGTGACACCAGCTCTACATATTCATATTTTCTAGGGAGAAAGCTAGAGGAACTGAGGTAAACAAACATAAAAATATTTCTGTATGTATAGATGACATTTTATGCTCTTGCCTAACGAAAAGACTTTGCTTTTCTCCAAAACCATTTGTACTGTGATTTTCTCGGTCCATTGCATATGAATTCCACACCAGTTTGTCCGGATATGACTGGATGAAACCGAAAATATCCGGTTGTGTTTTGGCTAACTCAATCCCAGATATTGCTACAGCCTCTGTGTTTGTGTATTCCTGATATTATTCACGAACTTTATTGATTTGAATGTTTTTTTAGCAGGGAACATTTAATTGTGTGCTTGGAAACACTAATTGGTTCCACATGGAGACACCAGCTCTAAACATTCGTATTTTATAGGGAGAAAGCTAGAGGGACTGTGGCAAACAAACATGATATTTCTGCTTGTAGCGATGACATTTTATGCACTTGCCTAACGAAAAGATTTTGCTTTTCTGCAAAACAATTTTTACTGTGATTTCCTCGGTCCATTGCATACGAATTCCTCACCATTTTGTCCGTATATTACTGGGTGAATCCGGAAATATCCAGTTGTGTTTTGGCTAACTCAAGCCGAAAGATTGTGAAAGCCTCTGTGTTTGTGTTTTCTGGATATTATCGATGGACTTTATTGTTTTGAATCATTTTATCAGGGAAAATTTAATTTTGTGCTTGGAAACACTAATTGGTTCATCATGGGGACACCAGCTCTACACATTCCTAATTTCTAGGGAGAAAACTAGAGGAACTGTGGCAAACAAACATGATATTTCTGTTTGTGTAGATGACATTTTATGCACTTGCCTAACAAAAAGACTTTGCTTTTCTCCAAAACCATTTGTACTATGATTTTCTCGGTCCATTGCATATGAATTCCTCACCATTTTGTCCGTATATGACTGGGTGAAACCGGAAATAACCGGTTTTCTTTGGCTAACTCTATCAGAAATATTGTGAAATCCTCTGTGTTTGTGTTTTCCGCATATTATCCACGGTTTTTATTGTTTTGAATGCTTTTTATTGGGGAACATTTAATTTTGTGCTTGGATACAGTAATTGGTTCCCCATGGAGACACCAGCTCTACATATTCGTACTTTCTACAAAGAAAGCTAGAGGAACTGCGGCAAACAACATGATATTTCTGTTTGTATAAATGACATTTTATGTACTTGCCGAAATGACTTTGCTTTTCTCCAAAAGCAATTTTACTCTGATTGTCTCGACAATTGCATACGAATTCCACACCCCTTTTCCGGATATGACTGGATGAAACCAGAAATATCCGGTTGTGTTTTGGCTAACTCAATTCGAATTATTGAGAAAGCCTCTGTGTTTGTGTTTTCTGGATATTATCGATGGACTTTATTGTTTTCAATGTTTTTTATCCGTGAACATTTTATTTTGAGCATGGATACTGTAATTGGTTCCACATGGAGACACCAGCTCCACACATTCGTATTTTCTAGGGAGAAAACTAGATGAACTGCAGCAAACAAACATGATATTTCTGTTTCTGTAGATGACATTTTATTCAGTTGCCTAACGAAAAGTCTTTGCTTTCCTCCAAAACCATTTGTACTGTGATTTTCTCGGTCCATTGCATACGAATTCCACACCACTTTGTCCGGATATGACTGGATGAAATCGGAAATATCTGGTTTGCTAGAGTTTCTGTGTTTGTGTATTCCTGATATTATCCACTGATTTTATTGATTTGAATGTTTTTTTAGCAGGGAACATTTAATTGTGTGCTTGGAAACACTAATTGGTTCCACATGGAGACACCAGCTCTAAACATTCGTATTTTATAGGGAGAAAGCTAGAGGGACTGTGGCAAACAAACATGATATTTCTGCTTGTAGCGATGACATTTTATGCACTTGCCTAACGAAAAGATTTTGCTTTTCTGCAAAACAATTTTTACTGTGATTTCCTCGGTCCATTGCATACGAATTCCTCACCATTTTGTCCGTATATTACTGGGTGAAACCGGAAATATCCAGTTGTGTTTTGGCTAACTCAAGCCGAAAGATTGTGAAAGCCTCTGTGTTTGTGTTTTCTGGATATTATCGATGGACTTTATTGTTTTGAATCATTTTATCAGGGAAAATTTAATTTTGTGCTTGGAAACACTAATTGGTTCATCATGGGGACACCAGCTCTACACATTCCTAATTTCTAGGGAGAAAACTAGAGGAACTGTGGCAAACAAACATGATATTTCTGTTTGTGTAGATGACATTTTATGCACTTGCCTAACAAAAAGACTTTGCTTTTCTCCAAAACCATTTGTACTATGATTTTCTCGGTCCATTGCATATGAATTCCTCACCATTTTGTCCGTATATGACTGGGTGAAACCGGAAATAACCGGTTTTCTTTGGCTAACTCTATCAGAAATATTGTGAAATCCTCTGTGTTTGTGTTTTCCGCATATTATCCACGGTTTTTATTGTTTTGAATGCTTTTTATTGGGGAACATTTAATTTTGTGCTTGGATACAGTAATTGGTTCCCCATGGAGACACCAGCTCTACATATTCGTACTTTCTACAAAGAAAGCTAGAGGAACTGCGGCAAACAACATGATATTTCTGTTTGTATAAATGACATTTTATGTACTTGCCGAAATGACTTTGCTTTTCTCCAAAAGCAATTTTACTCTGATTGTCTCGACAATTGCATACGAATTCCACACCCCTTTTCCGGATATGACTGGATGAAACCAGAAATATCCGGTTGTGTTTTGGCTAACTCAATTCGAATTATTGAGAAAGCCTCTGTGTTTGTGTTTTCTGGATATTATCGATGGACTTTATTGTTTTCAATGTTTTTTATCCGTGAACATTTTATTTTGAGCATGGATACTGTAATTGGTTCCACATGGAGACACCAGCTCCACACATTCGTATTTTCTAGGGAGAAAACTAGATGAACTGCAGCAAACAAACATGATATTTCTGTTTCTGTAGATGACATTTTATTCAGTTGCCTAACGAAAAGTCTTTGCTTTCCTCCAAAACCATTTGTACTGTGATTTTCTCGGTCCATTGCATACGAATTCCACACCACTTTGTCCGGATATGACTGGATGAAATCGGAAATATCTGGTTTGCTAGAGTTTCTGTGTTTGTGTATTCCTGATATTATCCACTGATTTTATTGTTTTGAATGTTTTTTAACAGGGAACATTAAATGTTGTGCTTGTAATCACTGATTGTTTCCACATGGAGACACCAGCTCTACACATTCGTATTTTCTAGGGAGAAAGCTAGAGGAACTGTGGCAAACAAACATGATATTTCTGTTTGTATAGATGACATTTTATGCACTTGCCTAACGAAAAGACTTTGCTTTTCTCCAAAACCATTTTTACTGTGATTTTCTCGGTCCATTGCATAGGAATTCCAAACCAGTTTTTCTGGATGACTGGATGAAAACAAAAATATCCGGTTGTGTTTTGGCTAACTCAATCCCAGATATTGCTACAGCATCTGTGCTCGTGTTTTGTGGATATTGTCAATGGACTTTATTGTTTTAATATTTACTATCGGGGAACATTTTGATTTCAGGTTGGATACAGTAATTGGTTCCACTAGAAGACACCAGCTCCACACATTCGTATTTTCTAGGGAGAAAGCTAGAGGAACTGCGGCAAACAAACATGATATTTCTGCTTCTATTGACGACATTTTATGCACTTGCCAAACGAAAAGACTTTGCTTTTCTCCAAAACCATTTGTACTCTGATTTTCTCGGTGCACTGCATACGAATTCCACACCACTTTGTACGCATATGACTGGATGAAACCAGAAATATCCAGTTGTGTTTTGGCTAAATCAATCTGAAATATTCTGAAAGCCTCAGTGTTTGTGTTTTCTGGATATTATCGATGGACTTTGTTGTTTTGAATATTTTTATCAGGGAAAATTTCATTTTGTACCGTAGAAACACTAATTGGTTCATCATGGGGAAACCAGCTCCACACATTCGTATTTTCTAGGGTGAAAGCTAGAGGAAGTATGGCAAACAACCATGATATTTCTGTTTGTATCGATGACATTTTATGCACTTGCCTAACGAAAAGACTTTGCTTTTCTCCAAAACCATTTGTACTGTGATTTTCTCGGTCCATTGCATACGAATTCCACACCAGTTTGTCCGGATATGACTGGATGAAACCGGAAATATCCGGTTTTGTTTTGGCTAACTCAATCCCAGATATTGCTACAGCCTCTGTGTTTGTGTTTTTCGGATATTATCCACAGACTTTATTGTTTCGAATGTTTTTTATCAGGGGACATTTAATTTTGTGCTTGGAATCACTAATTGGTTCCACATGGAGACACCAGCTCTACACATTCTTATTTTCTAGGGTTAGAAATCTAGAGGTATTGCAGCAAACAAACTTGATGTTTCTGTTTGTAGAGATGACATTTTATGCACTTGCCTAACGAAAAGACTTTGCTTTTCTCCAAAACCATTTTTACTGTGATTTTCTCGGTCCATTGCATACGAATTCCACACCAGTTTGTCCGGATATGACTGAATGAAACCGGAAATATCCAGTTTTGTTTTGGCTAACTCAATCCCAGATATTGCTACAGCCTCTGTGTTTGTGTATTCCTGATATTATCCACAGACTTTATTGTTTTGAGTGTTTTTTATCGGGGAATATTTTATGTTAAGCTTGGATACAGTAATTGGTTCCACAAGGAGACACCATCTGAACATATTCGTATTTTCTAGGGAGAAAGCTTGAGGAACTGCGACAAAGAAACATGATATTTCCGTTTGTATAGATGACATTTTATGCACTTACCTAAAGAAAACACTTTGCTTTTCTCCAAAAACATTTTATTGTGATTCTCGGTACACTTCATATGAATTCCACACCACTTTCTCCGGATATGACTGGATGAAACTGGAAATATCCGGTTGTGTTTTGGTTAACTCATTCCCAGATATTGCTACAGCCTCTGTGTTTGTGTATTCCTAATATTATAAATGGATTTCATTGTTTGAAATTTTTTTATCAGGCAACATATAATTTGTGCTTGGAAACACTAATTGTTTCCACATTGAGACAACAGCTCTACACATTCGTATTTTCTAGGGAGAAATCTAGAGGAACTGCGGCAAACAAACATGATATTTCTGTTTGTATCGATCACATTTTATGCACTTGCCTAACGAAAAGACTGCTTTTCTCCAAAAGCATTTGTACTGTGATTTTCTCGGTCTATTGCATACGAATTCCACTCCAGTTTGTCCGGATATTACTGGATGAAAACAGAAATATCGGGTTGTGTTTTGGCTAATTCAATCCGAAATATTGGTACAGCCTCTGTGTTTGTATTTTCTGGATATTATCGATGGACTTTTTTTTTGAATGTTTTTCATTGGGGAACATTTTATTTTGAGTTTTGATACAGTAATTGGTTCGACATGGAGACACATGCTTAACATATTCCTATTTTCTAGGATTAAACCTAGAGGTACTGCGGCCAACAAACATGATATTTCTGTTTGTATAGATGCCATTTTATGCACTTGCCTAACGAAAAGACTTTGCTTTTCTCCAAAACCATTTTTACTGTGATTTTCTCAGTCCATTGCATACGAAGTCCACACCAGTTTACCAGATATGACTGGATGAACCCGGAAATATCCAGTGGTGTTTTGGCTAACTCAATCCCAGATATTGCTACAGACTCTGTGTTTGTGTATTCCTGATATTATCCACAGACTTTATTGTTTTGAATGTTTTTTATCAGGGAAAATTTAAATGTGTGCTTGGAATCACTTATTGGTTTCATATGGAGGAACCAGATCTACACTTTCGTATTTTCTAGGGAGAAAGCTAGAGGAACTGTGGCAAACTAACATATTTCTGTTTGTATAGATGACATTTTCTGCACTTGCCTAACGAAAGACTTTGCTTTTCTCCAAAACCATTTTTCTGTGATTTTCTCGGTACACTTCATATGAATTCTACACGAGTTTGTTCGGATATGACAGGATGAAACCGGAAATGTCCGGTTTTGTTTTGGCTAATTCAGCCCCAGATATTGCTACAGCCTCTGTGTTTGTGTATTCCTTATATTATCCATGGACTTTATTGTTTTGAATGTTTTTTATTAGGGAACATTTGATTATGTTCTTGGAAACACTAATTGGTTCCACATGGAGACACCAGCTCTACACATTCGTATTTTCTAGGGAGAAAGCGAGAGGAACTGTGGGAAAGAAAGATGATATTTCTGTTTCTATAGATGACATTTTCTGCACTGGATATAACCGGAAATATCCAGTTTTGTTTTAGCTAACTCAATGCCAGATAATGCTACCGCCTCTGTGTTTGTGTATTCCTGATATTATCCACAGACTTTATTGTTTTGCATGTTTTTTTTCAGGGAACATTTTATTTAGTGCTTGGAATCACTAATTGGTTCCACATGGAGACACCAGCTCTAAACATTCATATTTTCTAGGGAGAAAGCTAGAGGAACTCTGACAAACAAAAATGGTATTTCTGTTTGTGTAGATCACATTTTATACACTTGCCTAACAAAAAGACTTTGCTTTTCTCCAAAACCATTTTTACTCTGATTTTCTCAGTCCATTGCATACGAATTCCACACCACTTTGTCCCTATATGCCTGGATGAAAACAGAAATATCCGGTTGTGTTTTGGCTAACTCAATCCGAAATATTGTGAAAACCTCTGTGTTTGTGTTTTCTGGATATTATCGATGGACGTTACTGTTTTGAATGTTTTTATCAGGGAACATTTAATTTTGTACCGTTGAAACATGAATTGTTTCATCATGGGAACACCATGTCTACCCATTCGTATTTTCTAGGGAGAATGCTAGAGGAACTGCGGCAAACAAAGATGATATTTCTGTTTGTATAGATGACATTTTATGCACTTGCCTAATGAAAAGACTTTGCTTTTCTCTAAAACCATTTTTACTGTGATTTTCTTGGTCCATTGCATACGAGCTCCACACCACGTTGTCCGGATATGAATGGATGAAACCAAAAATATTCGATTGTGCTTTAGCTAACTCAATACAAAATTTTGTGAAAGCCTCTGTGTTGGTGTTTTCTGGATATTATCGAGGGACTTTATTGTTTTGAATGTTTTTATCAGGGAACATTTAATTTTGTACCATTGAAACAGTAATTGGTTCATCATGGGGATACAAGATCTACACATTCCTATTTTTAGGGAGAAAGCTAGAGGAACTGCGGCAAACAAACATGATATTTCTGTTTGCATAGATGACATTTTATGCACTTGCCTAACGAAAGACTTTGCTTTTCTCCAAAACCATTTTTCTGTGATTTTCTCGGTACACTTCATATGAATTCTACACGAGTTTGTTCTGATATGACAGGATGAAACCGGAAATGTCCGGTTTTGTTTTGGCTAATTCAACCCCAGATATTGCTACAGCCTCTGTGTTTGTGTATTCCTGATATTATCCATGGACTTTATTTTTTTGAATGTTTTTTATTAGGGAACATTTGATTATGTTCTTGGAAACACTAATTGGTTCCACATGGAGACACCAGCTCTACACATTCGTATTTTCTAGGGAGAAAGCAAGAGGAACTGTGGGAAAGAAAGATGATATTTCTGTTTCTATAGATGACATTTTCTGCACTGGATATAACCGGAAATATCCAGTTTTGTTTTAGCTAACTCAATGCCAGATAATGCTACCGCCTCTGTGTTTGTGTATTCCTGATATTATCCACAGACTTTATTGTTTTGCATGTTTTTTTTCAGGGAACATTTTATTTAGTGCTTGGAATCACTAATTGGTTCCACATGGAGACACCAGCTCTAAACATTCATATTTTCTAGGGAGAAAGCCAGAGGAACTCTGACAAACAAAAATGGTATTTCTGTTTGTGTAGATCACATTTTATACACTTGCCTAACAAAAAGACTTTGCTTTTCTCCAAAACCATTTTTACTCTGATTTTCTCAGTCCATTGCATACGAATTCCACACCACTTTGTCCCTATATGCCTGGATGAAAACAGAAATATCCGGTTGTGTTTTGGCTAACTCAATCCGAAATATTGTGAAAACCTCTGTGTTTGTGTTTTCTGGATATTATCGATGGACGTTACTGTTTTGAATGTTTTTATCAGGGAACATTTAATTTTGTACCATTGAAACATGAATTGTTTCATCATGGGAACACCATGTCTACCCATTCGTATTTTCTAGAGAGAATGCTAGAGGAACTGCGGCAAACAAAGATGATATTTCTGTTTGTATAGATGACATTTTATGCACTTGCCTAATGAAAAGACTTTGCTTTTCTCTAAAACCATTTTTACTGTGATTTTCTTGGTCCATTGCATATGAGCTCCACACCACGTTGTCCGGATATGAATGGATGAAACCAAAAATATTCGATTGTGCTTTAGCTAACTCAATACAAAATTTTGTGAAAGCCTCTGTGTTGGTGTTTTCTGGATATTATCGAGGGACTTTATTGTTTTGAATGTTTTTATCAGGGAACATTTAATTTTGTACCATTGAAACAGTAATTGGTTCATCATGGGGATACAAGATCTACACATTCCTATTTTTAGGGAGAAAGCTAGAGGAACTGCGGCAAACAAACATGATATTTCTGTTTGCATAGATGACATTTTATGCACTTGCCTAACGAAAGACTTTGCTTTTCTCCAAAACCATTTTTCTGTGATTTTCTCGGTACACTTCATATGAATTCTACACGAGTTTGTTCTGATATGACAGGATGAAACCGGAAATGTCCGGTTTTGTTTTGGCTAATTCAACCCCAGATATTGCCACAGCCTCTGTGTTTGTGTATTCCTGATATTATCCATGGACTTTATTTTTTTGAATGTTTTTTTTAGGGAACGTTTGATTTTGTTCTTGGAAACACTAATTGGTTCCACATGGAGACACCAGCTCTACACATTCGTATTTTCTAGGGAGAAAGTTATAGGAAATGCGACAAACAAACAGGATATTTTTGTTTGTATAGATCACATTTTATGCACATGCCTAAAGAAAAGACTGCTTTTCTCCAAAACCATTTGTACTGTGATTTTCTCGGTCCATTGTATACGAATTCCACTCCAGTTTGTCCGGATTTGACTGGATGAAACCGGAAATATCCGGTTTTGTTTTGGCTAACTCAATCCCAGATATTGCTACAGCCTCTGTGTTTCTGTTTTCTGGATATTATTGATGGACTTATGGTTTTAAATATTTTTATCATGGAACATTTAATTTTGTACTGTGGAAACACTAATTGGTTCATCATGGGGACACCAGCTCTACACATTCGTATTTTCTAGGGAGAAAGCTAGAGGAACTGCGGCCAACAAACATGATATTTCTGTTTGTATAGATGACATTATATGCACTTGCCAAACGAAAAGACTTTGCTTTTCTCCAAAACCATTTTTACTGTGATTTTCTCAGTCCATTGCATACGAAGTCCACATCAGTTTTTCTGGATATGACTGGATGAAACTGGAAATATCTGGGATTTTTTTTTGGCTAACTCAATCCCAGATAAGCTACAGCATCTGTGTTTGTGTTTTCCTGATATTATCCATGGACTTTATTGTTTTATATTTTTTATAGGGGAACATTTAATTTTTTGCTTAGAAACACTAATTGGTTCCACATGGAGACACCAGCTCTACACATTCGTCTTTTCTAGGGAGAAAGCGAGAGGAACTGTGGGAAAGAAACATGATATTTCTGTTTCTATAGATGACATATTATGTACTGGATGTAACCGGAAATATCCAGTTTTGTTTTAGCTAACTCAATGCCAGATAATGCTACCGCCTCTGTGTTTGTGTATTCCTGATATTATGCACAGACTTTATTGTTTTGCATGTTTTTTTTCAGGGAACATTTTATTTAGTGCTTGGAATCACTAAATGGTTCCACATGGAGACACCAGCTCTAAACATTCCTATTTTCTAGGGAGAAAGCCAGAGGAACTCTGACAAACAAAAATGGTATTTCTGTTTGTGTAGATCACATTTTATACACTTGCCTAACAAAAAGACTTTGCTTTCCCCAAAACCATTTGTACTGTGATTTTATCGGTCCATTGCATACGAATTCCACACCAGTTTGTCCTGATATGACTGGATGAAACCAGAAATATACGGATGTGTTTTGGCTAACTCAATCCAAAATATTGTGAAAGCCTCTGTGTTTGTGTTTTCTGGATATTATCGATGGACTTTATTGTTCTGAATGTTTTTATTAGGGAACATTTAATTTTGTACCATAGAAACACTAATTGGTTCATCATGGGGATACCAGCTCTACACATTCGTATTTTCTAGGGAGAAAGCTAGAAGAACTGTGGCAAACAAACATGATATATCTGTTTGTATAGATGATATTTTATGCACTTGCCTAACGAAAAAACTTTGCTTCTCTCCAAAGGATTTTTACTGTCATTTTCTCCGTCCATTGCATACGAATTCCACACCAGTTTGTCCCGATATGACTGGATGAAACCAGAAATATCCGGTTGTGTTTTGGCTAACTCAATCCAAAATATTGTGAAAGCCTCTGTGACTGTGTTTTCTGGATACTATCGATGGACTTTATTGTTTTGAGTGTTTTTATCAGGGAACATTACATTATGTACCATTGAAACACTAATTGGTTGATCATGGGGACACCAGCTCCACACATTCGTATTTTCTAGGGAGAAAGCTAGAGAAACTGCGGCAAACAAACATGATATTTCTGTTTGTATAGATGATATTTTATGCACTTGCCTAACGAAAAGACTTTGCTTTTCTCCAAAACCATTTTTGTGTGATTTTCTCGGTCCATTGAATCTAGAATTCCAAACGACTTTTTCCGGATAGGACTGGATGGAACCGGAAATATCCGGTTTTGCTTTGGCCAACTTAATCCCAGATATTGCTACAGCCTCTGTGTTTGAGCATTGCTGATATTATCCACGAACTTTATTGTTTTGAATGTTATTTATCAGGGAACATTTAATTTTTTGCTTGAAAACACAAACTGTTTCCACATGGAGACACCAGCTCTACACATTCGTATTATCTAGGGAGAAAGCTAGAGAAACTACGGCAAACAAACATGATATTTCTGTTTGTGTAGATGCCATTTTATGCACTTGCCTAATGAAAAGACTTTGCTTTTCTCCAAAACCATTTCTACTGTGATTTTCTCAGTCTATTGCATACGAATTCCACACCAGTTTGTCCGGATATGAGTGGATGAAAACAAAAATATCCAGTTGTGTTTTGGATAACTCAATCCCAGATATTGCTACAGCCTCTCTGTGTTATTGGATATTGTCAACAGACTTTATTGTTTTAATGTTCGTTATCAGGGAATATTTTATTTTGAGCTTGGATACACTAATTGGTTCCACATGGAGACACCAGCTCTACACATTCGTAATTTCTAGGGAGAAGCTAGAGGAACTGCGGGAAACAAACATGATATTTCTGTTTGTAAGGATGATATTTTATGCACTTGCAAAAGAAAAGACTTTGCTTTTCTACAAAACCATATTTACTGTGATTTTCTGATTCCTTTGCATACGAATTCCACACCAGTTTGTCCAGATATGACTGGATGCAAAAGGAAATATCTCATTTTGTTTTCGCTAATTCAATCCCAGATATTGCTACAGGCTCCCTGTTTGTGTTTTATGGATATGATCGATGGACTTTATTGTTTTGAATGTTTTTTATCGTTGAACATTTTATGTTCAGATTGGATACAGTAATTGGTTCCACATGGAGACACCAGCTCTAAGTATTCGTATTTCTAAGGAGAAAGCTAGAGGAACTGCGGCAAACAAACATGATATTTCTGTTTGTATAGATGACATTTTATGCAGTTGCCTAACGAAAAGACATTGGTTTCTCCAAAGCCATTTTACTGTGATTTTTTTGTACAGTGCATATGAATTCCACACCACTTTGTCCGGATATGACTATATGAAAGGGCAAATATCCGGTTTTATTTTGGCTAACTCAATCCCACATATTGCTACAGCCTCTGAGTTTGTGTATTCCTGATATTATCCACGGACTTTACTGTTATGTATTTTTTTTATCAGGGAACATTTCATTTTGTGCTTGGAATCACTAATTGGTTCCTCATGGAAACACCAGATCTACATATTCCTACTTTCTAGGGAGAAAGCTAAAGGAACTGCGCCAAACAAACATGATATTTCTGTTTGTATCAATGACATTTTATGCACTTGCCTAATGAAAAGACTTTGCTTTTCTCCAAAACCAGTTTTACTGTGATTTTCTCGGTCCATTGCATACGAATTCCACACCAGTTTACCGGATATGACTGGATGAAACCGGAAATTACCAATTATGTTTTGGCTAACTCAATCCCAGATATTGCTACAGCATCTGTGTTTGTGTATCCCTGATATTATCCATGGACTTTATTGGTTTGAATGTTTTTTATCAGGGAACATTTAATTTTGTGCTTGGAAACACTAATTGGTTCCACATGGAGACACCAGCTCTACACATTCGTAATTTCTAGGGAGAAGCTAGAGGAACTGCGGCAAACAAACATGGTATTTCTGTTTGTAAGGATGATATTTTATGCACTTGCCTAACGAAAAGACTTTGCTTTTCTCCAAAACCATATTTACTGTGATTTTCTGATTCCTTTGCATACGAATTCCATACAGGTTTTTCCGGATATGACTGGATGAAAAGAGAAATATAAGGTTTTGTTTTGGCTAACTCATTTCCAGATGTTGCTACAGCCTCTGTGTTTGTGTATTCGTTATATTATCCATGGACTTTTATTTTTTGGAATGCTTTTTATCCGGGAACATTTAAATTGTGCTTTTAAACAGTAATTGGTTCCACATGGAGACACCAGCTGAACAAATTTGTATTTTCTAGGGAGAAAGCTATAGAAATTGCGGCAAACAAACATGATATTTCTGTTTATATCGAGGACATTTTATGCACTTGCCGAACGAAATGAGTTTGCTTTTCTCCAAAACCATTTGTACTGTGATTTTCTCGGTCCATTGCATACGAATTCCACACCACTTTTTCCAGATATGACTGGATGAAACCGGAAATATCCGGTTTTGTTTTGACTAACTCAATCCCAGATATTGCTGAAGCCTCTGTGTTTGTGTTATGCCTAACTCAATCCGAAATATACTGAAAGCCTCTGTGTTTGTGTTTTCTGGATCTTATTGAGAGACTTATTTTTTTGAATGTTTTTATAAGAAAACATTTAATTTTGTGCTTGAAAACACTAATTGGTTCATAATGGGAACACAAGCTCTAAAATTTTGTATATTCTAGGGAGAATGCTAGAGGAACTGCAGCAAACAAACATGATATTAGTGTTTGTATAGATGACATTTTATGCACTTGCCTAACAAAATGTCTTTTGCATTTCTCCAAAACCATTTTTACTGTGATTTTCTCGGTCCATTGCATACTAATTCCACACCAGTTTGTCCGGATATGACTGGATGAAACAGGAAATATCCGGTTTTGTTTTGGCTAACTCAATGCAAGATATTGCTACAGCCTCTGTGTTTGTGTATTCCTGATATTATCCACAGACTTTATATTTTTCAATGTTTTTTTTTCAGGTAACATTAAATTTTGTGCTTGGAAACACTAATTGTTTCCACATAGAGAAAGCAGCTCTACACATTCGTATTTTCTAGAGAGAAAGCTAGAGGAACTGCGACAAACAAACTTGATATTTCTGTTTGTATAGATGACATTTTATCTACTTGCCTAATGAAAAGACTGCTTTTCTCCAAAACCATTTTTACTGTGATTTTCTCGGTCGATTGCGTACGAATTCTACACCACGTAGTCCGGATATGATTGCATGAAACCGGAAATATTTCTTTGTTTTTTGCTAACTCAAAACGAAATATTGCTACAACCTCTGTGTTTGTGTTTTCTGGATATTATCAATGGACTTTATTGTTTTGAATGTTTTTATCAGGGAACATTTCATTTTGTACCATTGAAACACTAATTGGTTCCACATGGAGACACCAGCTCTACACATTCGCATTTATGAGGGAGAAAGCTAGAGGAACTGTGACAAACAAACATGATATTTCTGTTTGTATAGTTGACATTTTATGCACTTGCCTAACGAAAAGACTTTGCTTTTCTCCAAAACCATTTGTACTGTGATTTTCTCGGACCATTCCATACGAATTCCACACAAGTTTGTCCGGATATGACTGGATGAAACCGGAAATATCCTGCTGTGTTTTGGCTAACTCAATCCCAGATATTGCTACAGCCTATGTGTTTGTGCATTCCTGATATTATCCAGGGACTTTATTGTTTTGAATGTTATTTATCAAGGAACATTTAATTATTTGCTTGAAAACACTAACTGTTTCCACATGAAATCACCAGCTCTACACATTCGTATTTTCTAGGGAGAAAGCTAGAGAAACTGCACCAAACAAACATGATATTTCTGTTTGTATCGATGACATTGTATGCACTTGCCTAATGAAAAGACTTTGCTTTTCTCCAAAACCAGTTTTACTGTGATTTTCTCGGTACATTGCATACGAATTCCACACCAGTTTACCGGATATGACTGGATGAAACCGGAAATTACCAATTATGTTTTGGCTAACTCAATCCCAGATATTTCTACAGCATCTGTGTTTGTGTATCCCTGATATTATCCATGGACTTTATTGGTTTGAATGTTTTTTATCAGGGAACATTTAATTTTGTGCTTGGAAACACTAATTGGTTCCACATGGAGACACCAGTTCTACACATTCGTAATTTCTAGGGAGAAGCTAGAGGAACTGCGGCAAACAAACATGATATTTCTGTTTGTAAGGATGATATTTTATGCACTTGCCTAACGAAAAGACTTTGCTTTTCTCCAAAACCATATTTACTGTGATTTTCTGATTCCTTTGCATACGAATTCCACACAGGTTTTTCCGGATATGACTGGATGAAAACAGAAATATAAGGTTTTGTTTTGGCTAACTCATTCCCAGATATTGCTACAGCCTCTGTGTTTGTGTATTCATTATATTATCCATGGACTATTTTTTTTTTTTGGAATGCCTTTTATCCGGGAACATTTAAATTGTGCTTTTAAACAGTAATTGGTTCCACATGGAGACACCAGCTGAACAAATTTGTATTTTCTAGGGAGAAAGCTAGAGAAACTGCGGCAAACAAATTTTGTACTGTAAAACACTAATTGGTTCCACATGGGGACACCAGCTCTACACATTCATATTTTCTAGGGAGACTGCTAGAGGAACTGCGGCAAAAAATCATGATATTTCTGTTTGTATAGATGACATTTTATGCACTTGCCTAACGAAAAGTCTTTGCTATTCTCCAAAACTGTTTTTCTGTGATTTTCTCGGTAGACTTCATATGAATTCCAACAAGTTTGTCTGGATATGAGTGGATCTAATCGGAATAATCCGGTTTTGTTTTGCCTAACTCAATCCCAGATATTGCTACAGCCTCTGTGTTTGTGTATTCCGGATATTATCCATGGACTTTATTGTTTTGAATGTTTTTTATCGGGGAACATTTAATTTTGTCCTTGGAATCACTAAATCGTTCCACATGGAGACACCAGCTCTGCACATTCGTATTTTCTAGGGAGAAATCTAGAGGAACTGCGACAAACAAACATGATATTTCTGTTTGTATAGATGACATTTTATGCACTTGCCTAAGGAAAGGCTTTGCTTTTCTCCAAAACCATTTGTACTGTGATTTACTCGGTCCATTGCATACGAATTCCACACCACTTTGTCCGGATATGACTGGATGAAATCGGAAATATCCGGTTTTGTTTTGACTAACTCAATCCCAGATATTGCTGAAGCCTCTGTGTTTGTGTTATGGCTAACTCAATCCGAAATATACTGAAAGCCTCTGTGTTTGTGTTTTCTGGATCTTATTGAGGGACTTATTTTTTTGAATGTTTTTATAAGAAAACATTTAATTTTGTGCTTGAAAACACTAATTGGTTCATAATGGGAACACAAGCTCTAAAATTTTGTATATTCTAGGGAGAATGCTAGAGGAACTGCAGCAAACAAACATGATATTTCTGTTTGTAAGGAAGATATTTTATGCACTTGCCTAACAAAATGTCTTTTGCATTTCTGCAAAACCATTTTTACTGTGATTTTCTCGGTCCATTGCATTCTATTTCCACACCAGTTTGTCCGGATATGACTGGATGAAACAGGAAATATCCGGTTTTGTTTTGGCTAACTCAATGCAAGATATTGCTACAGCCTCTGTGTTTGTGTATTCCTGATATTATCCACAGACTTTATATTTTTCAATGTTTTTTTTTTCAGGTAACATTAAATTTTGTGCTTGGAAACACTAATTGTTTCCACATGGAGAAAGCAGCTCTACAAATTTGTATTTTCTAGAGAGAAAGCTAGAGGAACTGCGACAAACAAACTTGATATTTCTGTTTGTATAGATGACATTTTATCTACTTGCCTAATGAAAAGACTTTGCTTTTCTCCAAAACCATTTTTACTGTGATTTTCTCGGTCGATTGCGTACGAATTCTACACCACGTAGTCCGGATATGATTGCATGAAACCGGAAATATTTCTTTGTTTTTTGCTAACTCAAAACGAAATATTGCTACAGCCTCTGTGTTTGTGTTTTCTGGATATTATCAATGGACTTTATTGTTTTGAATGTTTTTTTTCGGGGAAAATTTTACTTTGTACCGTTGAAACACAAATTGGTTCATCATGGGGACACCAGCTCTACACATTCGTATTTTCTAGGGAGAAAGTTAGATGAACTGCGGCAAACAAACATGATATTTCTGTTTGTATAGATGACATGTTATGCACTTGCCTAACAAAAAGACTTTTCTTTTCTCCAAAACCATTTTTACTGTGATTTTCTCGGACCATTCCATACGAATTCCACACCAGTTTGTCCGGATATGACTGGATGAAACCGGAAATATCCGGTTTTGTTTTGGCTAACTCAATCCCAGATATTGTTACAGCTTCTGTATTTGGGTTTTCTGGATATGGTCCACGGACTTTATTGTTTTGGATGTTTTTATCAGGAAACATTTAATTTTGTATCGTTGAAACACTAAGTGGTTCATCATGGGAACACCAGCTCTACAGATTCATATTTTCTAGGGAGATATCTAGAGGAACTGCAGTAAACAAACCTGATATTTCTGTTTGTATAGAAGACATGTTATGCACTTGCATAACGAAAAGACTTTGCTTTTCTCCAAAACCATTTTTACTCTGATTTTCTCGGTCCATTGCATACGAATTCCACACCAGTTTGTCCAGATATGACTGGAAGAAACCGGAAATATCTGGTTCTGTTTTGGCTAACTGAATCCCAGACATTGCTACAGCCTCTGTGTTTGTGCTTTCCTGATATTATCCACGAACTTTATTGTTTTTAATGTTTTATTTCAGAGGACATTTAATTTTGGGCTTGGAAACACTAATTGGTTCATCATGGGAACACCAGCTCTACACATTCGTATTTTCAAGGGAGAAAACTAGAGGAAATGCAGAAAACAAACATGATATTTCTCTTTGTATAGATCAAATTTGATGCACTTGCCTAAGGAAAAGACTTTGGTTTTCTCCAAAACCATATGTACTGTGATTTTCTCGGTCCATTGCATACGAATTCCACACCACTTTGTCCCGATATGACTGGATGAAAACAAAAATATCCGGTTGTGTATTGGCTAACTCAATCTGAAATATTGTGAAAGCCTCTGTGTTTGTGTTTTCTGGATATTAACGATGGACGTTATTGTTTTGAAAATTTTTATCAGGGAACATTTAATTTTGTACCGTTGAAACACTAATTGGTTCATCATGGGGACACCAGATCTACACATTCGTATTTTCTAGGGAGAAAGCTAGAGGAAGTGCGGCAGATAAACATGATATTTCTGTTTATATACATGACACTCTATCCACTTGCCTAAAGAAAAGACTGCTTTTCTTCAAAATCGTTTGTACTGTGATTTTCTCGCTCCATTGCATACGAATTCCACACCAGTTTACCGCATATGACAGGATGAATACAGAAATATCTGGTTTTGTTTTGGCTAACTCAATCCGAAATATTGTGAAAGCCTCTGTGTTTGTTTTTTCTGGATATTATCAACGGAATTTATTTTTTTGAATGTGTTTTATCCGGGAACGTTTTACTTTGAGCTTGGATACAGTAATTGGTTCCACATGGAGACACCAGCTAAACATTTCATATTTTCTAGGGAGAAGCTAGAGGAACTGCGACAAACAAACATGATATTTCTGTTTGTATAGATGACATTTAATGCACTTGCCTAATGAAAAGACTTTGCTTTTCTCCAAAACCATTTTTACTCTGATTTTCTCGGTCCATTACATACGAATTCCACACCAGCCTGTCCGGATATGACTGGATGAAACCGGAAATATTTGTTTTTTCTTTTTTGTTTTTTTTTTTTCCTAACTCAATCCCAAATATTGCTACAGCCTCTCTGTTTGTGTTTTTTGGATATTATCCACAGAATTTATTGTTTTGAATGTTTTTTTATCAGGGAACAATTTATTTTGAGCTTGGATACAGTGATTGGTTCCACGTGGAGACACCAGTTGAACATGCTCGTATTTTGTAGGGGGAAAGCTAGAGGAAATGCGGCAAAAAACATGATATTTCTGTTTGTACAAATGACATTTTATGCACTTGCCTAACGAAAAGACTTTGCTTTTCTCCAAAACCATTTTTACTGTGATTTTCTCGGTCAATTGCATACGAATTCCACACCACTTTGTCCGGATATGACTGGATGAAACCAGAAATATCTGGTTGTGTTTTGTCTAACGCAATTTGAAATATGTGAAATCCTCTGTGTTTGTGTTTTCTGGATATTATCGATGGACTTTATTGTTTTGAATGTTTTTATCAGGGAACATTTAATTTTGTTCTAGGAACACTAATTTGTTCCACGTGGAGACTCCAATCTCCACACATTCGTATTTTCTAAGGAGAAAGCTAGAGGAACTGTGGCAAACAAACATGATATTTCTGTTTGTATAGATGACATTTTATGCACTTGCCTAACGAAAAGACTTTGCTTTTCTCTAAAACACTTTTTCGGTTATTTCTCGGTACACTTCATGCGAAATCCCAACCAGTTTTTCCGGATATGACTGGATGAAACCAGAAATATCCGGTTTTGTTTTGGCAAACTCAGTCTAAGATATTGCTACAGCCTCTGTGTTTGTGTTTTCCTATTATTATCCATGGACTTTATTATTTTGAATGTTTTTTATCAGTGAACATATTCTTTTGATATTGGAAACACTAATTGGTCCCACCTGGAGACACCAGCTCTACACATTCCTATTTTCTAGGGAGAAAGCTAGAGGAACCGCGACAAACATGATATTTCTGTTTGTATAGATGACATTTTATGCCCTTGCCACACGAAAAGACTTTGCTTGTCTGCAAAACCCTTTTTCTGTTATTTCTCGGTACACTTCATACGAAATCCACACCAGTTTGTCCGGATATGACTGCATGGAACTGGAAATATACGCTTTCGTTTTGGCAATCTCAGTCCCAGACATTGCTACAGCCTCTGTGTTTGTGTTTTCTTCATATTATCAATGGACTTTATTGTTTTGAATGTTTTTTTATCGGGGAACATTTTATTTTGAGCTTTGATACAGTAATTGTTTCCACATGGATACACCAGCTCTATATATTCATATTCTCTAGGGTGAAAGCTGGAGGAAATGCAACAAACAAACATGATATTTCTGTTTGTATAGATGACATTTTATGCACTTGCCTAAAGAAAATACATTGCTTTTCTCCAAAACGATTTTTACTGTGATTTTCTCGGTCCATTGCATACGAATTCCACACCACTTTGTACGGATATCACTGGATGAAACCAGAAATATCTGGTTGTGTTTTGGCTAAGTCAATCCGAAATATTGCTACAGCCTCTGTGTTTGTGTATTCCTGATATTATCCATGGACTTTATTTTTTTGAAAGTTTTTTTTTCAGGGAACATTTAATTTTGTCTTGGAAACACTAATAGGTTCCACATGGAGACACCAGCTCTACACATTCGTATTTTCTAGGGAGAAAGCTAGAGGAACTGTGACAAACAAACATGATATTTCTGTTTGTATAAATGACTTTTTATGCACTTGCCTAACGAAAAGACTTTGCTTTTCTCCAAAACCATTTTTACTCTGATTTTCTCGGTCCATTGCATACGAATTCCACAGCAGTTTATCGGATATGACTGGATGAAACCGGAAATATCCGGTTGTGTTTTGGCTAACTCAATCCGAAATATTGTGAAAGCCTCTGTGTGTTTTCTGGATATTATCGATGGACTTTATTGTTTTGAATGTTTTTATCAAAGAACATTTAATTTTGTATCATTGTTACACTAATTGGTTCATCATTGGGACACCAGCTCTACACATTCGTATTTTCTAGGGAGAAAGCTAGAGGTACTGCGGCAAACAAACATGATATTTCTGTTTGTATAGATGACATTTAATGCACTTGCCTAATGAAAAGACTTTGCTTTTCTCCAAAACCATTTGTACTGTGATTTTCTCGGTCCATTGCATACGAATTCCACACCAGCCTGTCCTGATATGACTGGATGAAACCGGAAATATTTGTTTTTTGTTTTTGGTTTTTTTTTTTTTTTTTGCTAACTCAATCCCAAATATTGCTACAGCATCTGTGTTTGTTTTTTGTGGATATTGTCAACGGATTTTTTGTTTTGAATGTTTTTTATCAGGGAACATTTTATTTTGAGCTTGGATACAGTAATTGTTCCACCTGGAGACAACAACTGAATATATTCGTATTTTCTAGGGAGAAAGCTAGAGGAACTGCGGCAAACAAACATGATATATCTGTTTGTATAGATGACATTTTATGCATGTGCCTAATGAAAAGACTGCTTTTTTCCAAAACCATTTTTACTCTGATTTTCTCGGTCCATTGCATACGAATTCCAAACAACTTTTTCCGGATATGACTGGATGAAAACAGAAATATCCAGTTATGTTTTGGCTAGCTCAATCTGAAATATTGTGAAAGCCTCTGTGTTTGTGTTTTCTGGATATTATCGATGGACTTTATTGTTTTGAATATTTTTATCAGCGAACATTTAATTTTGTACAGTTCAAACACTAACTGGTTCATCATGGGGAAACCAGCTCTACACATTCGTATTTTCTAGGGAGAAAGGTAGAGGAACTGCGGAAAACAAACATGATATTTCTGTTTGTATAGATGACACTTTATGCACTTGCCTAACGAAAAGATTTTGCTTTTCTCCAAAACCCTTTTTCTGTTATTTCTCGGTACACTTCATACTAAATCCACACAAGTTTGTCCGGATGTGACTGCATGGAACCGGAAATATCCGGTTTTGTTTTGGCAAACTCAGTCCCAGATATTGCTACAGCCTCTGTGTTTGTGTTCTCCTGATATTATCCACGGACTTTATTGTTTTGAATGTTTTTTATCAGTATACATTTTCTTTTGATCTTGGAAACACTAATTGTTCCCATCAGGAGATACCAGCTCTACACATTCCTATTTTCTAGGGAGAAAACTAGAGGAACCGTGACAAACAAACATGATATTTCTGTTTGTATAGATGACATTTTATACACGTGCCTAACAAAAAGACTTTTCTCTTCTCCAAAACCATTTTTACTGTGATTTTCTCGGTCCATTGCATCGGAATTCCAAACGACTTTTTCCGGAAATGACTGGATGAAACCAGAAATATCCGGTTGTGTTTTGGCTAACTCAATCCAAAATATTGCTACAGCCTCTGTGTTTGTGTTTTCTGGATATTATCGATGGACTTTATTGTTTTGAATATGTTTATCAGGAAACATTTAATTTTGTACTGTAGAAACACTAATTGGTTCATCATGGAGACACCAGCTCTACACATTCCTATTTTCTAGGGAGAAAGATAGAGGTACTGCGGCAAACACTCATGATGTTTCTGTTTGTATAGATGATATTTTATGCACTTGCCTAACGAAAAGACTTTGACTTTCTCCAAAACCATTTTTACTGTGATTTTTTTGCTTCATTGCATACGAATTCCACACCACTTTGTCCGCATATGACTGGATGAAACCAGAAATATCCATTTGTGTTTTGGCTAACTCAATCCGAAATATTGTGAAAGCCTCTGTGTTTGTGTTTTCTGGATATTATCGATGGACTTTATTGTTTTGAATGTTTTTATCAGGGAACATTTATTTTGTTTTGTTTTGTTTTGTTTTAACTTTTATTTAATGACTATAAATTTCCAGTGTACAGCTAATGGATTACAATGGCTTTCCCCTCACATAACTTCCCTCCCACATGCAACCCTCCCCTCTCCCGCTCCCTCTCCCCTTCTATTTGCATCAAGATTCATTTTCAATTCTCTTTATATACAGAAGATCCATTTAGTATATATGAAGTAAAGATTTCAACAGTTTGCACCCACATAGAAACACAAAGTGAAACATACTGTTTGAGTACTAGTTATAGCATTAAATCACAATGTACAGCACATTAAGGACAGAGATCCCACATGAGGAGCAAGTGCACAGTGGCTCCTTTTGTTGACCCAACAAATTGACACTCTAGTTTATGGCGCCAGTAACCACCCTAGGCTATCATCATGAGTTGCCAAGGCTATGGAAGCCTTCCAAGTTTACCGACTCTGATCATATTTAGACAAGGTCATAAAAGACAGAGTGAGGATAGTAACCAATGATCCTAAGAGTGGCATTTACCAGGTTTGAACAATTGTATAGCATTAAGTGGGGAAGAGGACCATCAGTACACACAGGTTGGGAGTCGAGCCATTGGTGGTAGAGTAGAGGTTCTGATTACAAAGGAATGAGGCCCAAGTGCACTAGACAGGGCCTAGAACAAAGGACAGAGTCATTATTAGAGGAGCTAAGAAAGGTGCTGTCTAAGCTACAAGTAATTTTTCTGATTGAGAGGCAAATAGAACCTGATAGAAGGGGCTTGATAATAATCTGGTGGGCTTTAGGCCTTGTGAATTCAGAGGCCCAGACCTATCTATCTCTTCACATGGGGTATATCCTAAGGGAGGTGTGAACCTCCTAGGGGAAGACACTCTGTTGACTTTCATGACTTGGCTGGCCTGGGAGGAGCGCTGGCCAGGTCAAGGCAGGGGGCATCTCTAACTCAATCCGAAATATTTTAAAAGCGTCTGTATTTGAGTTTTCTGGATATTATTGATGGACTTCATTGTTTTGAATGTTTTTATAAGTATACATTTCATTTTGTACCGTTGAAACACTAATTGGTTCATCATGGGGACACCAGCTCTACACATTCGTATTTTCTAGGGAGAAAGCTAGAGGAACTGCGGCAAACAAAGATGATATTTCTGTTAGTATCGATGACATTTTCTGCACTTGCCTATCGAAAATACGTTGCTTTTCTCCAAAACCATTTTTACTGTGACTTTCTCGGTCCATTGCATAAGAATTCCACAGCAATTTGTCCGGATATGGCTGGATGAAACCAGAAATATCCAGTTGTGTTTTGGCTAACTCAATCCCAGATATTGCTACAGCCTCTCTGTTTGTGTATTCCTAATATTATCCACGGACTTTTTTGTTTTGAATGTTTTTTATCAGGGAACATTTAAATTTGTTCTTGGAACACTAATGAGTTCCACATGGAGACACCCGCTCTACACAATCGTATTTTCTAGGCAGAATGCTCAAGGAACTGCGAAAAACACACATGATATTTCTGTTTGTATAGATGACATTTTATGCACTTGACTAACGTAAAGACTTTGCTTTTCTCCAAAACCATTTGTACTGTGATTTTCTCGGTCCATTGCATACGAATTCCACACGTTTGTCCGGATATGACTGGATGAAACCAGAAATATCCGGTTGTGTTTTGGCTAACTGAATTAGAAATATTGTGAAAGCCTCTGTGTTTGTGTTTTCTGGATATTATCGATGGAGTTTATTGTTTTGAATGTTTTTTATCAGGGAACATTTAATTTTGTGCTTGGAAACACTAATTGGTTCCACATGGAGACACCAGCTCCACACATTCGTAATTTCTAGGGAGAAAGCAAGAGGTACTGCGGCAAACACACATGATATTTCTGTTTGTATAGATGACATTTTATGCACTTGCCTAACGAAAAGACTTTGCTTTTCTCCAAAACCATTTGTACTGTGATTTTCTCGGTACATTGCATACGAATTCCACACCACTTTGTCCGGATATGACTGGATGAAACCAGAAATATCCGGTTGTGTTTTGGCTAACTCAATCCGAAATATTGTGAAAGCCTAAGTGTTGTGTTTTCTGGATATTTTCGATGTAGTTTATTTTTTTTAATATTTTTTTCAGGGAACATTTAATTTTGTAATATTGAAACACTAATCGGTTCATCTTGTGGACTCCAGCTCCACACATTCGTATTTTCTAGTCAGAAAGCTCAAGGAACTGCGACAAACAAACATGACATTTCTGTTTGTATAGATGACATTTTATAAACTTGCCCAACGAGAAGAATTTGATTTTCTCCAAAAGCATTTGTACTGTGATTTTCTCGGTCCATTGCGTATGAGTTCCACACCACTTTATCCGAATATGACTGGATGAAACCGGAAATATCCGTTTTTTTTTTTTTTCGCTAACTCAATCCCAGATATTGTTACAGGCTCTGTGTTTGTGTTTCCTGGATATTATCAACGAACTTTATTGTTTTTAATGCTTTTTATCAGGGAACATTTTATTATACCTTGGAAACCCTAATTGGCTCCACATAGAGACACCAGCTCCATACATTCGTAATTTATAGGGAGAAAGCTAGAGGAACTGTGGCAAACAAACATGATATTTCTGTTTGTATAGATGACATTTTATGCACTTGCCTAACGATAAGACTTTGCTTTTCTCCAAAACCATTTGTACTGTGATTTTCTCGGTCCATTGCATACGAATTCCACACCACTTTGTCCGGATATGACTGGATGAAACCAGAAATATCCGGTTGTGTTTTGGCTAACTCTATCCGAAATGTTGTGAAAGCCTGAGTGTTGTGTTTTCTGGATATTTACGATGTAGTTTATTTTTTTTGAATGTTTTTATCAGGGAACATTTAATTTTGTAATATTGAAACACTAATCGGTTCACCTTGTGGACTCCAGCTCCACACATTCGTATTTTCTAGTCAGAAAGCTCGAGGAACTGCGACAAACAAACATGACATTTCTGTTTGTATAGATGACATTTTATACACTTGCCCAACGAGAAGACTTTGCTTTTCTCCAAAAGCATTTGTACTGTGATTTTCTCGGTCCATTGCGTATGAGTTCCACACCACTTTATCTGAATATGACTGGATGAAACCGGAAATATCCTTTTTTTTTTTTCGCTAACTCAATCCCAGATATTGTTACAGCCCCTGTGTTTGTGTTTCCTGGATATTATCAACGAACTTTATTGTTTTTAATGCTTTTTATCAGGGATCATTTTATTATACCTTGGAAACCCTAATTGGCTCCACATGGAGACACCAGCTCCACACATTCATATTTTATAGGGAGAAAGCTAGAGGAACTGCGGCAAACAAACATGATATTTCTGTTTGTATAGATGACATTTTATGCACTTGCCTAACGAAAAGACTTTGCTTTTCTCCAAAATCATTTTTACTGTGATTTTTTGGTCCATTGCATACGAATTCCACACCAGGTTTTCCAGATATGACTGGATGAAATCAGGAATATCTGCTTGTCTTTTGGCTAACTCAATCCCAGATATGGATACAGCCTCTATGTTTGTGTATTCCTGTTATTATCCATGGACTTTATTGTTTTCAAAGTTTTTTTATCAGGGAATATTTAATTTTCTGCTTGGAATCACTGATTGGTTCCACATGGAGACACCAGCTCTATACAATCGTATTTTCTAGGCAGAAAGCTCCAGGAACTGCGACAAACAGACATGAAATTTCTGTTTGTATAAATTACATTTTATGCACTTGCCTAACGAAAGACTTTGCCTTTCTCCAGAACCATTTGTACTGTGATTTTCTCGGTACATTGCAAACGATTTCCACACCAGTTTGTCAGGATATGACTGGATGAAACCGGTAATATCCAGTTTTGTTTTGGCTAACTCAATCCCAGATATTGCTAAGCCTCTGTGCTTGTGTATTCCTGATAGTAACCACGGAATTTATATTTTTCAATGTTTTTTTTTCAGGGAACATTTAATTTTGTGCTTGGAAACACTAATTGTTTCCACATGGATACACCAGTTCTACACATTCGTATTTTCTGGGAAAAAGCTAGAGGAACTGCGACAAACAAACATGATATTTCTTTTTGTATAGATTACATTTTATGCACTTGCCTAACGAAAAGGCTTTGCTTTTCTCCAAAACCATTTTTACTCTGATTTTCTCTGTCCATTCCATACGAATTCCACAACACTTTGTCCCGATATGACTGGATGAAACCAGAAATATCCGGTTGTCTTTTGGCCTACTCAATCCGAAATATTTTAAAAGCGTCTGTATTTGAGTTTTCTGGATATTATTGATGGACATCATTGTTTTGAATGTTTTTATAAGGGAACATTTCAGTTTGTACCGTTGAAACACTAATTGGTTCATCATGGCAACACCAGCTCTACACATTCTTATTTTCTAGGGAGAAAGCTAGAGGAACTGCAGCAAACAAACATGATATTTCTGTTAGTATCGATGACATTTTCTGCACTTGCCTATCGAAAAGACTTTGCTTTTCTCCAAAACCATTTTTACTGTGACTTTCTCGGTCCATTGCATACGAATTCCACAGCAATTTGTCCGGATATGGCTGGATGAAACCAGAAATATCCAGTTGTGTTTTGGCTAACTCAATCCCAGATATTGCTACAGCCTCTCTGTTTGTGTATTCCTAATATTATCCACGGACTTTTTTGTTTTGAATGTTTTTTATCAGGGAACATTTAAATTTGTGCTTGGAAACACTAATTGGTTCCACATGGAGACACCAGCTCCACACATTCGTATTTTCTAGGGAGAAAGCTAGAGGTACTGCGGCAAACAAACATGATATTTCTGTTTGTATAGATGACATTTTATGCACTTGCCTAACGAAAAGACTTTGCTTTTCTCCAAAACCATTTGTACTGTGATTTTCTCGGTACATTGCATACGAATTCCACACCACTTTGTCCGGATATGACTGGATGAAACCAGAAATATCCGGTTGTGTTTTGGCTAACTCAATCCGAAATATTGTGAAAGCCTAAGTGTTGTGTTTTCTGGATATTTTCGATGTAGTTTATTGTTTTGAATGTTTTTATCAGGGAACATTTAATTTTGTAATATTGAAACACTAATCGGTTCATCTTGTGGACTCCAGCTCCACACATTCGTATTTTCTAGTCAGAAAGCTCGAGGAACTGCGACAAACAAACATGACATTTCTGTTTGTATAGATGACATTTTATACACTTGCCCAACGAGAAGACTTTGCTTTTCTCCAAAAGCATTTGTACTGTGATTTTCTCGGTCCATTGCGTATGAGTTCCACACCACTTTATCCGAATATGACTGGATGAAACCGGAAATATCCGTTTTTTTTTTGTTTTTTGTTTTTTTGTTTTGCTAACTCAATCCCAGATATTGTTACAGGCTCTGTGTTTGTGTTTCCTGGATATTATCAATGAACTTTATTGTTTTTAATGCTTTTTATCAGGGATCATTTTATTATACCTTGGAAACCCTAATTGGCTCCACATGGAGACACCAGCTCCACACATTCGTATTTTATAGGGAGAAAGCTAGAGGAACTGCGGCAAACAAACATGATATTTCTGTTTTTATAGATGACATTTTATGCACTTGCCTAACGAAAAGACTTTGCTTTTCTCCAAAATCATTTTTACTGTGATTTTTTGGTCCATTGCATACGAATTCCACACCAGGTTTTCCAGATATGACGGGATGAAATCAGGAATATCTGCTTGTCTTTTGGCTAACTCAATCCCAGATATGGATACAGCCTCTATGTTTCTGTATTCCTGTTATTATATATGGACTTTATTGTTTTCAATGTTTTTTTATCAGGGAATATTTAATTTTCTGCTTGGAATCACTGATTGGTTCCACATGGAGACACCAGCTCTACACAATCGTATTTTCTAGGCAGAAAGCTCCAGGAACTGCGACAAACAGACATGATATTTCTGTTTGTATACATTACATTTTATGCACTTGTCTAACGAAAGACTTTGCCTTTCTCCAGAACCATTTGTACTATGATTTTCTCGGTACATTGCATACGAATTCCACACCAGTTTGTCCGGATATGACTGGATGAAACCGGAAATATCCAGTTTTGTTTTGGCTAACTCAATCGCAGATATTGCTACAGCCTCTCTGTTTGTGTATTCCTAATATTATCCACGGACTTTTTTGTTTTGAATGTTTTTTATCAGGGAACATTTAATTTTGTTATTGGAACACTAATTGGTTCCACATGGAGACACCAGCTCTACACAATCGTATTTTCTAGGCAGTATGCTCAAGGAACTGCGAAAAACACACATGATATTTCTGTTTGTATAGATGACATTTTATGCACTTGCCCAACGAGAAGACTTTGCTTTTCTCCAAAAGCATTTGTACTGTGATTTTCTCGGTCCATTGCATACGAATTCCACACCACTTTGTCCGGATATGACTGGATGTAACCAGAAATATCCGGTTGTGTTTTTGCTAACTCAATCCGAAATGTTGTGAAAGCCTAAGTGTTGTGTTTTCTGGATATTTTCGATGTAGGTTATTTTTTTGAATGTTTTTATCAGGGAACATTTAATTTTGTAATATTGAAACACTAATCGGTTCATCTTGTGGACTCCAGCTCAACAAATTCGTATTTTCTAGTCAGAAAGCTCGAGGAACTGCGACAAACAAACATGATAATTCTGTTTGTATAGATGACATTTTATGCACTTGCCTAACGAAAAGACTTTGCTTTTCTCCAAAACCATTTGTACTGTGATTTTCTCGGACCATTGCATACGAATTCCACACCAGGTTTTCCAGATATGACTGGATGAAATCAGGACTATCTGCTTGTCTTTTGGCTAACTCAATCGCAGATATTGCTAAGCCTCTGTGCTTGTGTATTCCTGATAGTAACCACGGAATTTATATTTTTCAATGTTTTTTTTTCAGGGAACATTTAATTTTGTGCTTGGAAACACTAATTGTTTCCACATGGATACACCAGTTCTACACATTCGTATTTTCTGGGAGAAAGCTAGAGGAACTGCGACAAACAAACATGATATTTCTGTTTGTATAGATGACATGTTATGCACTTGCATAACGAAAAGACTTTGCTTTTCTCCAAAACCATTTTTACTCTGATTTTCTCGGTCCATTGCATACGAATTCCACACCAGTTTGTCCGGATATGACTGGAAGAAACCGGAAATATCTGGTTCTGTTTTGGCTAACTGAATCCCAGACATTGCTACAGCCTCTGTGTTTGTGCTTTCCTGATATTATCCACGAACTTTATTGTTTTTAATGTTTTATTTCAGAGGACATTTAATTTTGGGCTTGGAAACACTAATTGGTTCATCATGGGAACACCAGCTCTACACATTCGTATTTTCAAGGGAGAAAACTAGAGGAAATGCAGAAAACAAACATGATATTTCTCTTTGTATTGATCAAATTTGATGCACTTGCCTAAGGAAAAGACTTTGGTTTTCTCCAAAACCATATGTACTGTGATTTTCTCGGTCCATTGCATACGAATTCCACACCACTTTGTCCCGATATGACTGGATGAAAACAAAAATATCCGGTTGTGCATTGGCTAACTCATTCTGAAATATTGTGAAAGCCTCTGTGTTTGTGTTTTCTGGATATTAACGATGGACGTTATTGTTTTGAAAATTTTTATCAGGGAACATTTAATTTTGTACCGTTGAAACACTAATTGGTTCATCATGGGGACACCAGATCTACACATTCGTATTTTCTAGGGAGAAAGCTAGAGGAAGTGCGGCAGATAAACATGATATTTCTGTTTATATACATGACACTCTATCCACTTGCCTAAAGAAAAGACTGCTTTTCTTCAAAATCGTTTGTACTGTGATTTTCTCGCTCCATTGCATACGAATTCCACACCAGTTTACCACATATGACAGGATGAATACAGAAATATCTGGTTTTGTTTTGGCTAACTCAATCCGAAATATTGTGAAAGCCTCTGTGTTTGTTTTTTCTGGATATTATCAACGGAATTTATTTTTTTGAATGTGTTTTATCCGGGAACGTTTTACTTTGAGCTTGGATACAGTAATTGGTTCCACATGGAGACACCAGCTAAACATTTCATATTTTCTAGGGAGAAGCTAGAGGAACTGCGACAAACAAACATGATATTTCTGTTTGTATAGATGACATTTAATGCACTTGCCTAATGAAAAGACTTTGCTTTTCTCCAAAACCATTTTTACTCTGATTTTCTCGGTCCATTACATACGAATTCCACACCAGCCTGTCCGGATATGACTGGATGAAACCGGAAATATTGTTTTTTGTTTTTTGTTTTTTTTTTTCCTAACTCAATCCCAAATATTGCTACAGCCTCTCTGTTTGTGTTTTTTGGATATTATCCACAGAATTTATTGTTTTGAATGTTTTTTTATCAGGGAACAATTTATTTTGAGCTTGGATACAGTGATTGGTTCCACGTGGAGACACCAGTTGAACATGCTCGTATTTTGTAGGGGGAAAGCTAGAGGAAATGCGGCAAAAAACATGATATTTCTGTTTGTACAAATGACATTTTATGCACTTGCCTAACGAAAAGACTTTGCTTTTCTCCAAAACCATTTTTACTGTGATTTTCTCGGTCAATTGCATACGAATTCCACACCACTTTGTCCGGATATGACTGGATGAAACCAGAAATATCTGGTTGTGTTTTGTCTAACGCAATTTGAAATATGTGAAATCCTCTGTGTTTGTGTTTTCTGGATATTATCGATGGACTTTATTGTTTTGAATGTTTTTATCAGGGAACATTTAATTTTGTTCTAGGAACACTAATTTGTTCCACGTGGAGACTCCAATCTCCACACATTCGTATTTTCTAAGGAGAAAGCTAGAGGAACTGTGGCAAACAAACATGATATTTCTGTTTGTATAGATGACATTTTATGCACTTGCCTAACGAAAAGACTTTGCTTTTCTCTAAAACACTTTTTCGGTTATTTCTCGGTACACTTCATGCGAAATCCCAACCAGTTTTTCCGGATATGACTGGATGAAACCAGAAATATCCGGTTTTGTTTTGGCAAACTCAGTCTAAGATATTGCTACAGCCTCTGTGTTTGTGTTTTCCTATTATTATCCATGGACTTTATTATTTTGAATGTTTTTGATCAGTGAACATATTCTTTTGATATTGGAAACACTAATTGGTCCCACCTGGAGACACCAGCTCTACACATTCCTATTTTCTAGGGAGAAAGCTAGAGGAACCGCGACAAACAAACATGATATTTCTGTTTGTATAGATGACATTTTATGCCCTTGCCACACGAAAAGACTTTGCTTGTCTGCAAAACCCTTTTTCTGTTATTTCTCGGTACACTTCATACGAAATCCACACCAGTTTGTCCGGATATGACTGCATGGAACTGGAAATATACGCTTTCGTTTTGGCAATCTCAGTCCCAGACATTGCTACAGCCTCTGTGTTTGTGTTTTCTTCATATTATCAATGGACTTTATTGTTTTGAATGTTTTTTATCGGGGAACATTTTATTTTGAGCTTTGATACAGTAATTGTTTCCACATGGATACACCAGCTCTATATATTCATATTCTCTAGGGTGAAAGCTGGAGGAAATGCAACAAACAAACATGATATTTCTGTTTGTATAGATGACATTTTATGCACTTGCCTAAAGAAAATACATTGCTTTTCTCCAAAACGATTTTTACTGTGATTTTCTCGGTCCATTGCATACGAATTCCACACCACTTTGTACTGATATCACTGGATGAAACCAGAAATAGCCGGTTGTGTTTTGGCTAAGTCAATCCGAAATATTGCTACAGCCTCTGTGTTTGTGTATTCCTGATATTATCCATGGACTTTATTTTTTTGAAAGTTTTTTTTTCAGGGAACATTTAATTTTGTCTTGGAAACACTAATAGGTTCCACATGGAGACACCAGCTCTACACATTCGTATTTTCTAGGGAGAAAGCTAGAGGAACTGTGACAAACAAACATGATATTTCTGTTTGTATAAATGACTTTTTATGCACTTGCCTAACGAAAAGACTTTGCTTTTCTCCAAAACCATTTTTACTCTGATTTTCTCGGTCCATTGCATACGAATTCCACAGCAGTTTATCGGATATGACTGGATGAAACCGGAAATATCCGGTTGTGTTTTGGCTAACTCAATCCGAAATATTGTGAAAGCCTCTGTGTGTTTTCTGGATATTATCGATGGACTTTATTGTTTTGAATGTTTTTATCAAAGAACATTTAATTTTGTATCATTGTTACACTAATTGGTTCATCGTTGGGACACCAGCTCTACACATTCGTATTTTCTAGGGAGAAAGCTAGAGGTACTGCGGCAAACAAACATGATATTTCTGTTTGTATAGATGACATTTAATGCACTTGCCTAATGAAAAGACTTTGCTTTTCTCCAAAACCATTTTTACTCTGATTTTCTCGGTCCATTACATACGAATTCCACACCAGCCTGTCCTGATATGACTGGATGAAACCGGAAATATTTGTTTTTTGTTTTTGGTTTTTTTTTTTTTTTTTGCTAACTCAATCCCAAATATTGCTACAGCATCTGTGTTTGTTTTTTGTGGATATTGTCAACGGATTTTTTGTTTTGAATGTTTTTTATCAGGGAACATTTTATTTTGAGCTTGGATACAGTAATTGTTCCACCTGGAGACAACAACTGAATATATTCGTATTTTCTAGGGAGAAAGCTAGAGGAACTGCGGCAAACAAACATGATATATCTGTTTGTATAGATGACATTTTATGCATGTGCCTAATGAAAAGACTGCTTTTTTCCAAAACCATTTTTACTCTGATTTTCTCGGTCCATTGCATACGAATTCCAAACAACTTTTTCCGGATATGACTGGATGAAAACAGAAATATCCAGTTATATTTTGGCTAGCTCAATCTGAAATATTGTGAAAGCCTCTGTGTTTGTGTTTTCTGGATATTATCGATGGACTTTATTGTTTTGAATATTTTTATCAGCGAACATTTAATTTTGTACAGTTCAAACACTAACTGGTTCATCATGGGGAAACCAGCTCTACACATTCGTATTTTCTAGGGAGAAAGGTAGAGGAACTGCGGAAAACAAACATGATATTTCTGTTTGTATAGATGACACTTTATGCACTTGCCTAACGAAAAGATTTTGCTTTTCTCCAAAACCCTTTTTCTGTTATTTCTCGGTACACTTCATACTAAATCCACACAAGTTTGTCCGGATGTGACTGCATGGAACCGGAAATATCCGGTTTTGTTTTGGCAAACTCAGTCCCAGATATTGCTACAGCCTCTGTGTTTGTGTTCTCCTGATATTATCCACGGACTTTATTGTTTTGAATGTTTTTTATCAGTATACATTTTCTTTTGATCTTGGAAACACTAATTGTTCCCATCAGGAGATACCAGCTCTACACATTCCTATTTTCTAGGGAGAAAACTAGAGGAACCGTGACAAACAAACATGATATTTCTGTTTGTATAGATGACATTTTATACACGTGCCTAACAAAAAGACTTTTCTCTTCTCCAAAACCATTTTTACTGTGATTTTCTCGGTCCATTGCATCGGAATTCCAAACGACTTTTTCCGGATATGACTGGATGAAACCAGAAATATCCGGTTGTGTTTTGGCTAACTCAATCCAAAATATTGCTACAGCCTCTGTGTTTGTGTTTTCTGGATATTATCGATGGACTTTATTGTTTTGAATATGTTTATCAGGAAACATTTAATTTTGTACCGTAGAAACACTAATTGGTTCATCATGGAGACACCAGCTCTACACATTCCTATTTTCTAGGGAGAAAGATAGAGGTACTGCGGCAAACACTCATGATGTTTCTGTTTGTATAGATGATATTTTATGCACTTGCCTAACGAAAAGACTTTGACTTTCTCCAAAACCATTTTTACTGTGATTTTTTTGCTTCATTGCATACGAATTCCACACCACTTTGTCCGCATATGACTGGATGAAACCAGAAATATCCATTTGTGTTTTGGCTAACTCAATCCGAAATATTGTGAAAGCCTCTGTGTTTGTGTTTTCTGGATATTATCGATGGACTTTATTGTTTTGAATGTTTTTATCAGGGAACATTTATTTTGTTTTGTTTTGTTTTGTTTTAACTTTTATTTAATGACTATAAATTTCCAGTGTACAGCTAATGGATTACAATGGCTTTCCCCTCACATAACTTCCCTCCCACATGCAACCCTCCCCTCTCCCGCTCCCTCTCCCCTTCTATTTGCATCAAGATTCATTTTCAATTCTCTTTATATACAGAAGATCCATTTAGTATATATGAAGTAAAGATTTCAACAGTTTGCACCCACATAGAAACACAAAGTGAAACATACTGTTTGAGTACTAGTTATAGCATTAAATCACAATGTACAGCACATTAAGGACAGAGATCCCACATGAGGAGCAAGTGCACAGTGGCTCCTTTTGTTGACCCAACAAATTGACACTCTAGTTTATGGCGCCAGTAACCACCCTAGGCTATCATCATGAGTTGCCAAGGCTATGGAAGCCTTCCAAGTTTACCGACTCTGATCATATTTAGACAAGGTCATAAAAGACAGAGTGAGGATAGTAACCAATGATCCTAAGAGTGGCATTTACCAGGTTTGAACAATTGTATAGCATTAAGTGGGGAAGAGGACCATCAGTACACACAGGTTGGGAGTCGAGCCATTGGTGGTAGAGTAGAGGTTCTGATTCCAAAGGAATGAGGCCCAAGTGCACTAGACAGGGCCTAGAACAAAGGACAGAGTCATTATTAGAGGAGCTAAGAAAGGTGCTGTCTAAGCTACAAGTAATTTTTCTGATTGAGAGGCAAATAGAACCTGATAGAAGGGGCTTGATAATAATCTGGTGGGCTTTAGGCCTTGTGAATTCAGAGGCCCAGACCTATCTATCTCTTCACATGGGGTATATCCTAAGGGAGGTGTGAACCTCCTAGGGGAAGGCACTCTGTTGACTTTCATGACTTGGCTGGCCTGGGAGGAGCGCTGGCCAGGTCAAGGCAGGGGGCATCTCTAACTCAATCCGAAATATTTTAAAAGCGTCTGTATTTGAGTTTTCTGGATATTATTGATGGACTTCATTGTTTTGAATGTTTTTATAAGGGAACATTTCATTTTGTACCGTTAAAACACTAATTGGTTCATCATGGGGACACCAGCTCTACACATTCGTATTTTCTAGGGAGAAAGCTAGAGGAACTGCGGCAAACAAACATGATATTTCTGTTAGTATCGATGACATTTTCTGCACTTGCCTATCGAAAAGACTTTGCTTTTCTCCAAAACCATTTTTACTGTGACTTTCTCGGTCCATTGCATAAGAATTCCACAGCAATTTGTCCGGATATGGCTGGATGAAACCAGAAATATCCAGTTGTGTTTTGGCTAACTCAATCCCAGATATTGCTACAGCCTCTCTGTTTGTGTATTCCTAATATTATCCACGGACTTTTTTGTTTTGAATGTTCTTTATCAGGGAACATTTAATTTTGTTCTTGGAACACTAATTGGTTCCACATGGAGACACCAGCTCTACACAATCTTATTTTCTAGGCAGAATGCTGGAGGAACTGCGACAAACACACATGATATTTCTGTTTGTATACATGACATTTTATGCACTTGCCTAACGAAAGACTTTGCTTTTCTCCACAACCATTTGTACTGTGATTTTCTCGGTCCATTGCATACGAATTCCACACCACTTTGTCCGGATATGACTGGATGAAACCGGAAATATCCAGTTTTGTTTTGGCTAACTCAATCCCAGATATGGCTACAGCCACTGTGTTTGTGTATTCCTGATATTATCAATAGACTTTATTGTTTTGTATGTTTTTTATCAGGGAACATTTAATTTTGTGCTTGGAAACACTAATTGTTTCCAAATGGAGACACCAGCTCCACACATTCGTAATACCTAGTCAGAAAGCTCGAGGAACTGCGACAAACAAACATGACAATTCTGTTTGTATAGATGACATTTTATGCACTTGCCCAACGAGAAGACTTTGCTTTTCTCCAAAAGCATTTGTACTGTGATTTTCTCGGACCATTGCATACGAATTCCATACCAGGTTTTCCAGATATGACTGGATGAAATCAGGAATATCTGCTTGTCTTTTGGCTAACTCAATCGCAGATATGGCTAAGCCTCTGTGCTTGTGTATTCCTGATAGTAACCACGGACTTTATATTTTTCAATGTTTTTTTTTCAGGGAACATTTAATTTTGTGCTTGGAAACACTAATTGTTTCCACATGGATACACCAGTTCTACACATTCGTATTTTCTGGGAGAAAGCTAGAGGAACTGCGACAAACAAACATGATATTTCTGTTTGTATAGATGACATGTTATGCACTTGCATAACGAAAAGACTTTGCTTTTCTCCAAAACCATTTTTACTCTGATTTTCTCGGTCCATTGCATACGAATTCCACACCAGTTTGTCAGGATATGACTGGAAGAAACCGGAAATATCTGGTTCTGTTTTGGCTAACTGAATCCCAGACATTGCTACAGCCTCTGTGTTTGTGCTTTCCTGATATTATCCACGAACTTTATTGTTTTTAATGTTTTATTTCAGAGGACATTTAATTTTGGGCTTGGAAACACTAATTGGTTCATCATGGGAACACCAGCTCTACACATTCGTATTTTCAAGGGAGAAAACTAGAGGAAATGCAGAAAACAAACATGATATTTCTCTTTGTATAGATCAAATTTGATGCACTTGCCTAAGGAAAAGACTTTGGTTTTCTCCAAAACCATATGTACTGTGATTTTCTCGGTCCATTGCATACGAATTCCACTCCACTTTGTCCCGATATGACTGGATGAAAACAAAAATATCCGGTTGTGTATTGGCTAACTCAATCTGAAATATTGTGAAAGCCTCTGTGTTTGTGTTTTCTGGATATTAACGATGGACGTTATTGTTTTGAAAATTTTTATCAGGGAACATTTAATTTTGTACCGTTGAAACACTAATTGGTTCATCATGGGGACACCAGATCTACACATTCGTATTTTCTAGGGAGAAAGCTAGAGGAAGTGCGGCAGATAAACATGATATTTCTGTTTATATACATGACACTCTATCCACTTGCCTAAAGAAAAGACTGCTTTTCTTCAAAATCGTTTGTACTGTGATTTTCTCGCTCCATTGCATACGAATTCCACACCAGTTTACCGCATATGACAGGATGAATACAGAAATATCTGGTTTTGTTTTGGCTAACTCAATCCGAAATATTGTGAAAGCCTCTGTGTTTGTTTTTTCTGGATATTATCAACGGAATTTATTTTTTTGAATGTGTTTTATCCGGGAACGTTTTACTTTGAGCTTGGATACAGTAATTGGTTCCACATGGAGACACCAGCTAAACATTTCATATTTTCTAGGGAGAAGCTAGAGGAACGGCGACAAACAAACATGATATTTCTGTTTGTATAGATGACATTTAATGCACTTGCCTAATGAAAAGACTTTGCTTTTCTCCAAAACCATTTTTACTCTGATTTTCTCGGTCCATTACATACGAATTCCACACCAGCCTGTCCGGATATGACTGGATGAAACCGGAAATATTTGTTTTTTGTTTTTTGTTTTTTGTGTTTCCTAACTCAATCCCAAATATTGCTACAGCCTCTCTGTTTGTGTTTTTTGGATATTATCCACAAAATTTATTGTTTTGAATGTTTTTTTATCAGGGAACAATTTATTTTGAGCTTGGATACAGTGATTGGTTCCACGTGGAGACACCAGTTGAACATGCTCCTATTTTGTAGGGGGAAAGCTAGAGGAAATGCGGCAAAAAACATGATATTTCTGTTTGTACAAATGACATTTTATGCACTTGCCTAACGAAAAGACTTTGCTTTTCTCCAAAACCATTTTACTGTGATTTTCTCGGTCAATTGCATACGAATTCCACACCACTTTGTCCGGATATGACTGGATGAAACCAGAAATATCCGGTTGTGTTTTGTCTAACGCAATTTGAAATATGTGAAATCCTCTGTGTTTGTGTTTTCTGGATATTATCGATGGACTTTATTGTTTTGAATGTTTTTATCAGGGAACATTTAATTTTGTTCTAGGAACACTAATTTGTTCCACGTGGAGACTCCAATCTCCACACATTCGTATTTTCTAAGGAGAAAGCTAGAGGAACTGCGGCCAACAAACATGATATTTCTGTTTGTATAGATGAAATTTTATGCACATGGCTAACGAAAAGACTTTCCTTTTCTTCAAAACCATTTTTACTGTGATTTTCTCGGACCACTGCATACGAATTCCACACCACTTTTTCCGGATATTTCTGGATGAAACCGGAAATATCCGGTTTAGTTTTGGCTAACTCAATCCCAGATATTGTTACAGCCTCTGTTTTTTAGTTTTCTGGATATTGTCAACTGACTTTATTGTTTTGAATGTTTTTTATCAGGGAACATTTAATTTTGTGCTTGGAATCACTGATCTGTTCCACATGGAGAAACCAGCTCTACACATTCGTATTTTCTAGGGAGATATTAGAGAAACTGCGGCAAACAAACATGATATTTCTGTTTGTATCGATGACATTTTATGCACTTGCCTAAAGAAAAGCCTTTACTTTGCTCCAAAACCATTTTTACTCTGATTTTCTTGGTCCATTGCATATGAATTCCACACCAGTTTGTCCGGATAGGACTGGATGAAACGGGAAATATCCGGTTGTGTTATGGCTAACTCTATCCTAAATATTGTGAAATCCTCTGTGTTTATGTTTTCCGGATATTATCCACGGTTTTTATTGTTTTGAATGTTTTTTATCAGGGAACATTTTATTTTGAGCTTGGACACAGTAATTGGTTCCACATGCAGACACCAGCTCTACACATTCGTATTTTCTAGGGAGATATTAGAGAAACTGCGGCAAACAAACATGATATTTCTGTTTGTATCGATGACATTTTATGCACTTGCCTAACGAAAAGCCTTTACTTTTCTACAAAACCTTTTTTACTGTGATTTTCTCGGTCCATTGCATATGAATTCCACACCAGTTTTCCGGATGTGACTGGATGAAACCGGAAATATCTGATTTTGTGTGGCTAACTCAATCTGAAATATTGTGAAAGCCTCTTTCTTTGTATTTTCCCGATATTATCCACTGTTTTTATTGTTTTGAATGCTTTTTATCAGGGAATATTTAATTTTGTGCTTGGATACTTTAATTGGTTCCACATCGAAACACTAGCTCTACATATTCGTATTTTCTCGGGAGAAAGCTAGAGGAACTGTGCCAAACAAACATGATATTTCTGTTTGTATCGATGACATTTCATGCACTTGCCTAACGAAAAGACTTTGCTTTTCTCCAAAACCATTTGTACTGTGATTTTCTCGGTCCATTGCATACGAATTCCACACCACTTTGTCTGAATATGACTGGATGAAAACAGAAATATCCGGTTGTGTTTTGGCTATATGAATCAGAAATATTGTGAAAGCCTCTGTGTTTGTGTTTTCCAGATATTATCCACGGACTTTATTGTTTTGAATTTTTTTCATCAGGGAAGTTTCAATTTTATTCTTTGAAAAACTAATTGGTTCCACATGGAGACACCAGCTCTACATATTCGTATTTTCTAGGGAGAAAGCTAGAGAAACTGCGGCAAACAAACATGATATTTCTGTTTGTTTCAATGACATTTTATGCACTTGCCTAACGAAAAGCCTTTACTTTTCTACAAAACCATTTTACTGTGATTTTCTCGGTCGATTGCATATGAAGTCCACACCAGTTTTCCGGATGTGACTGGATGAAACCGGATATATCTGATTTTGTGTGGCTAAGTCAATCCGAAATATTGTGAAAGCCTCTGTGTTTGTGTATTACGAATATTATCCATGGTTTTTATTGTTTTGAATGTTTTTTATCGGGGAACATTTAATTTTGTCCTTTAACACAGTAATTGGTTCCACATGGAGTAACCAGCTCAACACATTTGTATTTTCTCGGGAGAAAGCTAGAGGAACTGCGGCAAACAAACATGATATTTCTGTTTGTATAGATGACAGTTTATGCACTTGCCTAACGAAAAGCCTTTACTTTTCTACAAAACCATTTTTACTGTGATTTTCTCTGTCCATTGCATACGAATTCCACACCAGTTTGTCCAGATATGACTGGATGAAACCGGAAATATCTGGTTTTGTTTGGCTAACTCAATCTGAAATATTGTGAAAGCCTCTTTCTTTGTATTTTCCGGATATTATCCAATGTTTCTATTGTTTTGAATGCTTTTGATCAGGGAATATTTAATTTTGTGCTTGGATACAGTAATTGGTTCCACATCGAGACACCAGCTCTACATATTCGTATTTTCTAGGGAGAAAGCTAGAGGAACTGCGGCAAACAAACATGATATTTCTGTTTGTATCGATGACATTTCATGCACTTGCCTAACGAAAAGACTTTGCTTTTCTCCAAAACCCTTTGTACTGTGATTTTCTCGGTCCATTGCATACGAATTCCACACCACTTTGTCCTGATATGACTGGATGAAAACAGAAATATCCGGTTGTGTTTTGGCTATATCAATCCGAAATATTGTGAAAGCCTCTGTGTTTGTGTTTTCTGGATATTCTCAATGAACTTTATTGTTTTGAATGATTTTTATTTTGTACCGTTGAAACTCAAATTGGTTCATCATGTGGACACCAGCTCCACACAATCATATTTTCTAGGGCGAAAGCTAGAGGAACTGAGGGCAACAAACATGATATTTCTGTTTGTATAGATGAAATTTTATGCACATGGCTAACGAAAAGACTTTCCTTTTCTTCAAAACCATTTTTACTGTGATTTTCTCGGACCACTGCATACGAATTCCACACCACTTTTTCCGGATATTTCTGGATGAAACCGGAAATATCCGGTTTTGTTTTGGCTAACTCAATCCCAGATATTGTTACAGCCTGTGTTTTTTAGTTTTCTGGATATTGTCAACTGACTTTATTGTTTTGAATGTTTTTTATCAGGGAACATTTAATTTTGTGCTTGGAATCACTGATCTGTTCCACATGGAGAAACCAGCTCTACACATTCGTATTTTCTAGGGAGAAAGCTAGAGGAACTGCGACAAACAAACATGATATTTCTGTTTGTATAGATGACATTTTATGCACTTGCCTAAAGAAAAGACTTTTCTTTTCTCCAAAACCGTTTTCATTGTGATTTTTTTGGTTCACTGCATATGTATTCCACACCACTTTGTTCGGATATGACTGGATGAAAACAGAAATATCCGGTTGTGTTTTAGGTAACTCAATCTGAAATACTGTGAAAGCCTCTGTGTTTGTGTTTACTGGATATTATCAACGGACTTTATTTTTTTGAATGTTTTTTATCGGGGAACATTTGATTTTGAGCTTGGATACAGTAATTGGTTCCACATGGAGACACCAGAAGAACATATTCGAATTTTCTAGGGAGTAAGCTAGAGGAACTGTGGCAACAAACATGATAGTTCTGTTTGTATCGATGACATTTTATGCACTTGCCTAACGAAAAGACTTTGCTTTTCTTCAAAACCATTTTTACTGTGATTTTCTTGGACCACTGCATACGAATTCCACACCACTTTTTCCGGATATTTCTGGATGAAACCGGAAATATCCGGTTTTGTTTTGGCTAACTCAATCCCAGATATTGTTACAGCCTCTGTTTTTTAGTTTTCTGGATATTGTCAACTGACTTTATTGTTTTGAATGTTTTTTATCAGGGAACATTTAATTTTGTGCTTGGAATCACTGATCTGTTCCACATGGAGAAACCAGCTCTACACATTCGTATATTCTAGGGAGATATTAGAGAAACTGCGGCAAACAAACATGATATTTCTGTTTGTATCGATGACATTTTATGCACTTGTCTAATGAAAAGCCTTTACTTTTCTGCAAAACCATTTTTACTGTGATTTTCTCAGTCCATTGCATATGAATTCCACACCAGTTTTCCGGATGTGACTGGATGAAACCGGAAATATCTGATTTTGTGTGGCTAACTCAATCTGAAATATTGTGAAAGCCTCTTTCTTTGTATTTTCCGGATATTATCCACTGTTTTTATTGTTTTGAATGCTTTTTATCAGGGAATATTTAATTTTGTGCTTGGATACTTTAATTGGTTCCACATTGAAACACTAGCTCTACATATTCGTATTTTCTCGGGAGAAAGCTAGAGGAACTGTGCCAAACAAACATGATATTTCTGTTTGTATCGATGACATTTCATACACTTGCCTAACGAAAAGACTTTGCTTTTCTCCAAAACCATTTTTACTGTGATATTCTCGGTCCATTGCATACGAATTCCTCACCACTTTGTCCGAATATGACTGGATGAAAACAGAAATATCCGGTTGTGTTTTGGCTATATCAATCCGAAATATTGTGAAAGCCTCTGTGTTTGTGTTTTCCAGATATTATCCACGGACTTTATTGTTTTGAATTTTTTTCATCAGGGAAGTTTCAATTTTATTCTTTGAAAAACTAATTGGTTCCACATGGAGACACCAGCTCTACATATTCGTATTTTCTAGGGAGAAAGCTAGAGGAACTGCGGCAAACAAACATGATATTTCTGTTTGTATCGATGACATTTCATGCACTTGCCTAACGAAAAGACTTTGGTTTTCTCCAAAACCATATGTACTGTGATTTTCTCGGTCCATTGCATACGAATTCCACTCCACTTTGTCCCGATATGACTGGATGAAAACAAAAATATCCGGTTGTGTATTGGCTAACTCAATCTGAAATATTGTGAAAGCCTCTGTGTTTGTGTTTTCTGGATATTAACGATGGACGTTATTGTTTTGAAAATTTTTATCAGGGAACATTTAATTTTGTACCGTTGAAACACTAATTGGTTCATCATGGGGACACCAGATCTACACATTCGTATTTTCTAGGGAGAAAGCTAGAGGAAGTGCGGCAGATAAACATGATATTTCTGTTTATATACATGACACTCTATCCACTTGCCTAAAGAAAAGACTGCTTTTCTTCAAAATCGTTTGTACTGTGATTTTCTCGCTCCATTGCATACGAATTCCACACCAGTTTACCGCATATGACAGGATGAATACAGAAATATCTGGTTTTGTTTTGGCTAACTCAATCCGAAATATTGTGAAAGCCTCTGTGTTTGTTTTTTCTGGATATTATCAACGGAATTTATTTTTTTGAATGTGTTTTATCCGGGAACGTTTTACTTTGAGCTTGGATACAGTAATTGGTTCCACATGGAGACACCAGCTAAACATTTCATATTTTCTAGGGAGAAGCTAGAGGAACGGCGACAAACAAACATGATATTTCTGTTTGTATAGATGACATTTAATGCACTTGCCTAATGAAAAGACTTTGCTTTTCTCCAAAACCATTTTTACTCTGATTTTCTCGGTCCATTACATACGAATTCCACACCAGCCTGTCCGGATATGACTGGATGAAACCGGAAATATTTGTTTTTTGTTTTTTGTTTTTTGTGTTTCCTAACTCAATCCCAAATATTGCTACAGCCTCTCTGTTTGTGTTTTTTGGATATTATCCACAAAATTTATTGTTTTGAATGTTTTTTTATCAGGGAACAATTTATTTTGAGCTTGGATACAGTGATTGGTTCCACGTGGAGACACCAGTTGAACATGCTCCTATTTTGTAGGGGGAAAGCTAGAGGAAATGCGGCAAAAAACATGATATTTCTGTTTGTACAAATGACATTTTATGCACTTGCCTAACGAAAAGACTTTGCTTTTCTCCAAAACCATTTTACTGTGATTTTCTCGGTCAATTGCATACGAATTCCACACCACTTTGTCCGGATATGACTGGATGAAACCAGAAATATCCGGTTGTGTTTTGTCTAACGCAATTTGAAATATGTGAAATCCTCTGTGTTTGTGTTTTCTGGATATTATCGATGGACTTTATTGTTTTGAATGTTTTTATCAGGGAACATTTAATTTTGTTCTAGGAACACTAATTTGTTCCACGTGGAGACTCCAATCTCCACACATTCGTATTTTCTAAGGAGAAAGCTAGAGGAACTGCGGCCAACAAACATGATATTTCTGTTTGTATAGATGAAATTTTATGCACATGGCTAACGAAAAGACTTTCCTTTTCTTCAAAACCATTTTTACTGTGATTTTCTCGGACCACTGCATACGAATTCCACACCACTTTTTCCGGATATTTCTGGATGAAACCGGAAATATCCGGTTTAGTTTTGGCTAACTCAATCCCAGATATTGTTACAGCCTCTGTTTTTTAGTTTTCTGGATATTGTCAACTGACTTTATTGTTTTGAATGTTTTTTATCAGGGAACATTTAATTTTGTGCTTGGAATCACTGATCTGTTCCACATGGAGAAACCAGCTCTACACATTCGTATTTTCTAGGGAGATATTAGAGAAACTGCGGCAAACAAACATGATATTTCTGTTTGTATCGATGACATTTTATGCACTTGCCTAAAGAAAAGCCTTTACTTTGCTCCAAAACCATTTTTACTCTGATTTTCTTGGTCCATTGCATATGAATTCCACACCAGTTTGTCCGGATAGGACTGGATGAAACGGGAAATATCCGGTTGTGTTATGGCTAACTCTATCCTAAATATTGTGAAATCCTCTGTGTTTATGTTTTCCGGATATTATCCACGGTTTTTATTGTTTTGAATGTTTTTTATCAGGGAACATTTTATTTTGAGCTTGGACACAGTAATTGGTTCCACATGCAGACACCAGCTCTACACATTCGTATTTTCTAGGGAGATATTAGAGAAACTGCGGCAAACAAACATGATATTTCTGTTTGTATCGATGACATTTTATGCACTTGCCTAACGAAAAGCCTTTACTTTTCTACAAAACCTTTTTTACTGTGATTTTCTCGGTCCATTGCATATGAATTCCACACCAGTTTTCCGGATGTGACTGGATGAAACCGGAAATATCTGATTTTGTGTGGCTAACTCAATCTGAAATATTGTGAAAGCCTCTTTCTTTGTATTTTCCCGATATTATCCACTGTTTTTATTGTTTTGAATGCTTTTTATCAGGGAATATTTAATTTTGTGCTTGGATACTTTAATTGGTTCCACATCGAAACACTAGCTCTACATATTCGTATTTTCTCGGGAGAAAGCTAGAGGAACTGTGCCAAACAAACATGATATTTCTGTTTGTATCGATGACATTTCATGCACTTGCCTAACGAAAAGACTTTGCTTTTCTCCAAAACCATTTGTACTGTGATTTTCTCGGTCCATTGCATACGAATTCCACACCACTTTGTCTGAATATGACTGGATGAAAACAGAAATATCCGGTTGTGTTTTGGCTATATGAATCAGAAATATTGTGAAAGCCTCTGTGTTTGTGTTTTCCAGATATTATCCACGGACTTTATTGTTTTGAATTTTTTTCATCAGGGAAGTTTCAATTTTATTCTTTGAAAAACTAATTGGTTCCACATGGAGACACCAGCTCTACATATTCGTATTTTCTAGGGAGAAAGCTAGAGAAACTGCGGCAAACAAACATGATATTTCTGTTTGTTTCAATGACATTTTATGCACTTGCCTAACGAAAAGCCTTTACTTTTCTACAAAACCATTTTACTGTGATTTTCTCGGTCGATTGCATATGAAGTCCACACCAGTTTTCCGGATGTGACTGGATGAAACCGGATATATCTGATTTTGTGTGGCTAAGTCAATCCGAAATATTGTGAAAGCCTCTGTGTTTGTGTATTACGAATATTATCCATGGTTTTTATTGTTTTGAATGTTTTTTATCGGGGAACATTTAATTTTGTCCTTTAACACAGTAATTGGTTCCACATGGAGTAACCAGCTCAACACATTTGTATTTTCTCGGGAGAAAGCTAGAGGAACTGCGGCAAACAAACATGATATTTCTGTTTGTATAGATGACAGTTTATGCACTTGCCTAACGAAAAGCCTTTACTTTTCTACAAAACCATTTTTACTGTGATTTTCTCTGTCCATTGCATACGAATTCCACACCAGTTTGTCCAGATATGACTGGATGAAACCGGAAATATCTGGTTTTGTTTGGCTAACTCAATCTGAAATATTGTGAAAGCCTCTTTCTTTGTATTTTCCGGATATTATCCAATGTTTCTATTGTTTTGAATGCTTTTGATCAGGGAATATTTAATTTTGTGCTTGGATACAGTAATTGGTTCCACATCGAGACACCAGCTCTACATATTCGTATTTTCTAGGGAGAAAGCTAGAGGAACTGCGGCAAACAAACATGATATTTCTGTTTGTATCGATGACATTTCATGCACTTGCCTAACGAAAAGACTTTGCTTTTCTCCAAAACCCTTTGTACTGTGATTTTCTCGGTCCATTGCATACGAATTCCACACCACTTTGTCCTGATATGACTGGATGAAAACAGAAATATCCGGTTGTGTTTTGGCTATATCAATCCGAAATATTGTGAAAGCCTCTGTGTTTGTGTTTTCTGGATATTCTCAATGAACTTTATTGTTTTGAATGATTTTTATTTTGTACCGTTGAAACTCAAATTGGTTCATCATGTGGACACCAGCTCCACACAATCATATTTTCTAGGGCGAAAGCTAGAGGAACTGAGGGCAACAAACATGATATTTCTGTTTGTATAGATGAAATTTTATGCACATGGCTAACGAAAAGACTTTCCTTTTCTTCAAAACCATTTTTACTGTGATTTTCTCGGACCACTGCATACGAATTCCACACCACTTTTTCCGGATATTTCTGGATGAAACCGGAAATATCCGGTTTTGTTTTGGCTAACTCAATCCCAGATATTGTTACAGCCTGTGTTTTTTAGTTTTCTGGATATTGTCAACTGACTTTATTGTTTTGAATGTTTTTTATCAGGGAACATTTAATTTTGTGCTTGGAATCACTGATCTGTTCCACATGGAGAAACCAGCTCTACACATTCGTATTTTCTAGGGAGAAAGCTAGAGGAACTGCGACAAACAAACATGATATTTCTGTTTGTATAGATGACATTTTATGCACTTGCCTAAAGAAAAGACTTTTCTTTTCTCCAAAACCGTTTTCATTGTGATTTTTTTGGTTCACTGCATATGTATTCCACACCACTTTGTTCGGATATGACTGGATGAAAACAGAAATATCCGGTTGTGTTTTAGGTAACTCAATCTGAAATACTGTGAAAGCCTCTGTGTTTGTGTTTACTGGATATTATCAACGGACTTTATTTTTTTGAATGTTTTTTATCGGGGAACATTTGATTTTGAGCTTGGATACAGTAATTGGTTCCACATGGAGACACCAGAAGAACATATTCGAATTTTCTAGGGAGTAAGCTAGAGGAACTGTGGCAACAAACATGATAGTTCTGTTTGTATCGATGACATTTTATGCACTTGCCTAACGAAAAGACTTTGCTTTTCTTCAAAACCATTTTTACTGTGATTTTCTTGGACCACTGCATACGAATTCCACACCACTTTTTCCGGATATTTCTGGATGAAACCGGAAATATCCGGTTTAGTTTTGGCTAACTCAATCCCAGATATTGTTACAGCCTCTGTTTTTTAGTTTTCTGGATATTGTCAACTGACTTTATTGTTTTGAATGTTTTTTATCAGGGAACATTTAATTTTGTGCTTGGAATCACTGATCTGTTCCACATGGAGAAACCAGCTCTACACATTCGTATATTCTAGGGAGATATTAGAGAAACTGCGGCAAACAAACATGATATTTCTGTTTGTATCGATGACATTTTATGCACTTGTCTAATGAAAAGCCTTTACTTTTCTGCAAAACCATTTTTACTGTGATTTTCTCAGTCCATTGCATATGAATTCCACACCAGTTTTCCGGATGTGACTGGATGAAACCGGAAATATCTGATTTTGTGTGGCTAACTCAATCTGAAATATTGTGAAAGCCTCTTTCTTTGTATTTTCCGGATATTATCCACTGTTTTTATTGTTTTGAATGCTTTTTATCAGGGAATATTTAATTTTGTGCTTGGATACTTTAATTGGTTCCACATTGAAACACTAGCTCTACATATTCGTATTTTCTCGGGAGAAAGCTAGAGGAACTGTGCCAAACAAACATGATATTTCTGTTTGTATCGATGACATTTCATACACTTGCCTAACGAAAAGACTTTGCTTTTCTCCAAAACCATTTTTACTGTGATATTCTCGGTCCATTGCATACGAATTCCTCACCACTTTGTCCGAATATGACTGGATGAAAACAGAAATATCCGGTTGTGTTTTGGCTATATCAATCCGAAATATTGTGAAAGCCTCTGTGTTTGTGTTTTCCAGATATTATCCACGGACTTTATTGTTTTGAATTTTTTTCATCAGGGAAGTTTCAATTTTATTCTTTGAAAAACTAATTGGTTCCACATGGAGACACCAGCTCTACATATTCGTATTTTCTAGGGAGAAAGCTAGAGAAACTGCGGCAAACAAACATGATATTTCTGTTTGTATCGATGACATTTTATGCACTTGCCTAACGAAAAGCCTTTACTTTTCTACAAAACCATTTTACTGTGATTTTCTCGGTCGATTGCATATGAAGTCCACACCAGTTTTCCAGATGTGACTGGATGAAACCGGAAATATCTGATTTTGTGTGGCTAACTCAATCCGAAATATTGTGAAAGCCTCTTTCTTTGTATTTTCCGGATATTATCCAATGTTTCTATTGTTTTGAATGCTTTTGATCAGGGAATATTTAATTTTGTGCTTGGATACAGTAATTGGTTCCACATCGAGACACCAGCTCTACATATTCGTATTTTCTAGGGAGAAAGCTAGAGGAACTGCGGCAAACAAACATGATATTTCTGTTTGTATCGATGACATTTCATGCACTTGCCTAACGAAAAGACTTTGCTTTTCTCCAAAACCATTTGTACTGTGATTTTCTCGGTCCATTGCATACGAATTCCACACCACTTTGTCCTGATATGACTGGATGAAAACAGAAATATCCGGTTGTGTTTTGGCTATATCAATCCGAAATATTGTGAAAGCCTCTGTGTTTGTGTTTTCTGGATATTCTCAATGAACTTTATTGTTTTGAATGATTTTTATTTTGTACCGTTGAAACTCAAATTGGTTCATCATGTGGACACCAGCTCCACACAATCATATTTTCTAGGGCGAAAGCTAGAGGAACTGCGGGCAACAAACATGATATTTCTGTTTGTATAGATGAAATTTTATGCACATGGCTAACGAAAAGACTTTCCTTTTCTTCAAAACCATTTTTACTGTGATTTTCTCGGACCACTGCATACGAATTCCACACCACTTTTTCCGGATATTTCTGGATGAAACCGGAAATATCCGGTTTTGTTTTGGCTAACTCAATCCCAGATATTGTTACAGCCTCTGTTTTTTAGTTTTCTGGATATTGTCAACTGACTTTATTGTTTTGAATGTTTTTTATCAGGGAACATTTAATTTTGTGCTTGGAATCACTGATCTGTTCCACATGGAGAAACCAGCTCTACACATTCGTATTTTCTAGGGAGAAAGCTAGAGGAACTGCGACAAACAAACATGATATTTCTGTTTGTATAGATGACATTTTATGCACTTGCCTAAAGAAAAGACTTTTCTTTTCTCCAAAACCGTTTTCATTGTGATTTTTTTGGTTCACTGCATATGTATTCCACACCACTTTGTTCGGATATGACTGGATGAAAACAGAAATATCCGGTTGTGTTTTAGGTAACTCAATCTGAAATACTGTGAAAGCCTCTGTGTTTGTGTTTACTGGATATTATCAACGGACTTTATTTTTTTGAATGTTTTTTATCGGGGAACATTTGATTTTGAGCTTGGATACAGTAATTGGTTCCACATGGAGACACCAGAAGAAAATATTCGAATTTTCTAGGGAGTAAGCTAGAGGAACTGTGGCAACAAACATGATAGTTCTGTTTGTATCGATGACATTTTATGCACTTGCCTAACGAAAAGACTTTGCTTTTCTTCAAAACCATTTTTACTGTGATTTTCTTGGACCACTGCATACGAATTCCACACCACTTTTTCCGGATATTTCTGGATGAAACCGGAAATATCCGGTTTTGTTTTGGCTAACTCAATCCCAGATATTGTTACAGCCTCTGTTTTTTAGTTTTCTGGATATTGTCAACTGACTTTATTGTTTTGAATGTTTTTTATCAGGGAACATTTAATTTTGTGCTTGGAATCACTGATCTGTTCCACATGGAGAAACCAGCTCTACACATTCGTATTTTCTAGGGAGATATTAGAGAAACTGCGGCAAACAAACATGATATTTCTGTTTGTATCGATGACATTTTATGCACTTGCCTAATGAAAAGCCTTTACTTTTCTGCAAAACCATTTTTACTGTGATTTTCTCAGTCCATTGCATATGAATTCCACACCAGTTTTCCGGATGTGACTGGATGAAACCGGAAATATCTGATTTTGTGTGGCTAACTCAATCTGAAATATTGTGAAAGCCTCTTTCTTTGTATTTTCCGGATATTATCCACTGTTTTTATTGTTTTGAATGCTTTTTATCAGGGAATATTTAATTTTGTGCTTGGATACTTTAATTGGTTCCACATCGAAACACTAGCTCTACATATTCGTATTTTCTCGGGAGAAAGCTAGAGGAACTGTGCCAAACAAACATGATATTTCTGTTTGTATCGATGACATTTCATACACTTGCCTAACGAAAAGACTTTGCTTTTCTCCAAAACCATTTTTACTGTGATTTTCTCGGTCCATTGCATACGAATTCCTCACCACTTTGTCCGAATATGACTGGATGGAAACAGAAATATCCGGTTGTGTTTTGGCTATATCAATCCGAAATATTGTGAAAGCCTCTGTGTTTGTGTTTTCCAGATATTATCCACGGACTTTATTGTTTTGAATTTTTTTCATCAGGGAAGTTTCAATTTTATTCTTTGAAAAACTAATTGGTTCCACATGGAGACACCAGCTCTACATATTCGTATTTTCTAGGGAGAAAGCTAGAGAAACTGCGGCAAACAAACATGATATTTCTGTTTGTATCGATGACATTTTATGCACTTGCCTAACGAAAAGCCTTTACTTTTCTGCAAAACCATTTTTACTGTGATTTTCTCGGTCGATTGCATATGAAGTCCACACGAGTTTTCCGGATGTGACTGGATGAAACCGGAAATATCTGATTTTGTGTGGCTAACTCAATCCGAAATATTGTGAAAGCCTCTGTGTTTGTGTATTACGGATATTATCCACGGTTTTTATTGTTTTGAATGTTTTTTATCGGGGAACATTTAATTTTGTCCTTTAACACAGTAATTGGTTCCACATGGAGTAACCAGCTCAACACCTTTGTATTTTCTCGGGAGAAAGCTAGAGGAACTGTGGCAAACAAACATGATATTTCTGTTTGTATAGATGACAGTTTATGCACTTGCCTAACGAAAAGCCTTTACTTTTCTACAAAACCATTTTTACTGTGATTTTCTCTGTCCATTGCATACGAATTCCACACAAGTTTGTCCAGATATGACTGGATGAAACTGGAAATATCTGGTTTTGTTTGGCTAACTCAATCTGAAATATCGTGAAAGCCACTTTCTTTGTATTTTCCGGATACTATCCACTGTTTTTATTGTTTTGAATGCTTTTAATCAGGGAATATTTAATTTTGTGCTTGGATACAGTAATTGGTTCCACATCGAGACACCAGCTCTACATATTCGTATTTTCTGGGGAGAAAGCTAGAGGAACTGCGGCAAACAAACATGATATTTCTGTTTGTATCGATGACATTTCATGCACTTGCCTAACGAAAAGACTTTGCTTTTCTCCAAAACCATTTGTACTGTGATTTTCTCGGTCCATTGCAAACGAATTCCACACCACTTTGTCCTGATATGACTGGATGAAAACAGAAATATCCAGTTCTGTTTTGGCTATATCAATCCGAAATATTGTGAAAGCCTCTGTGTTTATGATTTCTGGATATCTGGATATTATCGATGGACTTTATGGTTTTAAATATTTTTAGCCGGGAACATTTAATTTTGTACCCTAGAAACACTAATTGGTTAATCATGGGTACATAGCTCTACACATTCGTATTTTATAGGGAGAAAGCTAGAGGAACTGTGGGAAACAAAGTTGATATTGCTGTTTGTATAGATGACATTTTATGCACTTGCCTAACGAAAAGACTTTGCTTTTCTCCAAAACCATTTTCACTGTGATTTTCTCGGTCCATTGCATACGAATTCCACACCAGTTTGTCCGGATATGACTGGATGAAACCGGAAATATCCGGTTGTGTTTTGGCTAACTCAATCCCAGATATTGCAACAGCCTCTGTTTTTCTGTATTCCTGATTATACACAGACTTTATTGTTTTGAATGTTTTTTATCAGTGTACATTTTATTTTGTGCTTGGAAACACTAATTGGTTCCACATGGATAAACCAGCTCTACACATTCGTATTTTCTAGGGAGAAAGTTAGAGGAACTTGGACAAACAAATATGATATTTCTGTTTGTATAGATGACATTTTATACACTTGCCTAACGAAAAGACTTTGCTTTTCTCCAAAACCATTTTTACTGTGATTTTCTCGGTCCATTGCATACGAATTCTACACCAGTTTGTCCAGATATGACTAGATGAAAACAGAAATATCCGGTGGTGTTTTGGATAACTCAATCCCAGATATTGCTACAGCCCCTCTGTTTGTGTTTTCTGGATATTATCGATGAACTTTTGTGTTTTGAATGCTTTTTATCGGTGAACATTTAATTTTGTACCTTTGAAACACTAATTGGTTCATCATGGGGACACCAGCTCTACACAATCGTATATTCTAGGGAGAAACCTAGAGGAACTGCGATAAACAAACATGATATTTCTGTTTGTCTAGATGACATTTTATGCACTTGCCTAACGAAAAGACTTTGCTTTTCTCCAAAACCATTTTTATTGTAATTTTCTCGGTCCATTGCATACGAATTCCACACCAGTTTGACCGGATATGACTGGATGAAACCGGAAATATCCCGTTTTGTTTTGGCTAACTCAATCCCAGATATTGCTACAGCCTCTGTGTTTGTGTATTCTTGATATTATCCACAAACTTTATTTTTTGAATGTTTTTTATCGGGGAATATTTTAATTTGAGCTTGGATACAGTAATTGGTTCCACATGGAGACACCAGCTCTACACATTTGTATTTTCTAGGGAAAAAGCTAGAGGTACTGAGGAAAACAAACATGATGTTTCTGTTTATATCGATGATATTTTATGCACTTGCATAACGTAAAGACTTTGCTTTCCTCCAAAACCATTTCTATTCTGATTTTTTAAGCCCATTGCATAAGAATTCCACACCACTTTGTCCGGAAATGACTGCATGAAACCAGAAATATCCGGTTGTGTTTTGGCTAACTCAATCCGAAATATTGTGAAAGACTCTGTGTTTGTGTTTTCTGGATATTATCGATGGACTTTATTGTTTTGAAAGTTTTTGTCAGGTAACATTTAATTTTGTACCGTTGAAACACTAATTGGTTCCACCTGGGGACACCAGCTCTACACATTCGTATTTTCTAGGGAGAAAGCTGGAGGAACTGCGGCAAACAAACATGATATTTCTGTTTGTATCGATCACATTTTATGCACTTGCCTAACGAAAAGACTTTGCTTTTCTCCAAAACCATTTTTACTGTGATTTTCTCAGTCCATTGGTTACGAATTCCACACCAGTTTGTCCGGATATGACTGGATGAAACCAGAAATATCTGGTTGTGTTTTGGCTAACTCAATCCCAGATATTGCTACAGTCTCTGTGTTTGTGTTTTCTGGATATTATCAACCGACTTTATTGTTTTGAATGTTTTTTTTTTTATCAGAGAACATTTAACTTTGTGCTGCAAAACACTAATTGGTTCCAAATGGAGACACCAGCTCTACACATTCCTATATTCTAGGGAGAATGTTAGAGGAACCACGGCAAACAAACTTGATGTTTCTGTTTGTATAGATGAAATTTTATGCACTTGCCTAACGAAAAGACTTTGCTTTTCTCCAAAACCATTTTTACTGTGATTTTCTCGATCCATTGCATATGAATTCCACACCAGTTTGTCCAGATATGACTGGATGAAAAAAAAAGTCTGGTTTTTTTCTGGATAACTCAATCCCAGATAATGCTACAGCCTCTGTGTTTGTGTTTTCAGCATAGTATCCACAGAATTTATTGGTTTGAATGTTTTTCATCGGGGAACATTTTATTTTGAGCTTGAATACAGTAATTGGTTCCACATGGAGACATCAGCTGAACATGTTCATATTTTCTAGGGAGAAAGCTAGAGGAAATGCGGCAAACAAACATGATATTTCTGTTTGTCTAGATGACATTTTATGCAATTGCCTAACGAAAAGACTTTGCTTTTCTCCAAAACCATTTTCACTGTGATTTTCTCGGTCCATTGCATCCAAATTCCAAACGACTTTTTCCGGATATGACTGGAGGAAACCAGAAATATCTGGTTGTGTTTTGGCTAACTCAATCCGAAATATTGTGAAAGCCTCTGTGTTTGTGTTTCCTGGACATTAACGATGGACTTTATTGTTTTGAATGTTTTTATCAGGGAACATTTCATTTTGTACCATTGAAACACTAATTGGTTCATCATGGGAACACCAGTTCTACACATTCGTATTTTCTAGGGAGAAAGCTAGAGGAACTGCGACAAACAAACATGATATTTCTGTTTGTATAGAAGACATTTTATGCACTTGCCTAAAGAAAAGACTTTGCTTTTCACCAAAACCATTTTTATTGTAATTTTCTCGGTCCATTGCATACGAATTCCACACCAGTTTGACCGGATATGACTGGATGAAACCAGAAATATCCCATTTTGTTTTGGCTAACTCAATCCCAGATATTGCTACAGCCTCTGTGTTTGTGTATTCCTGATATTATCCACAGACTTTAATTTTTGAATGTTTTTTATCGGGGAATATTTTATTTTGAGCTTGGATACAGTAATTGGTTCCACATGGAGACACCAGCTGAACATATTCGTATTTTCTAGGGAGAAAGCTAGACGAACTGCGGCAAAAAACATGATGTTTCTGTTTATATCGATGATATTTTATGCACTTGCATAACGTAAAGACTTTGCTTTTCTCCAAAACCATTTCTATTCTGATTTTTTAAGCCCATTGCATAAGAATTCCACACCACTTTGTCCGGAAATGACTGGATGAAACCAGAAATATCCGGTTGTGTTTTGGCTAACTCAATCCGAAATATTGTGAAAGACTCTGTGTTTGTGTTTTCTGGATATTATCGATGGACTTTATTGTTTTGAAAGTTTTTTTCAGGTAACATTTAATTTTGTACCGTTCAAACACTAATTGGTTCATCATGGGGACACCAGCTCTACACTTTCGTATTTTCTAGGCAGAAAGCTGGAGGAGCTGCAGCAAACAAACATGATATTTCTGTTTGTATCGATCACATTTTATGCACTTGCCTAACGAAAAGACTTTGCTTTTCTCCAAAACCATTTTCACTGTGATTTTCTCGGTCCATTGCATACGAATTCCACACCAGTTTGTCCGGATATGACTGGATGAAACCGGAAATATCCGGTTGTGTTTTGGCTAACTCAATCGCAGATATTGCAACAGCCTCTGTGTTTCTGTATTCCTGATATTATTTCGAACTTTATTGTTTTCAATGTTGTTTATTGGGGAATATTTAATTTTGTGCTTAGAATCACTAATTGGTTCCACATGGAGACACCAGCTGAACATGTTCATATTTTCTAGGTAGAAAGTTAGAGGAACTGCCACAAACAAACATGATATTTCTGTTTGTATAGATGGCATTTTATGCACTCTACTAACGAAAAGACTTTGCTTTTCTCCAAAACCACTTGTACTGTGAATAACTCGGTCCTTTGCATATGAATTCAACACCAGTTTACCGGATATGACTGGATGAAACCGGAAATATCCTGTTTTATTTTGGCTAACTCAATCCCAGATATTGCTACAGCCTCTGTGTTTGTGTATTCCTGATATTATTTCGATCTTTATTGTTTTGAATGTTTCTATCAGGGAACATTTAATTTTGTCCTTGGAATCACTAATTGGTTCCACATAGAGACACCAGCTCTACACATACGTATTTTCTAGGGAGAAAGCTAGACGAACTGCGACAAACAAACATGGTATTTCTGTTTGTATCGATGATACGTTATGCACTTGCCTAACGAAAAGACTTTGCTTTTCTCCAAAACCATTTTTACTGTGATTTTCTCGGCCCATTACATATGAATTCCACACCAGTTTGTCTGGATATGACTGGATGAAACCGGAAATATCTGGTTTTGTTTTGGCTAACTCAGTCCCAGATATTGCTACAGCCTCTGTGTTTGTGTATTCCTGATATTATCCATGGACTTTCTTGTTTTTATTGGTTTTATCAGGGAACATTTCATTTTGTACCATAGAAACACTAATTGGTTCCACATGGCGACACCAACTATATATATTCGTATTTTCTAGGGAGAAACCTAGAGGAACTGCGGCAAACATGATATTTCTGTTTGTATCGATGACATTTTATGCAGTTGCCTAATGAAAAGACTTTGCTTTTCTCCAAAACCATTTTTACTGTGATTTTCTCAGTCCATTGGATACGAATTCCACACCACTTTGTCCGGATATGACTGGATGAAACCAGAAATATCTGGTTGTGTTTTGGCTAACTCAATCCCAGATATTGCTACAGTCTCTGTGTTTGTGTTTTCTGGATATTATCAACCGACTTTATTGTTTTGAATGTTTTTTTTTATCAGGGAACATTTAACTTTGTGCTGCAAAACACTAATTGGTTCCAAATGGAGACACCAGCTCTACACATTCCTATTTTCTAGGGAGAATGTTAGAGGAACCTCGGCAAACAAACTTGATGTTTCTGTTTGTATAGATGAAATTTTATGCACTTGCCTAACGAAAAGACTTTGCTTTTCTCCAAAACCATTTTTACTGTGATTTTCTCGATCCATTGCATACGAATTCCACACCAGTTTGTCCAGATATGACTGGATGAAACAAAAAACATCTGGGTATTTTTTGGATAACTCAATCCCAGATAATGCTACAGCCTCTGTGTTTGTGTTTTCAGCATAGTATCCACAGAATTTATTGTTTTGAATGTTTTTCATCGGGGAACATTTTATTTTGAGCTTGAATACAGTAATTGGTTCCACATGGAGACATCAGCTGAACATGTTCATATTTTCTAGTGAGAAAGCTAGAGGAACTGTGGCAAACAAACATGATATTTCTGTTTGTATAGATGAGATTTTATGCACTTGCCTAAAGAAAAGACTTTGCTTTTCTCCAAAACCATTTTTGCTGTGATTTTCTCATTCCATTGCATCCGAATTCCAAATGACTTTTTCCGGATATGACTGGATGAAACCAGAAATATCCGGTTGTGTTTTGGCTAACTCAATCGCAGATATTGCAACAGCCTCTGTGTTTCTGTATTCCTGATATTATTTCGAACTTTATTGTTTTCAATGTTGTTTATTGGGGAATATTTAATTTTGTGCTTAGAATCACTAATTGGTTCCACATGGAGACACCAGCTGAACATGTTCATATTTTCTAGGTAGAAAGTTAGAGGAACTGCCACAAACAAACATGATATTTCTGTTTGTATAGATGGCATTTTATGCACTCTACTAACGAAAAGACTTTGCTTTTCTCCAAAACCACTTGTACTGTGAATAACTCGGTCCTTTGCATATGAATTCAACACCAGTTTACCGGATATGACTGGATGAAACCGGAAATATCCTGTTTTATTTTGGCTAACTCAATCCCAGATATTGCTACAGCCTCTGTGTTTGTGTATTCCTGATATTATTTCGATCTTTATTGTTTTGAATGTTTCTATCAGGGAACATTTAATTTTGTCCTTGGAATCACTAATTGGTTCCACATAGAGACACCAGCTCTACACATACGTATTTTCTAGGGAGAAAGCTAGACGAACTGCGACAAACAAACATGGTATTTCTGTTTGTATCGATGATACGTTATGCACTTGCCTAACGAAAAGACTTTGCTTTTCTCCAAAACCATTTTTACTGTGATTTTCTCGGCCCATTACATATGAATTCCACACCAGTTTGTCTGGATATGACTGGATGAAACCGGAAATATCTGGTTTTGTTTTGGCTAACTCAGTCCCAGATATTGCTACAGCCTCTGTGTTTGTGTATTCCTGATATTATCCATGGACTTTCTTGTTTTTATTGGTTTTATCAGGGAACATTTCATTTTGTACCATAGAAACACTAATTGGTTCCACATGGCGACACCAACTATATATATTCGTATTTTCTAGGGAGAAACCTAGAGGAACTGCGGCAAACATGATATTTCTGTTTGTATCGATGACATTTTATGCAGTTGCCTAATGAAAAGACTTTGCTTTTCTCCAAAACCATTTTTACTGTGATTTTCTCAGTCCATTGGATACGAATTCCACACCACTTTGTCCGGATATGACTGGATGAAACCAGAAATATCTGGTTGTGTTTTGGCTAACTCAATCCCAGATATTGCTACAGTCTCTGTGTTTGTGTTTTCTGGATATTATCAACCGACTTTATTGTTTTGAATGTTTTTTTTTATCAGGGAACATTTAACTTTGTGCTGCAAAACACTAATTGGTTCCAAATGGAGACACCAGCTCTACACATTCCTATTTTCTAGGGAGAATGTTAGAGGAACCTCGGCAAACAAACTTGATGTTTCTGTTTGTATAGATGAAATTTTATGCACTTGCCTAACGAAAAGACTTTGCTTTTCTCCAAAACCATTTTTACTGTGATTTTCTCGATCCATTGCATACGAATTCCACACCAGTTTGTCCAGATATGACTGGATGAAACAAAAAACATCTGGGTATTTTTTGGATAACTCAATCCCAGATAATGCTACAGCCTCTGTGTTTGTGTTTTCAGCATAGTATCCACAGAATTTATTGTTTTGAATGTTTTTCATCGGGGAACATTTTATTTTGAGCTTGAATACAGTAATTGGTTCCACATGGAGACATCAGCTGAACATGTTCATATTTTCTAGTGAGAAAGCTAGAGGAACTGTGGCAAACAAACATGATATTTCTGTTTGTATAGATGAGATTTTATGCACTTGCCTAAAGAAAAGACTTTGCTTTTCTCCAAAACCATTTTTGCTGTGATTTTCTCATTCCATTGCATCCGAATTCCAAATGACTTTTTCCGGATATGACTGGATGAAACCAGAAATATCCGGTTTTGTTTTGGCTAACTCAATCCGAAATATTGTGAAATCCTCTGTGTTTGTGTTTTCTGGATATCATCGATGGACTTTATTGTTTTGAATATTTTTATAAGTTAACATTTAATTCTGTGCCATAGAAACACTAGTTGGTTCATCATGAGGACACCTGCTCTACACATTCGTATTTTCTAGGGAGAATGCTAGAGGAACTGCGGCAAACAAACATGATAATTCTGTTTGTATCGATGATATTATATCTACTTGCCTAACGAAAAGACTTTGCTTTTCTCCAAAACCATTTTTCTGTGACTTCTCGGTGCACTTCATATGGATTCCACAGCAGTTTGTCCGGATATGACTGGATGAACCTGGAAATATCTGGTTGTGTTTTGGCTAACTCAATCCCTGATATTGGACTGCCTCTGTGTTTGAGTATTCCTGATATTATTCACTAACTTTATTGATTTGAATGTTTTTTATTAGGGAACATTTAATTTTGTGATTGGAAATACTAATTGGTTCATCATGGGGACACCAGCTCTACACATTCCTATTTTCTAGGGATTTCTCGGTCCATTGCATACGAATTCCACACCAGTTTGTCCAGATATCACTGGATGAAACCCGAAATATCCATTTTTGCTTTGGCTAACTAAATCCCAGATATTGCTACAGCCTCTGTGTTTGTGTTTTCTTGATATTATAAATGGATATTATTCTTTTGAATGTTTTTTATCGGGGAACATTTTATTTTGAGCTTGGATACAGTAATTGGTTCCACATGGAGTCACCAACTCTACATTTTCGTATTTTCTAGGTAGAAAGCTAGAGGAACTGCGGCAAACAAACGTGATATTTCTGTTTCTATAGATGACATATTATGCAGTTGCCTAAGTAAATGACTTTGTTTTTCTCCAAAACCATTTTTACTGTGATTTTATGGATCCACTGCATACGAATTCCACACCAGTTTGCCCGGATATGACTGGATGAAACCGGAAATATCCTTTTTTTTTTTTTTTTTTGGCTAACTCAATCCCAGATATTGCTACAGCCTCTGGGTTTGTGTTTTCCAGATATTATCGATGGACTTTATTCTTTTGAATCTTTTTTATCAGGGAACATTTAATGTTGTGCTTGGAATCACTAATTGGTTCCACATGGAAACACCAGCTCTACACATTCTTATTTTCCAGGGAGAAAGCTAGAGGAACTGCGGCAAACAAACATGATATTTCTGTTTGTATCGATGACATTGTATGCACTTGCCTAACGAAAAGACTTTGCTTTTCTCCAAAACCATTTTTACTCTGATTTTCTCAGTCCATTGCATTCGAATTCCACACCAGTTTTTCTGGATATGACTGGATGAAACCGGAAAGATCTGGTTTTGCTTTGGCTAACTCAATCCCAGATATTACTACAGCCTCTGTGTTTGTGTATTCATGATATTATCCCCTGACTTTATTCTTTTTAAGTTTTTTTATCAGGGAACATTTAATTTTGTTCTGCGAAACACTAGTTGGTTCCACATTGAGACACCAGCTCTACATATTTGTATTTTCTAGATTGAAAGGTACAGGAACTGCGACAAACAAACATGATATTTTTGTTTGTATAGATGACATTCTATCTACTTGCCTAATGTAAAGACTTTGCTTTTCTCCAAAACCAATTTTTCTGTGATTTTCTCTGTCCATTGCATACGAAATCCACACCACTTTCTCTGGGTATCTTTAGATGACACCGGAAATATCCGGTTTTTTTTTTTTTTTTTGCTAACTCAACCCCAGATATTGCTACAGCGTCTGTGTTTGTCTATTCCTAATATTATCCACGGACTTTATTGGTTTGAATGTTTTTTATCAGGGAACATTTAATTTTGATCTTGGAAACACTAATTGGTTTCACATGGAGACATCAGCTCTACCCAGTCATATTTTCTAAGGAGAAAGATAGAGGAACTGTGGCAAACAAACATGATATTGCCACAGCCTCTCTGTTTGTGTTTTCCGGATAATATCCATGGACTTTATTGTTCTGAATATTTTTTATCAGATAATATTTAATTTTGTGCTTGGAAGCACTAATTGGTTCCACATGGGGACACCAGCTCTACACATTCGTATTTTCCAGGGAGAAAGCTAGAGGAACTGCGGCAAGCAAACATGATATTTCTGTTTGTATCGATGACATTTTATGCACTTGCCTAAAGAAAAGACTTTGCTGTCCGCCAAAACCTTTTGTACTGTGATTTTCTTGGTCCATTGCATACGAATTCCACACCACTTTGTCCGGATATGACTGGATGGAACCAGAAATATCCGGGTTTTTTTTTTTTTGCTAACTCAATCTGAAATATTGCTACAGCCTCTGTGTTTGTGTTTTCTGGATATTATCGATGGACTTTATTGTTTTGAATGTTTTTATCAAGGACCATTTAATTTTGTACCGCTGAGACACCAATTGGTTCATCATGGGAACACCAGCTCTACATATTCGTATTTTCTAGAGAGAAATCTAGAGGAACTGTGGCAAACAAATATGATATTTCTGTTTATATAAATGACATTCTATCTACTTGCCTAATGAAAAGACTTTGCTTTTCTCCAAAACCATTTTTACTGTGATTTTCTCGGTCCATTGATACGAATTCCACACCAGAATGTCCGGATACTACTGAATGCAACCGGAAATATCTGGTTTTTTTTGGCTCCCTCAATCCCAGATATTGCTAGCGCCCCTGTGTTTGTTTTTTTCTGCATACTGTCAATAGACTTTATTGTTTTGAATGTTTTTTTGTCAGGGAACGTATTATTTTGAGCTTGGATACAGTAATTGGTTCCACATGGAGACACCAGCTCTACACATTCGTATTTTTTAGGGAGTAATGTAGAGGAACTGCGGCAAACAAACATGATATTTCTGTTTGTATCGATGACATTTTATGCACTTGCCTAACGAAAAGACTTTGCTTTTCTCCAAAACCAATTTGTACTGTGATTTTCTCGGTCCATTGCATACGAATTCCACACCACCTTTTACGGATATGACTGGATGAAACCCGAAATATCTGGTTTTCTTTTGGCTAACTCAACCCCAGATATTGCTACAGCGTCTGTGTTTGTGTATTCCTAATATTATCCATGGACTTTATTGTTTTGAATGTTTTTTATCAGGGAACATTTTATTTTGATCTTGGAAACACTAATTGATTTCACATGGAGACATCAGCTCTACACAGTCGTATTTTCTAAGGAGAAATCTAGAGGAACTGTGGCAAACAAACATGATATTGCTATAGCCTCTGTGTTTCTGTATTCCTGATATTATCCACGGACTTTATTATTTTGAATGTTTTTTATCGGGGAACATTTAATTTTGTAATGTTGAAACACTAATTGGTTCATCATGGGGACACCAGCTCTACACATTCGTTTTTTCTAGGGAGAATGCTAGAGGAACTGCGGCAAACATCATGATATTTCTGTTTGTATCGATGACATTTTATGCACTTGCCTAAAGAAAAGACTTTGCTGTTCGCCAAAACCATTTGTACTGTGATTTTCTCGGTCCATTGCTTACGAATTCCACACCAGTTTGTCTGGATATGACTGGATGAAACCGAAATATCCGGTTTTGCTTTGGATAACTCGATCCCAGATATTGCTACAGCCTCTGTGTTTGAGTATTCCTGATATTATCCACAGACTTTATTGTTTTGAAGTATTTTTATCAGGGAACATTTAATTTTCTGCCGTGAAACACTAGTTGGTTCCACATTGAGACACCAGCTCTACATATTAGTATTTTCTGGAGAAAAAGCTAGAGGAACTGCGACAAACAAACATGATATTTCTGTTTGTATAGATGACATTCTATCTACTTGCCTAACGAAAAGACTTTGCTTTTCTCCAAAACCATTTGTACTGTGATTTTCTCGGTCCATTGCATACGAATTCCACACCACTTTGTCCTGATATGACTGGATGAAAGCGGAAATATCCGGTTGTGTTTTGGCTAACTCAATCCGAAATATTGCTACAGCCTCTGTGTTTGTGATTTCTGGATATTATCAACAGACTTTATTGTTTTGAATGTTTTTTATCGGGGAACATTTTATTTTGAGCTAGGATACAGTAATTGGTTCCACATGGAGACACCAGATCTACACATTCATATTTTCTAGGGAGAAAGCTAGAGGAAATATGGCAAACAAACATGTTATTTATATTACTGTAGATGACCTTTTATGCACTTGCCTAACGAAAAGACTTTGCTTTTCTCCAAAACCATTTGTACTGTGATTTTCTCGGTCCATTGCATATGAATTCCACATCAGTTTGTCCGGATTTATCTGGAGGAAAACAGAAATATCCCGTTGTTTTTTGGCTAACTCAATCCCAGTTATTGCTATAGCCTCTGTGCTTGTGTTTTGTGTTTATATTCCACTCACTTTATTGTTTTAATATTTGTAATCGGGGAACATTTTATTTTCAGGTTGGATACAGTAATTGGTTCCACATGGTGACACCAGCTCTACATATTTGTATTTTCTAGGGAGAAAGCTAGAGAAACTACGGCAAACAAACATGATATTTCTGTTTGTATAGATGACATTTTATGCTCTTGCCTAACGAAAAGACTTTGCTTTTCCCCAAAACCATTTTTACTGTGAATTTCTCGGTCCATTGCATACGAATTCCACACCACTTTGTCCAGATATGACTGAATGAAGCTGAAAATATCCAGTAGTGTTTTGGCTAACTCAATCCCAGATATTGCTAGAGCCTCTGTGTTTGTGTATTCCTGATATTATTCACGACCTTTATTGATTTGAAAGTTTTTTCAGGGAACATTTAATTGTGTGCTTGGAAACACCAATTGGATCCACATGGAGACACCAGCTCTACACATAAGCTGGAGGAACTGCGGAAAACAAACATGATATTTCTGTTTGTATCGATCACATTTTATGCACTTGCCTAACGAAAAGACTTTGCTTTTCTCCAAAAGCATTTTCACTGTGATTTTCTCCGTCCATTGCATACGAATTCCACACCACTTTGTCGGGATATGACTGGATGAAACCAGAAATAGCCGGTTGTGTTTTGGCTAACTCAATCCGAAATATTGTGAAAGCCTCTGTTTGTGTTTTCTGGATAGTATCGATGGACTTTATTGTTTTGAATGATTTTATCAGGGAACATTTAATTTTGTACCATTGAAACACTAATTGGTTCATCATGGGGACACCAGCTCCACACATTCGTATTTTCTAGGGAGAAAGCTAGAGGAACTGCGGCAGACAAACATGATATTTCTGTTTGTATAGATGGCATTTTATGCAGTTGCATAACGAAAAGACTTTGCTTTTCTCCAAAAGCATTTTTACTACGATTTTCTCGGTCCATTGTATACGAATTCCACACCGGTTTGTCTGGAGATGATAGGATGAAACCGGAAATAACCGGTTTTGTTTGGCAAACTCAATCCCAGATATTGCTATAGCCTCTGTGCTTGTGTTTTGTGGATATTGTCCACGGACTTCATTGCTTTAATATTTATTATCGGGGAACATTTTATTTTGAGGTTGGATACAGTAATTGGTTCCACAAGAAGACACCAGCTCCACACATTCGTATTTTCTAGGGAGAAAGCTAGAGGAACTGCGGCAAACAAACATGATATTTCTGTTTGTATAGATGACATTTTATGCTCTTGCCTAACGAAAAGACTTTTCTTATCCCCAAAACCATTTTTACTGTGATTTTCTCGGTCCATTTCCTACGAATTCCACACCACTTTGTCCGGATATGACTGGATGAAACTGAAAATATCCGGTTGTGTTTTGGCTAACTCAATCCCAGATTGCTAGAGCCTCTGTGTTTGTGTATTCCTGATAGTATTCAAGAACGTTATTGATTTGAATGTTTTTTATCAGGGAACATTTAATTGTGTGCTTGGAAACACTAATTGGTTCCACATGGAGACACCAGCTCTAAACATTCTTATTTTGTAGGGAGAAATCTAGAGGAACTGCGGCAAACAAACATGATATTTCCGTTTGTAGCGAAGACATTTTATGTATTGCCTAACGAAAAGACTTTGCTTTTCCCAAAAACCATTTTTACTGTGATTTTCTCGGTCCATTGCATACGAATTCCACACCAGTTCACCGGATATGACTGGATAAAACCAGAAATATCCGGTTGTGTTTTGGCTAAATCAATCCTAAATATTGTGAAATACTCTGTGTTTGTGTTTTCTGAACATTATCAATGGACTTTATTGTTTTGATGTTTCCATCAGGGAACATTTAATTTTGTACTGTAGAAACACTAATTGGTTCATCATGCTAACACCAGCTCTACACATTCGTATTTTCTAGGGAGAAAGCTAGAGGAACTGCGGCAAACAAACATGATGTTTCTGTTTCTATCGATGACATTTTATGCACTTATCTAACGAAAAGACTTTGCTTTTCTCCAAAACCATTTGTAGTCTGATTTTCTCGGTCCATTGCATACGAATTCCACACCACTTTGTCTGTATATGACTGGATGAAACCGGAAATAACCGGTTCTGTTTGGGTAACTCAATCCGAAATATTGTGAAAGCCTCTGTGTTTGTGTTTTCTGGATATAATGCATGGTTTTTATTGTTTTGAATCTTTTTTATCGGGGAACATTTAATTTTGTGCTTGGATACAGTAATTGGTTCCACATGGAGACACCAGCTCTACATATTCGTATTTTCTACGTAGAAAGGTAGAGGAATTGCGGCAAACAACATATATATTTCTGTTTGTATAAATGACATTTTATGTACTTGCATCACGAAAAGACTTTGCTTTTCTCCAAAACCATTTGTACTGTGATTGTCTCGGCCATTGCATACGAATTCCACATCACTTTGTCCGGATATGACTGGATGAAACTGGAAACATCCGGTATGCTACAGCTTCTGTGTTTGTGTATTCCTAATATTATCCTCTGATTTTATTGTTTTGAATGTTTTTTATCAGGGAACATTTAATTTTGTGCTTGGAATCACTAATTGGTTCCACATGGATTCACCAGCTCTACACATTCATATTTTCTAGGGAGAAAGCTAGAGGAACTTTGGCAAACAAACATGATATTTCTGTTTGTATCGATGACATTTTATGCACTTGCCTAATGAAAAGACTTTGCTTTTCTCCAAAACCATTTGTACTGTGATTTTCTCGGTCCATTGCATACGAATTCCACACCACTTTTTCCGGATATGACTGGATGAAACCGGAAATATCTAGTTTTATTGCGTCAAGATGGCGCAATAGGCAGGGAGCACACTATTAGTCTGGAGGTGAGACAGTTTAATATAAGTGGAGATACTGCAGGGTCAAGGAAGAGTAGGGGATGAAACAGCAGAGGAAACATTTCAGTAACTAGTGATTCACAGTGTACCTGCGTGGAGAGCGTGGGAGTCCAAGTTCGGGACACCAGCAGCAGATTCAACACACCAGCCCTGGAACGTGAGGTGAGCCGAACCTCAATAGCCCGAGACACCAGCGGGCAAGTGGAAAGAGGAGGCTAGAGGGAACGAGGCTTGAAACTCCGTGGGGAAAAATTCACCAGGCTAACTAGAAGAGAGAGAGGAAAAAAATAAAAAAGTGACCGATACAGACACAAGTTTCTCTCTCTCTGCTCACCTCTCAAAGGCGAACAAGACAGAGCAGGCGCCATTTTGGACATACATCATAGGCAGGGCGACCTCAGGTCTGTACCGGCCCTGAGCCTAGCAGAAAAACCTGACTCTGGGGAAATGGGTGAAATAACAGGAGATTAGCATCTAAATTGGCAACCCAGTGGGAGACTGCAGGAGAATTGGAGCCCATACTGAGTGCAGCAGAGATTTCCTGTGTGGTCCTTGGGAAAGAGCTTCCGATCTCTGGCTCCTGTGGGTATATCATTTGCCTGCTAACTACCTCCAATTATGTTCAGCTGTGCAAAATTACTTCACTTTTGAATCAAAAAAAGAAAGAGAGATTTACCACACCTAACCTGGCAGTGTCATCTTTGACACACCCTCAACCTTAGGAACCAAACACAGCTCTCAGTCCACACTCATCTCAAGCCTCTAAGGCTCCACCGAAAGCAGACAGTCCACTTAACATAGAGCCATAGTGTAACAAGAAAAAACACCACAGTGAAGAAGCCAAATATCTCCAACATGCAAAGCAACAAATGCAAAAACCGAGGTAACAAGAACAAGGAAGACACTATGACGCCCCCAAATGAAAAAGACACCCCAATTCAAGATTATGAAGATCTTGAGATCGAAGAAATGCAAGAAGCGGATCTCAAAAAATTGATAAGAACATTAAGAAGTTCTCAAAAACAGATTCTTGAACTACAGAAATCCATAATGGACAAGATAGAAAATCTCTCTCGTGAAAATGAAATATTAAGGAGGAATCCAAATGAAATGAAACAACTAGTGGAACAAGAAACTGTGATAGTGATGAGAAATCATAATGAAATGAAGAATTCAATAGATCAAATGACAAACAAATTAGAGAGCCTTAAAAACAGAATGGGCGAAGCAGAAGAGAGAATATCAGACTTAGAAGACGGAGAACAGGAAGGGAAACAGGCAAACCAAAGAAAAGAAGAAGAAATCAGAAATCTAAAAAATATTGTCAGGAATCTACAGGATACTATTAAAAAACCCAACATTCCGGTTCTAGGAGTTCCTGAAGGCATGGAGAGGGAGAAAGGATTAGAAGGCATTTTCAGTGAGATACTAGCAGAAAATATCCCAGGTTTGGAGAAGGACAGAGGCATCTTAGTACAGGAAGCTTATAGAACCCCTAATAAACATGACCAAAAGAGATCCTCACCAAGACATGTTGTAATCAAACTCACCACAGTGAAACATAAAGAAAAGATCCTAAAATGTGCAAGAGAGAAACGTCAGATTACTCTTAGAGGATCTCCAATTAGACTCACAGCAGACTTCTCATCAGAAACCCTACAAGCTAGAAGGGAATGGCGAAACATAGCCCAGGTATTAAGAGAGAAAAACTGCCAGCCCAGAATACTATATCCTGCAAAGCTCTCATTTGTGAATGAAGGTGAAATTAAGACTTTTCATAGCAAACAGAAACTGAAAGAATTTGTTGCCACTCATCCTGCCCTGCAAAAGATGCTTAACGATGTGCTAGACACAGAAACACAGAAACATGGTCACCAATATGAAAGATCGTAAAGGAAGGAAACCTCATAGTAAAAGATCACAGGAAGCTCAATTTCTCTTTGACATAGAATTAAACTCTGATGCTCGGTTAATGCAATGTGTTAAAGTAATCTATTATGTGCTCTTGATGTCTGTTCAATTCTAATTGTTCAAAAACAGCTGAATTTTTATTAAGAGCTATGGGTTATTAAAATATGTGCTTATTTTCATAGATTTGAATAATCACCTTGTAACAATGATCAAATTTAGTCTATATTATGTCATGATTTTTAGGAATCTTATTTCAACCAGATATTTTGGATTTTGAGCCTTCTTGGCATTCTTGACAGGCATTCAAAAAATCAAAGTTTCAAATAATCTGGTCTCTAAAATTTCCAGTAAATCCTGGACTTTGGTTTTTCCAGTTTGAGCACAACTTAAAAAATCAAAGGACCTATGTCTCTCATCTTATAGAGATACCAACTAATTAGTCTATTTGGATTATATTAGAAGGACTGTCAGGATATGATGTGGTACCAGACTTTCAGTTTCTATAATGGAAAATGCTATTAATACAAATGTTTGAGAATTAAAACGTCTAATGATCTTGTGTTACTAGACATGATAGTTATCTTAATGAGAAAGCCCCAGAGGCCTAAAGGGTTAAATACTTGTAAAATCCTACAGGTGCTTTCAAAAATACTGTGAAGTAAGCAAGTGCCTCTTGTTGGTTGATGAGTTTATAATTTTAAACATGGCGACTTAAAGTCTTTTGTCATCCATAATTATATATGGTGTGCTGCTCATAAAACTAAAGCGTTGTTGGTTCTGTGTTTAGCTGTCCTCCTGTAGGTTCCAATGGACTTTTTCCAGCTATTTTTATTGTATTCAGTACTTTGGGATGGCTCTGTAAACAGATGAAGCCAATAATGTATTAACAGTACCAACTGAGAGAAAGTATGGTTAACTGAGGTTACTAAAAACAAAAAGCAATTCAAATCCATTGGCAATCTACAAAAAGAGTTAAAGATTTTAAAAGCTATTATTAAAATTGCTATATTGGTCTATTATGCTATGTTATATGTGTGTACATATTGTATGTCCACATGGGGAAATTTTATTAAGAGTTTTATTTTAAATGGCTTATAGATAAAATTGTCCATAAATTTAAGCTGCTAAAATCAATCAAAGATACATTTTAATTTGTGTGACCTGAATCTGTGTATCATATGCTTTAAACGTGTTGGTAGAAAGAAACTAAAAACATTTTAGATGGCTGTGCTTAAGTTTACTGGCTAAACAAACTACACCATGTTAGATATTTAAGAGGTGTTTTCAAATACATGATTCTTAAAATTTTAGAAGGCATTGGACCTTCTGGTAAATGTTTTCTTAAGTTGTTATCTAATGGTTGAAACGGTTTGCTAAGTATTCATGTGATATTGCTATTGTCAGCAAGCGATCTAGGACTTGCTCCCTCATTTCTCTATTCTAAGCCCAACTTGTTCTTTCATTTCTCTATTCTCTTCAAGGTAGGAAACTAATTCTATTATGAAGCAATCTGTAGGACGCACAATTTAATCTTTAGAACTTATAAAAGAGATGGCTAACATTTTTCTGTAATAGCATAGCCAAAATAAGAACTTTAATAATAATCTCATAGCTAGATTTACTCACCATCAGCCAAGTAAACAGTAAGTAGAAAAAACCTCCCTTTCAGACCAAAGGGAAAGAAAGTTTTAAAATGAGAATATAATTTTCCTCATGGGCATTGTCTACCTTAGAAAAACTACTGCAGAACATGCCTGTGACTATAGACTTGTAGTTCACGCCGCAGAAGATTAGAGTTGGGACTTGGGCACTCCCTTGACTTGCATCCTCTGGTCTGCTTTAACACAAACCAGGAGGAAAAGAAAGCTCGGCATCAGAAGCAATGGGTGGCAGGCCTATTAATGGCTGATCTGTACAGTGATCTGCCCTCAAGGAGACCCAACAGGCCAGTCCACTGCAGTGGCTTTCAATGTGGTAAGCCTGGGCTTCAGCAGAAGTCAGCTTGTGAAGAGCCCTGGCAGCTCTGCCAAGAGTTGGATCACTGGAAATGGACCTGCCCTGGAGTCAAAGGATGCCCAGGTCAGAGCCACAGATCTTATTGGCTCTAAGCTGAAAAGCCCTTCACTCAGCCCAACTTCCAAAGTGACCACTGCAGCTGAGGGGATGGTCAAGTAGGGTCAGCAACATTGCAGGCAGAACTGTAAATTTCTTGTTAGAGATGCCACCTGCCTTGACCTGGCCAGTGCTCCTCCCAGGCCAGCCAAGTCATGAAAGTCAACAGAGTGCCTTCCCCTAGGAGGTTCACACCTCCCTTAGGATATACCCCATGTGAAGAGATAGATACGCCTGGGCCTCTGAATTTACAAGGCCTAAAGCCCACCAGATTATTATCAAGCCCCTTCTATCAGGTTCTATTTGCCTCTCAATCAGAAAAATTACTTGTAGCTTAGACAGCACCTTTCTTAGCTCCTCTAATAATGACTCTGTCCTTTGTTCTAGGCCCTGTCTAGTGCACTTGGGCCTCATTTCTTTGTAAACATAACCTCTACTCTACCACCAATGGCTCTACTCCCAACCTGGGTGTACTGATGGTCCTCTTCCCCACTTAATGCTGTATAATTGTTCAAACGTGGTAAATTACACTCTTAGGATCATTGGTTACTATCCTCACTCTGTGTTTTATGATCTTGTCTAAATATGATCAGAGTCGGCAAACTTGGAAGGCTTCCATAGCCTTGGCAACTCATGACGACAGCCTAGGATGGTTACTGGCGCCATAAACTAGAGTGTCAATTTGTTGGCTCAACAACAGGAGCCACTGTGCACTTGCTCCTCATGTGGGATCTCTGTCCTTAATGTGCTGTACATTGTGATTTAATGCTATAACTAGTACTCAAACAGTATGTTTCGCTTTGTGTTTCTATGTGGGTGCAAACTGTCGAAATCTTTATACTAAATTGATCTTCTTTATATAACGAGAATTGAAAATGAATCTTGATGCAAATGGAAGGGATGAGGGAGTGGAAGAGGGGAGGGTTGCTGGTGGAAGGGAAGTTATGTGAGGGGGAAGCCATAGTAATCCATAAGGAGTACACTGGAAATTTATATTCATTAAATAATAGTTAAAAAAAAAGAAATATCCGGTTTTGTTTCGGCTACTCAACTTGAAATATTGTGAAAGCCTCTGTATTTGAGTTTTCTGAATATTGTCGATGGACTTTATTGTTTTGAATGTTTTTATCAGGGAACATTTCATTTTCTACCGTTGAAACACTAATTGGTTCATCATGGGGACACCTGCTCTACACATTCACATTTTCCAGGGAGAAAGCTAGAGGAAGTGCGGCAAACAAACATGATATTTCTGTTTGTATCGATGACATTTTATGCACTTGCCTGTCGAAATGACTTTGCTTTTCTCCGAACCATTTTTACTGTGATTTTCTCGGTCCAATGCATATGAATAACACAGCTGTTTGTCTGGACATGACTGGGTGAAACCGGTACTATCCGGTTTTGTGTTGGGTAACACAATCCCAGATATTGCTACAGCCTCTGTGTTGGTGCATTCCTGATATTATCCATGGACTTTACAGTTTCGAATGTTTTTTATCAGAGAACATTTTATTTTGAGCTTGGATACAGCAATTGGTTCCACATGGAGACACCAGCTCTACATATCTGTATTTTCTAGGCAGAAAGCTAGAGGAACTGCGGCAAACAATCATGATATTTCTGTTGTATAGATGACATTTTATGCACTTGACTAATGAAAAGACTTTGCTTTTCTCCAAAACCATTTTTACTGTGATTTTCTCGGTCCATTACATATAAATAACACACCAGTTTGTCTGGACATGACTGGGTGAAACCAGAAATATCCGGTTGTCTTTTGGCTAACTCAATCCGAAATATTGTAACAGCCTCTGTATTTGTGTTTTCTGGATATTATCGATGGACTTTATTGTTTTGAATGTTTTTTTTAGGGAGCATTTAATTTTGTACCGTTGAAACACTAATTGGTTCATCATGGGGACACTAGCTCTACACATTCGTATTTTCTATGGAGAAAGCTAGAGGAACTGAGGCTAAAAACATGATATTTCTGTTTCTATCGATGACATTTTATGTACTTGCCTAACGAAAAGACTTTTCTCCAAAACCATTTTTACTGTGGTTTTCTCGGTCCATTGCATACGAATTCCACACCACTTTGTCCGGATATGACTGGATGAAACAGGAAATATCCGGTTTTTTTGGCTAACTCAATCCCAGATATGGCTACAGCCTCTGTGTTTGTGTTTTCTGTATATTATCAATGGACTTTATTGTTTGGAATGTTTTTTTGGGGGAATATTTTATTGTGAGCTTGGATACAGTGATTGGTTCCACATGGAGACACAAGCTGTACATATTTGTATTTTCTAGGCAGAAAGCTAGAGGAACTGTGGCAAACAAACATGATATTTCTGTTTGTATCAATGACATTTTATGCACTTGCCTAATGAAAAAACTTTGCTTTTCTTCATAATCATTTTACTGTGACTTTCTCAGTCTATTGCATATGAATTCCACACCACTTTATTCGGATATGACTAGATGAAACCGGAAATATCCGGTTGTGTTTTGGCTAACTTAATTCGAGATATTGTGAAAGCCTCTGTGTTTGTGTTTTCTGGATATTATCGATGGACTTCATTGTTTTGAAAGTTTTTATCAGGGAACATTTCATTTTATACCGTTGAAACACTAAATGGTTCATCATTGGAACAGCAGCTCTACACATTCGTATTCTCTAAGGAGAATGCTAGAGGAAGTGCGGCAAACAAACATGATATTTCTGTTTGTATAGATGACATTTTATGCACTTGCCTAACGTAAAGACATTGCTTTGTTCCAAAACCATTTGTACTGTGATTTTCTCGGTCCATTGCATAGGAATTCCACACCAGTTTGTCTGGATATGACTGGATGAAACCGGAAATATCCGGTGTTGTTTAGGCTAACTCAATCCCAGATATTGCTATAGCCTCTGTGTTTGTGTATTCCTGATAGTATCCACGGACTTTGTTGTTTTAATTGTCTTTTATCAGGGAACAATTATTTTTTGCTTGGAAACACTAATTGGTTCCACATGGAGACACCAGCTCTACACATTGGTATTTTCTACGGAGAAAGCTAGAGGAACTGCGGCAAACAAACATGATATTCCTGTTAGTATAGATGACATTTTATGCACTTGCCAACGAAAATACTTTGCTTTTCTCCAAAACCATTTGTACTGTGATTTTCTCGGTCCATTACATAGGAATTCCACACCAGTTTACCGGAATTGACTGGATGAAACCGGAAATATCCGGTTTTGTTTTGGCTAACTCAATCCCAGATATTTCTACAGCCTCTGTGCTTATTTTTTCTGGATACTATCAATGGACATTATATCTTTGAATGTTTTTTATTGGGGAATTTTTTATTTTGAGCTTCGATACAGTAATTGTTTCCACATGGAGACACCACCTCTACATATTCATATTTTCTATGGAGAAAGCTGGAGGAACTGTGGCAAACAAACATGATATTTCTGTTTGTATAGATGACATTTTATGTACTTGCATAGCGAAAAGATTTCGCATTTCTCCAGAACCATTTTTACTGAGATTTTCTCGGTCCATTACATACGAATTTCACACAACTTTTTCCGGATATGACTGGATGAAACGAGAACTATCCGGTTGTGTTTTTGCTAACTCAATCCGAAATATTGTGAAAGACTCTGTGCTTGTGTTTTCCGGATATTATCCACGTACTTTATTGTTTGGAATGTTTTTATCAGGGAACATTTCATTTTGTACTGTTGAAACACTAATTGGTTCATCATGGGAACACCAGCTCTACACATTCGTATTTTCTAGGGAGAAAGCAAGAGGAACTGCGAAAAACAAACATGATGCATTCTTTGTATAGATGATTTTTTATGCACTTGGCTAACGAAAAGACTTTGCTTTTCTCCAGCACCGTTTGTACTGTGATTTTCTCGGTCCATTGCATACGAATTGCGCAACACTTTTTCCGGATATGACTGGACGAAACCGGAAATATCCTGTTTTGTTTTGGCTAACTCAATCCCAGTTATTGCTGCACACTCTGTGTTTGTTTTTTCGGGATATTATTGATAGACTTTATTGTTTTGAATGCTTTTTATCGGGGAACATTTTATTTTGAGCTTGGATACAAATTCGTTTCACATGGAGACAACAGCTCTACACATTCATCTTTTCTAGCGAGAAAGCTACAAGAACTGTGGCAAGTAAACATAATATTTCTGTTTGTATAGATGACATTTTATGCACTTGCCTAATGAAAAGACTTTGCTTTTCTCCAAAACCATTTTTACTGTGATTTTCTTGTTCCATTGCATATGAATTCCACACCAGTTTGTCCAGATATGACTGGCTGAAACCAGAAATATCCGGTTGTGTTTTGGTTAACTCAATCCCAGATATGACTACAGCCTCTGTGTTTCTGTTTTCTGTATATTATCAATGGACTTTATTGTTTGGAATGCTTTTTTGGGGGGAATATTTTATTTTGAGCTTGGATACAGTAATTGGTTCCACATGGAGACACCAGCTCTACATATTTGTATTTTCTAGGCAGAAAGCTAGAGGAACTGCGGCAAACAAACATGATATTTCTCTTTGTATCGATGACATTTTATGCACTTGCCTAACGAAAAGACTTTGCTTTTCTCCAAAACCATTTTCACTGTGATTTTCTCGGTCCATTGCATTTGAATTCCAAACGACTTTTTCCGGATATGACTGGATGAAACCAGAAATATCCGGTTGTGGTTTAGTTAACACAATCCGAAATATTGTGAAAGCCTCTGTGTTTGTGTTTTCTGGATATCATCGAAGGATTTATTGTTTTGAATATTTTTATCAGGGAACATTTAATTTTGTGCCATAGAAACACTAATTGGTTCATCATGAGGACACCTACTCTACACATTCGTATTTTCTAGGGAGAAAGCTAGAGGAACTGTGGCAAACAAACATGATATTTCTGTTTGTATAGATGACAATTTATGCACTTGCCTAATGAAAAGACTTTGCTTTTCTCCAAAACCATTTTTCTGTGACTTCTCGGTACACTTCATATGAATTCCACAGCAGTTTGTCCGGATATGACTGGATGAAAGTGGAAATATCCGGTTTTGTTTTGGCTAATTCAATCCCAGATATTGCTACAGCCTCTGTGTTTGTGTATTCCTGATATTATACACGGACTTTATTGATTTGAATGTTTTTTTATCAGGGAACATTTTATTTTGATCTTGGAATCACTAATTGGTTCCACATGGAGACAACAACTGAACATGTTCGTGTTTCTAGGGAGAAAGGTAGAGGAACTGCGGCAAACAAACATGATATTTCTGTTTGTATCGATGGCATTTTATGCACTTACCTAATGAAAAGAGTTTGCTTTTCTCCAAAACCATTTTTACTGTGATTTTCTCGGTCCATTGCATATGAATTCTACACCAGTTTCTCCGGATATGACTAGATGGAATCAGAAATATCCGGTTGTGCTTTGGCTAAATCAATCCTAGATATTGCTGCAGGATCTGTGTTTGTGTATTCCTGATATTATACATGGACTTTATTGTTTTGAATATTTTTTATCAAGGAACACTTTAGTTTGATCTTGTAAACACTAATTGGTTCCACATGGAGACACCAGCTCTAAACATTCATATTTTCTAGGGAGAAAGCTAGAGGAACTGCAGCAAACAAACATGATGTTTCTGTTTGTATAGTTGACATTTTATGCACTTGCCTAATGAAAAGAGTTTGCTTTTCTCCAAAACCATTTTAAATGTGATTTTCTCGGTCCATTGGATACAAATTCCACACCAGTTTCTCCGGATATGACTGGATGTAACCGGAAATATCTGGTTTTGTTTTGGATAACTCAATCCCAGATATTGCTACAGCCTCTGTGCTTGTTTTTTCCTGATATTATCCACAGAATTTATTGTTTTGAATGTTTTTCATCGGGGAATATTTTTTTTTGAGCTTGGATACATAATTGGTTCCACATGTAGACATCAGCTGAACATATTCGTATTTTCTAGAGAGAAAACTAGAGGAAATGCGGCAAACAAACATGATATTTCTGTTTGTATAGATGACATTTTATGCACTTGCCTAACGAAAAGACTTTGCTTTTCTCCAAAACCATTTTCACTGTGATTTTCTCGGTCCATTGCATCTGAATTCCAAACGACTTTTTCCGGATATGACTGGATGAAACCAGAAATAACCAGTTGTGTTTTGGCTAACTCAATCCGAAATATTGTAACAGCCTCTGGATATCATCGATGGACTTTATTGTTTTGATTGTTTTTTATCGTAGAATATTTTATTTTGAGCGTGGATACTGTAATTGGTTTCACATGTAGACACCAGCTGAACATATTTGTATTTTCTATGGAGAAAGCTAGAGGAACTGTGGCAAACAAACATGATATTTCTGTTTGTGTAGATGACATTTTATGCACTTGCCTAAAGATAAGACTTTGCTTTATTCCAAATCCATTTTTACTGTGATTTTCCCTGTTATTGCATACAAATTCCACACCAGTTTGTCCGGATATGACTGGAAGAAACCGGAAATATCTGGTTTTGTTATGGCTAACTTAATCAAAGATATTGCTACAGACTCTGTGTTTGTGTTTTCTCTATGTTATCAATGGACTTTATTGTTTTGAAGGTTTTTTATCAGAGAGAATTTTATATTGAGCTTGGATATAGTAATTGGTTCCACATGGAGACACCAGCTCTACATATTCATATATTCTAGGGAGATAGCTAGAGGAACTGCGGCAAACAAACATGATATCTGTTTGTATCGATGATATTTTATCTATTTTCCTAACGAAAAGACTTTGCTTTTCTCCAAAACCATTTTTCTCTGACTTCTCGGTACACTTCATATGAATTCCACAGCAGTTTGTCTGGATATGACTGTATGAAACTGGAAATATCTGCTATTGTTTTGGCTAATCCAATCCCAGATAGTGCTACTGCCTCTGTGTTTGTGTATTCCTGCTATTATCCACGGACATTATTGATTTGAATGTTTTTTATCAGGGAACATTTTATTTTGATCTTGGAAACAATAATTGGTTCCACATGTAGACACCAGATCTACACATTCGTATTTTCTAGGGAGAACACAAGAGGAACTGCATCAAACAAACATGATATTTCTGTTTGTATAGATGATATTTTATGCACTTGCCGCACGAAAAGGCTTTGCTTTTCTCCAAAACCATTTTCACTGTGATTTTCTCAACCATTGCATCCGAATTCAAAACGACTTTTTCCGGATATGACTGGATGAAACCAGTCATATCCGGTTGTGGTTTAGTAAACACAATCCGAAATATTGTGAAAGCCTCTGTGTTTGTGTTTTCTGGATATCATCGATGGATTTATTGTTTTGAATATTTTATCAGGGAACATTTAATTTTGTGCCATAGAAACACTAATTGGTTCATCATGAGGACACCTGCTCTACACATTCTTTTTTATTTTTTATTAAACTTTTATTTAATGAATATAAATTTCCAAAGTATAGCTTATGGGTTACAATGGCTTCCCCCTCCCATAACTTCCCTCCCGCCCGCAACCCTCCCCTTTCCCACTCCCTTTCCCCTTCCATTCATGTAAAGATTCATTTTCAATTCTCTTTGTATACAGAATATCAGTTTATTATATATTATGTAAGGATTTCAACATTTTGCCCATATAGCAACATAAAGTGCAAAAACTACATTGGATTACTAATTATAGCATTAAATAGCAATGTATAGTACATTAAAGACAGAGACCCTACATATTTTTTTTTTCAAATTAATTAATTTTCTATGCCATTTTCATTTTAACACCAGGTTGTTTTTTTTTTTCATTTCCAATTCTCTTTATATACAGAAGATCACTTCAGTATATAATTAGTAAAGACCTCATCAGTTTGTGCCCACACAGAAACGCAAAGTATAAAAATACTGTTTCAGTACTAGTTATAGCATCACTTGGCTTTAGACGACACATTAGGGACAGATCCCACATGGGGTGTAAGTACACAGTGACTCCTGTTGCTGATTTAACAATTTGACACTCCTGTTCATGGCGTCAGTAATCTCCCTAGGCTCTAGTCATGAGTTGCCAAGGCTATGGAAGCCTTTAGAGTTCGCTGACTTTGATCTTATTCCGATAGGGTTATAGTCAAAGTGGAAGTTCTCTCCTCCCTTTGGAGAAGGGTACCTCCTTCTTTGATGGCCCCATTCTATCCACTGGGATCTCACTCGCAGAGATCATTCATTTAGGTCTTTTTTTTCAATGATATCTCGGCTTTCCATGCCTGCTATACTCTCATGGGCTCTTCCGCCAGATCCGAATGCCTTGAGGGCTGATTCTGAGGCCAGAGTGTTGTTTAGGACATCTGCCATTCTATGAGTCTGCTGTGTATCCCACTTCCCATGTTGGATCTTTCTCTCCCTTTTTAGTTCTATCAGTAAGTATTAGCAGATACTTGTCTTGTTTGTGTGATCTCTTTGACTCTTAGACCTATCAGAGCTATCAATTGTGAGCTGAAATTGATCACTTGGACTAGTGCGATGGCATTGGTACATGCCATCTTGATGGGATTGTGTTGGAGTCCCCTGGCACATTTCTAACTCCACCATTTGCGGCCAGTCTGATTGAGCATGTTCCAAATTGTTCATCTCCTCCCTCTCTTTTTCCACTCTTAGATTTAACAGGGATCACTTTTCAGTTAAAATTTAAACACCTGAGAATAATTGTGTGTTAATTACAGAGTTCAACCACTAGTACTAGAACAACAACAACAACAACAAATACTAAAAAAGATAAAGTATTACATTGTACATCTAAAGTCAGGACAGGAGCTGATCAGTTCATTGTTGCTTATAGTGTCCATTTCACTTCAACAGGTTTCCCCTTTGGTGCTCAGTTGTCACCGATCAGGGAAAACAAATGATATTTTTCTCTTTGGGACTGGCTTAATTCACTCAGCATGATGTTTTCCAGATTGCTCCATCTTGTTGCAAATGACTGGGTTTCGTTGTTTCTTACTGCTGTATAGTATTCTATGGAGTACATGTCCCATGATTTCTTTATCCAGTCTACTGTTGATGGGCATTTGGGTTGGTTCCAGGTCTTAGCTATTGTGAATTGAGCTGCAATAAACATTAATGTGCAGATGGCTTTTTTATTTGCCAAATTAATTTCCTTTGGGTAAATCCCAAGGAGTGGGATGGCTGGGTTGTATGGTAGGGTTGTGTTCAGGTTTCTGAGGAATCTCCAGACAGACTTCCATAGTGGCTTAACCAGTTTGCATTCCCACCAACAGTGGGTTAGTGTCCCTTTTTCCCCACATCCTCTCCAGCATCTGTTGTTGGTAGATTTCTGAATGTGAGCCATTCTCAGCAGGGTGAGATGGAACCTCATTGTGGTTTTGATTTGCATTTCTCTGATTGCTAGTGATCTTGAACATTTTTTCATGTGTCTGTTGGCCATTTGGATTTCCTCTTTCGAAAAATGTCTATTGAGGTCCTCGGCCCATCTCTTAATTGGGTTGTTTGTTTTGTTGTTGTGGATTTTCTTGATTTCTTTGTAGATTCTGGTTATCAATCCTTTATCTGTAGTATAGTTTGCGAATATTTTTTCCCATTCTGTTGGTTGCCTCTTCACTTTCCTGACTGTTTCTTTTGAAGTACAGAAACTCCTCAATTTGATGCAATCCCAAATGTTAATTTTGGTTTTGACTGCCTGTGCTGTTGGAGTATTTTCCAGGAAGTCTTTGCCTGTGCCTATATCTTGCAGGGTTTCTCCAATGCTCTCTAATAATCTGATGGTTTCGGGTCGTAGATTTAAGTCTTTAATCCATGTTGAGTGAATTTTTGTGTAAGGTGAAAGGTATGGGTCTTGCTTCAAGCTTCTACACGTGGAAATCCAATTTTCCCAGCACCATTTATTGAATAGACTGTCCTTATTCCAGGGATTAGATTTGGATCTTTGGTCAAATATAAGTTGGCTGTAGATGTTTGGATTGATTTCTGGTGTTTCTATTCTGTTCCATTGGTCTATCCATCTGTTTCTGTACCAGTACCATGCTGTTTTGATAACAACTGCCCTGTAGTATGTCCTAAAATCAGGTATTGTGATGCCTCCGGCTTTGTTTTTGTTGTACAGGATTGCTTTGGCTATTCGAGGTCTTCTGTGTCTCCATATGAATTTCAGCATCATTTTTTCCAGATCTGAGAAGAAGGTCTTCGGGATCTTGATGGGTATTGCATTGAATGTATAAATTGCTTTTGGGAGAATAGACATTTTGATGATATTGATTCTTCCAATCCATGAGCATGGAAGATTTCTCCATTTTTTGGTATCCTCTTCTATTTCTTTCTGTAAGGTTTTGTAGTTTTCATCGTAGAGATCTTTAACGTCTTTGGTTAAGTTTATTCCAAGGTATTTGATTGTTTTTGTAGCTATTGTGAATGGGATTGATTTTAGAAGTTCTTCCTCAGCCGTGGCATTGCCTGTGTACACAAAGGCTGTTGATTTTTGTGCATTGATTTTATATCCTGCTACTTTGCCAAACTCTTCGATGAGTTCCAGCAGTCTCTTAGTAGAGTTCTTTGGGTCCCCTAAATAAAGAATCATATCATCTGCAAAGAGGGATAGTTTGAGTTCGTCCTTCCCAATTTGTATCCCTTTAATTTCTTTTTCTTGCCTAATAGCTCTGGCCAAAACTTCCAGAACTATATTGAATAGCAGTGGTGAGAGTAGGCATCCCTGTCTCGTACCAGATTTCAGTGGAAATGCTTCCAACTTTTCCCCATTCAATAGGATGTTGGCCGTGGGTTTTTCATATATTGCTTTGATTATATTAATGAATGTTCCTTCCATACCCAGTTTGCTTAGAGTTTTCATCATGAAAGGGTGTTGTATTTTATCAAATGCTTTCTCTGCGTCTATTGAGAGGATCATATGGTTTTTCTTCTGCAGTCTGTTAATGTAGTGTATTACGTTGATTGTTTTGCGAATGTTGAACCATCCCTGATTACCGGGAATGAATCCCACTTGGTCTGGGTGGATGATCTTTCTGATGTGTTGTTGCATTCTATTGGCCAGAATTTTATTGAGTATTTTTGCATCTATGTTCATCAGGGATATTGGTCTGTAATTCTCTTTCAATGTTGCATCTCTTTCTGGCTTAGGAATTAAGGTGATGGTGGCTTCATAGAAAGAATTTGGGAGGATTCCCTCTTTTTCGATTGCTCTGAATAGTTTGAGAAGGCATTCTTATTTTCTAGGGAGAAAGCTAGAGGAACTGCGGCAAACAAACATGATATTTCTGTTTCTATAGATCATATTTTATCTACTTGCCTAACAAAAAGAATTTGCTTTTCTCCAAAACCATTTTTCTCTGACTTCTTTGTACTCTTCATACGAATTCCCCAGCAGTTTGTCCGCCTATGACTGAATGAATGTGGAAATATCTGGTTGTGTTTTGGCTAACTCAATCCGAAATATTGCTACTGCATCTGTGTTTGTGTTTTCCTATATTATGCACGGACTTTATTGATTTGAATGTTTTTTATCAGGGAACATTTTATTTTCATATTGGAAGCATTAATTGGTTCCACATGGAGACACCAGCTGAACATGTTCGTATTTTCTAGGGAGAAAGCTAGAGGAACTGCGGCAAACAAACATGATATTTCTGTTTGTATCGATGACATTTTATGCACTTGCCTAACGAAAAGACTTTGCTTTTCTCCAAAATCATTTTTACTGTGATTTTCTCGGTACATTGCATACGAATTCCACGCCAGTTTGTCTGGATATGACTGGATGAAACCGGAAATATCCGGTTTTGTTTTGGCTATCTCAATCAAATATTGTGAAAGCCTCTGTGTTTGTGTTTTCTGGATATTATTGATGGACTTTATTGTCTTGAATATTTTTATCAGGGAACATTTAATTTTGTAACACAGAAACACTAATTGGTTCATCATGGGGACACCAGCTCTACACATTCGTATTTTCTAGGGAGAAAGCTAGAGGAACTGTGGCAAACAAACATGATATTTCTGTTTGTATAGATGACATTTTATGCACTTGCCTAACGAAATGATTTTGCTTCTCTGCATAACCATTTTTACTGTGATTTTCACGGTCCATTGCATACGAATTCCACACCAGTTTTTCCGGATATGACTGGATGAAACCAGAAATATCTGGTTTTATTTTGGCTAACTCAATCTCAGATATTGCTACAGCCTCTGTGTTTGTGTTTTCTCTATATTATCTACGGACTTTATTGTTTTGAAGGTTTTTTATCGGAGAGAATTTTATATTGAGCTTGGATACAGTAATTGGTTCCACATGGAGACACCAGCTCTACATATTCGTATATTCTAGGGAGAAAGCTAGAGGAACTGCGGCAAACAAACATGATGTTTCTGTCGTAGAGATGATATTTTATGCAGTTGCCTAACGAAAAGACTTTGCTTTTCTCCAAAACCATATTTATTGTGATGTTCTCCGTCCATTGCACATGAATTCCACACCAGTTTGTCCGCATATGACTGGATGTAACAGGAAATATCCGGTTTTGTTTTGGCTAACTCAATCACAGATATTGCTACAGTCTCTGTGTTTGTGTTTTCTGGATATTATCAGCGGACTTTATTGTTTTGAATATTTTTTTTTATCAGGGAACATTTAACTTTGTGCTAAAAAACACTAATTGGTTCCACATGGAGACACCAGCTCTACACATTCTTATTTTCTAGGGAGAATGTCAGAGGAACCACGGAAAACAAACTTGATGTTTCTGTTTGTATAGATGACATTTTATGCACTTGCCTAAAGAAAAGACTTTGCTTTTCTCCAAAAGCATTTTTACTGTTTGTCCGGATATGACTGGATGAAACTGGAAATATCTGGTTTTGTTTTGGCTAACTCAATCCCATATATTGCTAGAGCAACTGTGTTTGTGTATTTCTGATATCTTCCACGGTCTTTATTTTTTTGAATGTTTTTTTTTATCAGGGAACATTTAATTTGTGCTTGGAATCACTGATTGGTTCCCAATGGAATCACCAGCTCTTCACATTCATATTTTCTAGCTTTCTACCTAGCGGAACTGGGGCAAAGAAACTTGACATTTCTGCTTCTATCGATGAAATTTTATGCACTTGCCAAACGAAAATACTTTGCTTTTCTCCAAAACCATTTTTACTGTGATTTTCTTGGTCCATTGATCAGAATTCCACACCAGTTTGTCCGGATATGACTGGATGAAAACGGAAATATCTGGTTGTGCTTTGGCTAACTCATTCCAAAATATTGTGAAAGCCTCTGTGTTTGTGTTTTCTGGATATTATCGAAGGACTTTGTTGTTTGAATGGTTTTTATAAGGCAACATTTAATTTTGTGTTTGGAAGCACTAATTGGTTCATATTGGGAACACCAGCTCTACACATTCGTATTTTCTAGGGTAAAAGCTAGAGGAACTGCGGCAAACAAACATGATATTTCTGTTTTTATAGATGACATTTTATGCACTTCCCTAACGAAAAGACGTTGCTTTTCTCCAAAATATTTTTACTGTGATTTTCTCGGTCCATTGCATATGAATTCCAAACCAGTGTGTCCGGATATGACTGGATGAAACCAGAAATATCCGGTTTTGTTTTGGCTAACTCAATCGCAGATATTGCTACTGCCTTGTGTATTCCTGATATTATTCATGGACTTTATTGATTTGAATGTTTTTTATCAGGGAACATTTTTTTTTGATCTTGGAAACACTAATTTGTTCCACATGGAGACACCAGCTCTACACATTCATATTTCCTAGGGAGAAAGCTAGAGGAACTGCGGCAAACAAACCTGATCTTTCTGTTTGTATCGATGACATTTTATGCACGTGCATAACGAAAGGAATTTACTTTTCTCCAAAACCATTTGTACTGTTATTTCTCATTCCTTTGCATATGAATTCCACACCAGTTTGTCCGGATATGACTGGATGTAACCGGAAATATCCGGTTGTGTTTTGGTAACTCAATCCCAGATATTGCTACAGCCTCTGTGTTTGTGTATTCCTGATATTATCAACAGAGTTTATTGTTTTGAATGTTTTTTTTTATCAGGGATCATTTAACTTTGTGCTGCGAAACACTAATTGGTTCCACATGGAGACACCAGCTCTACACATTCCTATTTTCTAGGGGGAAAGCTAGAGGAACTGCGGCAAACAAACATGATATTTCTGTTTGTATAGTTGACATTTTCTGCACTTTCCTAACGAAAAGACTTTGCTTTTCTCCAAAACCATTTTTACCGTGATTTTCTCGGTCCATTGCATCCGAATTCCACAACAGTTTTCCGGATATGTCTGGATGAAACCGGAAATATCTGGTTTTGTTTTGTCTAACTCAATCCCATATATTGCTACAGCCTCTGTGTTTGTGTTTTCTCTATATTATCAACGGACTTTACTGTTTTGAATGTTTTTTATCGGAGAACATTTTATTTTGAGCTTGGATACAGTAATTGGTTCCTCATGGAGACACCATCTCTACGTATTTGTATTTTCTAGGGAGAAAGCTAGAGGAACTGGGGCAAACAAACATGATATTTCTGTTTGTATAGATGACATTCTATTCACTTGCCTAACAAAAAGACTTTGTTCTCTCCTAAACCATTTTTACTGTGATTTTCTCGTTCCATTGCATGCGAATTCCACACCAGTTTGTCCGGAAATGACTGGATGAAACCGGAAATATCCAGTTGTGTTTCGGCTAACTCCATCAGAAATTTTGTGAAAGATTCTGTGTTTGTGTTTTCTGGATATTATTGATGGACTTTATTGTTTTGAATATTTTTATCAGGGAACATTTAGTTTTGTACCATAGAAACACTAATTGGTTCATCATGGGGACACCAGCTCTACATATTCATATATTCTAGGGAGAAAGCTAGAGGAACTGCGGCAAACAAACATGATGTTTCTCTTGTAGAGATGACATTTTATGCAGTTGCCTAACGAAAAGACTTTGCTTTTCTCCAAACCATATTTACTGTGATGTTCTCGGTCCATTGCACACGAATTCCACATCAGTTTGTCCGGGTAGACTGGATGTAACTGGAAATATCCCGTTTTGTTTTTGCTAACTCAATCACAGATATTGCTACAGTCTCTGTGTTTGTGTTTTCTGGATATTTTCAGCGGACTTAATTGTTTTGAATATATTTTATCTGGGAACATTTAACTTTGTGTTGCGAAAACTAATTGGATCCACATGGAGACACCAGCTCTACACATTCCTATTTTCTAGGGAGAATGTTAGAGGAACCGCGGCAAACAAACTTGATGTTTCTGTTTGTATCGATGACATTTTATGCACTTGCCTAACGAAAAGACTTTGCTTTTCTCCAAAACCATTTTTACTGTGATTTTCTCGGTCCATTGCATACGAATTCCAAACGACTTTTTCCGAATATGACTGGATGAAACCGGAAATATCCGGTTTTGTTTTTGTTAACTCAATCCCAGATTTTGTTACAACCTCTTTGTTTGAGTTTTCTGGATATTGTCCACGGACTTTATTGTTTTGAATGTTTTTAATCCGGGAATATTTTATTTTGAGCTTGGATACAGTAATTGGTTCCACATGGAGAAACCAGGTCTACATATTCCTATTTTCTAGGGAGAAAGCTAGAGGAACTGCGACAAACAAACATGATATGTCTGTTTGTATAGATGATATTTTATGCAGTTGCCTAATGGAAAGACTTTGCTTTTTTCCAAAATAATTTTTACTCTGATTTTCTCAGTCAATTGCATACGAATTCCACTCCAGTTTGTCTGGATATGAATGGATGAAACCAGAAATATCTGGTTGTGTTTTGGCTACCTCAATCTCAAATATTGCTACAGCCTCTATGTTTGTGTTTTCTGGATATTATCCATGGATTTTATATTTTTCAATGTTTTTTTTTTCAGGGAACATTTAATTTTGTGCTTGGAAACACTAATTGCTTCCACATGGAGACACCAGCTCTACACATTCGTATTTTCTAGGGAGAAAAGTAGAGGAACTGCGGCAAACAAACATGATATTTCTGTTTGTATAGATGACATTTTATGCACTTGCCTAAGAAAAGACTTTGCTTGTCTCCAAAACCATTTGTACTGTGATTTTCTCGGTCCATTGCATACGAATTCCAAACCACTTTGTCTGGATATGACTTGATGAAACCAGAAATATCCGGTTGTGTTTTGGCTAACTCAATCCGAAATATTGTGAAAGCTTCTGTGTTTGTGTTTTCTAGATATTGTCGATGGACTTATTTTTCTGAATGTTTTTTTTTCAGGGAACATTTAATTTTGGGCCGTTGCAACACTATTTGGTTCATAATGGGAACACCAGCTCTACACATTCGTATTTTCTAGGGAGAAAGCTAGAGGAACTGCGGCAAACAAACATGATATTTCTGTTTGTATCGATGACATTTTATGATCTTGCCTAACGAAAAGACTTTGCTTTTCTCCAAAGCCAGTTTTACTGTGCTTTTCTCGGTCCATTGCATATGAATTCCATACCAGTTATCTGGCTATGACTGAAGAAACCGGAAATATCTGGTTTTGTTTTAGCTAACTCAATCCCAGATATTGCTACAGCCTCTGTGTTTGTGTATTCCTGATATTATCCAAGGTCTTTATTGTTTTGAATGTTTTTTTTTCAGGAACATTTAATTTTTGGCTTGGAATCACTAATGGGTTCCACATGGGGACACCATCTCTATACATTCATATTTTCTAGGGAGAAAGCTAGAGGAACTGAGGCAAACAAACACGATATTTCTGTTTGTATCAATGACATTTTATGCACTTCCTAATGAAAAGACTTTGCTTTTCTCCAAAACCGTTTTTACTCTGATTTTCCCGGTCTTTTGCATTCCAATTCCACACTAGTTTGTCCGGATATGACTGGATGAAACCCGAAATATCCGGTTTTGTTTTGGCTAACTCAATCTCAGATATTGCTACAGCCTCTGTGATTTTACATTCCTGATATTGTCCACAGACTTTATTGTTTTGAATGTTTTCATCAGGGAACATTTAATTTTGTACCTTAGAAACACTAATTGGCTCATCATGGAGACACCAGCTCTACACATTCATATTTTCTTGGGAGAAAACTTGAGAAACTGCGGCAAACAAACATGATATTTCTGTTTGTATCGATGATATTTTTTGCACTTGCCTAAGAAAAGACTTTGCTTTTCTCCAAAACCATTTTAACTGTGATTTTCTCGGTCCATTGCATACGAATTCCTCACCAGTTTGTCCGGATATGACTGTATGAAACCAGAAATATCCGGTTGTGTTTTGGCTAACTCAATCAAAATATTGCTGCAACCTCTGTGTTTGTGTTTTCTGGATATTATCGATGGACTAATTGTTTTGAATGTTTTTATCAGAGAACATTTAATTTTATACCATTGAAACACTAATTGGTTCCATATGGAGACACCAGCTCTATACATATGTATTTTCTAGGGAGAAAGCTAGAGGAACTGCGCCAAACAAACATGATATTTCTGTTTGTATCGATGACATTTTATGCACTTGCCTAACGAAAAGACTTTGCTTTTCTCCAAAACCATTTTTACTGTGATTTTCTCGGTCCATTGCATATGAATTCCACACCAGTTTGTCCGGATATGACTGGATGTGAGCAGAAATATCCGATTGTGTTTTGGCTAACTCAATCCGAAATATTGTGAAAGCCTCTGTGTTTGTGATTTCTGGATATTATTCATGGATTTTATATTATTCAATGTTTTCTTTTCAGGGAACATTTAACTTTTGCTTGCAAACACTAATTGGTAACACATGGAGACACCAGCTCTACACATTCGTATATTCTAGGGAGAAAGCTAGAGGAACTGCGCCAAACAAACATGATATTTCTGTTTGTATCGATGACATTTTATGCCCTTGCCTAACGATAAGACTTTGCTTTTCTCCAAAACCATTTTTACTGTGATTATTCTCGGTCCATTGCATACGAATTTCACACCAGGTTTTCTGGATATGACTGGATGAAACCAGAAATATCTGGTTGTGTTATGGCTAACTCAATATGAAATATTGCTACAGCCGCTGTGTTTGCGTATTCCTGATATTATCCACGGACTTTGTTGTTTTGAATGTTTTTATCAGGGAACATTTAATTTTGTACCCTTGAAACACTAATTGGTTCATCATGGGGAAACCAGCTCTACACATTCGTATTTTCTAGCAATCAAGCTTGAGGAACTGAGGCAAACATACATGATGTTTCTGTTTGTAGAGATGACACTTTATGCACTTGCTTAACGAAAAGACTTTGCTTTTCTCCAAAACCGTTTTTACTGTGATTTTCTCTGTCCATTGCTTCCGAATTCCAAATTACTTTTTCCTGATATGACTGGATGGAACCAGAAATATCCGGATTTGTTTTGGCTAACTGAATCCCAAATATTGCTACAGCCTCTGTGTTTGTGTATTCCTGATATTATCCACGGACATTATTTTTCTGAATGTTTTTTTTTCAGGGAACATTTAATTTTGAGCTTGGATACAGTAATTGGTTCCACATGGAGACACCAGCTCTACACATTCATATATTCAAGGGAGAAAGCTAGAGAAACTGTGGCAAACAAACATGATATTTCTGTTTGTATAGATGACATTTGATGCACTTGCCTAACGAAAAACTTTGCTTTCTCCAAAACCATTTTTACTGTGATTTTTTTGGTCCATTGCATACGAATTCCACACCACTTTGTCCAGATATGAGTGGTTGAACAGAAATATCTGGTTGTCTTTTGGCTAACTCAATCCGAAATATTGCTATAGCCTCTGTGTTTGTGTATTCCTGATATTATCCACAGACTTTATTGTTTTGAATGGTTTTTTTTTTCAGGGAACATTTAATTTGTGCTTGGAAACTCTAATTGGTTCCACATGGAGACACCAGCTCTACACTTTCGTATTTTCTATGGAGAAAGCTAGAGGAACTGCAGCAAACAAACATGATATTTCTGTTTGTATCGATGATATTTTATCTACTTGCCTAATGAAATGATTTTGCTTTTTTCCAAAACCATTTTTACTGTGATTTTCTTGGTCCATTGCATACGAATCCCAATCCAGTTTGTCCGGATATGACTGCATGAAACCGGAAATATCTGGTTGTGTTTTGCCTAACTCAATCCCAGATATTGCTACAGTCTCTGTGTTTGTGTATTCCTGATATTATCCACAGACTTTATTGTTTTGAATGTTTTTTATCAGGGAACATTTAATTTTGTACCATTGAAACACTAATTGTTTCCACATGGAGACACCAGCTCTACACATTTGTAATTTTTTTATTAAACTTTATTTAATTAATATAAATTTCCAAAGTACAGCTCATGGTTTACAATGGCTTCCCTCTCCCAACACTTCCCTCCTACCCATAACCCTCCCCTGTCCTGCTCCCTCTCCTCTTCCAATCACATCATGATTCATTTTCAATTCTCTTTATATACAAAAGATTAGTTTAGTATAAATTAGGTAACGATTTCAACAATTTACCCCCATATAGCAACACAAAGTAAAAAAAAAATACTGTTGGAGTACTAGTTATAGCATTACATACGAGTGTACAGCACATTAAAGGCAGAGATCCTACATAATATTTTTTTAAAAAATTAATAAATTTTCTATGCCATTTCCAATTTAATACCAGGTGTGTTTTTTTTCATTTCCAATTATCTTTATATACAGAAGATCGATTCAGTATATAATTAGTAAAGATCTCATCAGTTTGTACTCATGAGAAACACAAATTGTAAAAATACTGTTTCAGTACTAGTTATAGCATCACTGCACATTAGACAACACATTAAGGACAGATCCCACATGAGATGTAAGTACACAGTGACTCCTGTTGCTGACTTAACAATTTGACACTCTTGTTCATGGCATCAGTAATAACATTCGTAATTTCTACAGAGAAACCTATAGGAATTGCGGCAAACAAACATGATATTTCTGTTTCTATAGCTGACATTTTATGCACTTGCCTAACGAAAATACTTGCTTTTCTCCAAAACCATTTGTACTGTGATTTTACAGGTCCATTGCATATGAATTCCACACCACTTTTCCGGATATGACTGGATGAAAAAAGAAATATCTGGTTGTGTTTTGGCTAACTCAATCCGAAATATTGCTACAGCTCTGTGTTTGTGTATTCTGGATATTATCGATGGACTAATTGTTTTGAATGTTTTTATCAGACAACATTTAATTTTGTACCGTTGAAACACTAATTGGTTCATAATGGGAACACCAGCTCTACAAATTCGTATTTTCTAGGGAGAAAGCTAGAGGAATTGCGACAAACAAACATGAAATGTCTGTTTCTATAGATGACATTTTATGCACTTGCCTAACGAAAAGACTTTGCTTTTCTCCAAAACCATTTTTGCTGTGATTTTTTCGGTACTTTGCATACGAATTCCACACCACTTTGCCCTTATATGACTGGATGAAACTGGAAATATATGGTTTTATTTTGGCTAACTCAATCCCAGATATTGCTACAGCCTCTGAGTTTCTGTTTTCTGGATATTATCCACAGATTTTATTTTTTTGAATGTTTTCTATCGGGGAACATTTTATTTTGAGCTTGGATACAGTAATTGGTTCCACATGGAGACACCAGCTCTACATATTCGTATTTTCTAGGGAGAAAGATAGAGGAACTGCTGAAAACAAACATGATATTTCTGTTTGTATCGAGGACATTTTATGCTCTTGCCTAATGAAAAGACTTTGCTTTTCTCCAAAACCATCTTTACTCTGATTTTCTCGGTCCATTGCATACGAATTCCACACCACTTTGTCCGGATATAACTAGATGAAACCAGAAATATCCGGTTGTGTTTTGGCTAACTCAATCCGAAATATTGTGAAAGCCTCTGTGTTGGTGATTTCTGGATATTATTCATGGATTTTATATTATTCAATGTTTTTTTTCAGGGAACATTTAATTTTTGAATGCAAACACTAATTGGTAACACGTGGAGACACCAGCTCTACACATTCGTATTTCCTAGGGAGAAAGCTAGAGGAAATGCGGCAAACAAACATGATATTTCTGTTTGTATAGATGACATTTTATGCACTTGCCTAAGGAAAAGACTTTGCTTTTCTCCAAAACTATTTTTACTGTGATTTTCTTGGTCCATTGCATACGAATTCCAAACCACTTTGTCCGGATATGACTGGATGAAACGAGAAATAGCTGGTTGTGTTATTGGTAACTCAATCCGAAATATTGCTACAGCCTCTGTGTTTGTGTATTGCTGATATTATCCACGGACTTTATTTTTTTGAATTTTTTTTTTATCAGGGAACATTTAATTTGTGCGTGGAGACACTAATTGGTTCCACACGGAGACACAAGCTCTACACATTCATATTTTCTAGGGAGAAAGCTAGAGGAACTGCGGCAAACAAACATGATATTTCTGTTTGTATCGATGACATCTATGCACTTGCCTAACGAAAAGACTTTGCTTCTCTCCAAAACCATTTGTACTGTGATTTTCTTAGTCCATTGCATACAAATTCCACAACTGGTTGTCCGGATATGACTGGATGAAACCGGAAATATCTGCTATTGTTTTGGCTAATTCAATCCCAGATATTGCTACAAACTCTGTGTTGGTTTTTTCTGGGTATTATCCACAGACTTTATTGTTTCAAATGTTTTTTATCAGAGAACATTTTATTTTGAGCTTGGATACAGTAATTGGTTCAACATGGAGACACCAGGTCTACATATTCCTATTTTTTTGGGAGAAAGCTAGAGGAACTGCGACAAACAAACATGATATTTCTGTTTGTATAGATGACATTTTATGCACTTGCCTAACGAAATGACTTTGCTTTTCTCCAAATCATTTTTACTGTGATTTTCTCGGTCCATTGCATTCGAATTCTACACCAGTTTGTCCGGATATGACTGGATGAAACCGGAAATATATGGTTTAGTTTTGGCTAACTCATTCCCAGATATTGCTACAGCTTCTGTGTTTGTGTTTTCTGGATATTATCGATGGACTTTATTGTTTTCAATGTTTTTATCAGGGAACATTTAATTTTGAACCATAGAAACACTAATTGGTTCCACATGGAGACACCAGCTCTATACATTCATATTTTCTTGGGAGAAAGCTAGAGGAACTGCGATAAAGAAACTTGATATTTCTGTTTGTATAGATGACATTTTATGCACTTGCCTAACGAAAAGACTTTGCTTTTCTCCAAAACCGTTTTTACTATGATTTTCCCGGTCCATTGCATACGGATTCCACACCACGTTGTCCGGTTATGACTGAATGAAACCAGAAATATTCGGTTGTGTTTTGGCTAATGCAATCCGAAATATTGTGAAAGCTTCTGTGTTTGTGTTTTCTGAATATTATCGATGGACTTTATTGTTTTGAATGTTTTTTATCAGGGAACATTTATTTTGTGCTTGGAAACACCACTTGGTTCCACATGGGGACACCAGCTCTACACATTCGTATTTTCTAGGGAGAAATCTAGAGGAACTGCGGCAAACAAACATGATATTACTGTTTGTATCGATGACATTTTATGCACTTCCCTAACGAAAAGACTTTGCTTTTCTCCAAAACCAGTTTTACTGTGATTTTCTCGGTCCATTGCATACGATTTCCACAACCATTGTCCGGATATGACTGGATGCAAAAGGAAATATCTCGTTTTGTTTTGGCTAATTCAATCCTAGATATTGCTACAGGCTCCCTGTTTGTGTTTTCTGGATATGATCGATGTACTTTATTGTTTTGAATGTTTTTTATCATTGAACATTTTATTTTGAGATTGGATACAGTAATTGGTTCCACATGGAGACACCAGCTCTACGAATTCGTATTTCTAGGGAGAAAGCTAGGGAATTGTGGCAAACAAACATGATATTTCTGTTTGTAAAGATGACATTTTATGCACTTCCCTAATGAAAAGACATTGGTTTTCTGCAAAGCCATTTTTACTGTGATTTTTTTGTACACTGCATACGAATTCCACACCACCTTGTCCGGATATGACTATATGAAACCGCAAATATCCGGTTTTATTTTGGCTAACTCAATCCCAGATATTGCTACAGCCTCTGTGTTTGTGTATTCCTGGTATTATCCACGGACTTTACTGTTATGTATTTTTTTTATCAGGGAACATTTCATTTTGTGCTTGGAATCACTAATTGGTTCCACATGGAGACACCAGAGCTACATATTCCTACTTTCTAGGGAGAAAGCTAAAGGAACTGCGCCAAACAATCATGATATTTCTGTTTGTATCGATGACATTTTATGCACTTGCGTAACGAAAAGACTTTGCTTTTCTCCAAAACCAGTTTTACTGTGATTTTCACGGTCCATTGCATACGAATTCCACAACAGTTTACAGGATATGACTGGATGAAACCAGAAATTGCCAATTATGTTTTGGCTAACTCAATCCCCGATATTGCTACAGCATCTGTGTTTGTGTATTCCTGATATTATCCATGGATTTTATTGTTTTGAATGTTTTTTATCAGGGAACATTTAATTTTGTGCTTGGAATCACTAATTGGTTCCACATGGAGACAACAGCTCTACACATTCGTATTTTCTAGGGAGAAAGCTAGAGGAACTGCGGCAAACAAACATGATATTTCTGTTGTATAGATGATATTTTATGCACTTGCCTAACGAAAATACTTTGCTTTTCTCCAAAACCATTTTTACTCTGATTTTCTCGGTCCATTGCATACGAATTCCACACTAGTTTGTCTGGACATGACTGGATGAAACCGGAAATATGCGGTTTTGTTTTGGGTAACTCAATCCGAAATATTTTGAAAGCCTCTGTGTTTGTGCTTTCTGGATATTATCGATGGACTTTATTGTTTTGAAGGTTTTATCAGGGAACATTTAATTTTGTACCGTTGAAACACTAATTGGTTCATACTGGGAACACCAGCTCTACACATTCATACTTTCTAGGGAGAAAGCTAGAGGAACTGCGGCAAACAAACATGATATTGCTGTTTGTCTAGATGACATTTTATGCACTTGCCTAACGAAAAGACTTTGCTTTTCTCCAAAACCATTTTTACTGTGATTTTCTTGGTCTATTGCATACAAATTCCACACCACTTTGTCCGGATATGACTGGATGAAACCGGAAATATCCGGTTTTTTTTTTTTTTGATAACTCAATCCCAGGTATTGCTATAGACTCTCTGTTTGTGTTTTCTGGATATTATCAATGGACTTCATTGTTTTGAATGTCTTTTATCGGGGAACATTTTATTTTGAGCTTTGATACAGTATTGGTTCCACATGGAGACACCAGCTCCACATATTTGTATTTTCTAGGGAGAAAGCTAGAGGAAATGCGGCAAAGAAACATGATATTTCTGTTTGTATAGATGACATTTTATGCACTTGCCAAACAAATGACTTTACTTCTCTCCAAATCATTTTTACTGTGATTTTCTCGGTCCATTGCATTCCAATTCCACACCAGTTTGTCCGGATATGACTGGATGAAACCGGAAATATACGGGTTTTTTTTTTTTTTGGATAACTCAATCCCAGGTATTGCTATAGACTCTCTGTTTGTGTTTTCTGGATATTATCAATGGACTTCATTGTTTTGAATGTCTTTTATCCGGGAACATTTTATTTTGAACTTTGATACAGTATTGGTTCCACATGGAGACACCAGCTCTACATATTCATATTTTCTAGGGAGAAAGCTAGAGAAAATGCGGCAAACAAACATGATATTTCTGTTTGTCTAGATGACATTTTATGCACTTGCCTAACAAAAAGTCTTTGCTTTTCTCCAAAACCATTTTTACTGTGATTTTCTCGGTCCATTGCATACGAATTCCGCACCACTTTGTCCGGATAGGACTGGATGAAACCGGAAATATCCGGTTTTGTTTTGGCTAACTCAATCCCAGATATTGCTACAGACTCTGTGTTTGTGTTCCTGATATTATCCATGGACGTTATTGTTTTGAATGTTTTTAATCAGGGAACATTTAATTTAGTGCTTGGAAACACTAATTGGTTTAACACGGAGACACCAGCTCTACACATTCGTATTTTCTAGGGAGAAAGCTAGAGGAACTGCAGCAAACAAACATGAATGTCTGTTTGTATCGATGATATTTTATGCACTTGCCTAACGAAAAGACTTTGCTTTTCTCCAAAACCGTTTTTACTGGGATTTCCTCTGTCCATTCCATACGAATTCCACACCACTTTGTCCAGTTATGACTGGATGAAACCAGAAATATTCGCTTGTGTTTTGGCTAACGCAATCCGAAATATTGTGAAAGCTTCTGTGTTTGTTTTTTCTGGATATTATCGATGAACTTTATTGTTTTGAATGTTTTTTATCAGGGAACATTTATTTTGTGTTTGGAAGCACCACTTGGTTCCACATGGGGACACCAGCTCTACACATTCGTATTTTCTAGGGAGAAATCTAGAGGAACTGCGGCAAACAAACATGATATTACTGTTTGTATCGATGACATTTTATGCACTTCCCTAACGAAAAGACTTTGCTTTTCTCCAAAACCAGTTTTACTGTGATTTTCTCGGTCCATTGCATACGATTTCCACAACCATTGTCCGGATATGACTGGATGCAAAAGGAAATATCTCGTTTTGTTTTGGCTAATTCAATCCTAGATATTGCTACAGGCTCCCTGTTTGTGTTTTCTGGATATGATCGATGTACTTTATTGTTTTGAATGTTTTTTATCATTGAACATTTTATTTTGAGATTGGATACAGTAATTGGTTCCACATGGAGACACCAGCTCTACGAATTCGTATTTCTAGGGAGAAAGCTAGGGAATTGTGGCAAACAAACATGATATTTCTGTTTGTAAAGATGACATTTTATGCACTTCCCTAATGAAAAGACATTGGTTTTCTGCAAAGCCATTTTTACTGTGATTTTTTTGTACACTGCATACGAATTCCACACCACTTTGTCCGGATATGACTATATGAAACCGCAAATATCCGGTTTTATTTTGGCTAACTCAATCCCAGATATTGCTACAGCCTCTGTGTTTGTGTATTCCTGGTATTATCCACGGACTTTACTGTTATGTATTTTTTTTTATCAGGGAACATTTCATTTTGTGCTTGGAATCACTAATTGGTTCCACATGGAGACACCAGAGCTACATATTCCTACTTTCTAGGGAGAAAGCTAAAGGAACTGCGCCAAACAATCATGATATTTCTGTTTGTATCGATGACATTTTATGCACTTGCGTAACGAAAAGACTTTGCTTTTCTCCAAAACCAGTTTTACTGTGATTTTCACGGTCCATTGCATACGAATTCCACAACAGTTTACAGGATATGACTGGATGAAACCAGAAATTACCAATTATGTTTTGGCTAACTCAATCCCCGATATTGCTACAGCATCTGTGTTTGTGTATTCCTGATATTATCCATGGATTTTATTGTTTTGAATGTTTTTTATCAGGGAACATTTAATTTTGTGCTTGGAATCACTAATTGGTTCCACATGGAGACAACAGCTCTACACATTCGTATTTTCTAGGGAGAAAGCTAGAGGAACTGCGGCAAACAAACATGATATTTCTGTTGTATAGATGATATTTTATGCACTTGCCTAACGAAAATACTTTGCTTTTCTCCAAAACCATTTTTACTGTGATTTTCTCGGTCCATTGCATACGAATTCCACACTAGTTTGTCTGGACATGACTGGATGAAACCGGAAATATGCGGTTTTGTTTTGGGTAACTCAATCCGAAATATTTTGAAAGCCTCTGTGTTTGTGCTTTCTGGATATTATCGATGGACTTTATTGTTTTGAAGGTTTTATCAGGGAACATTTAATTTTGTACCGTTGAAACACTAATTGGTTCATACTGGGAACACCAGCTCTACACATTCATACTTTCTAGGGAGAAAGCTAGAGGAACTGCGGCAAACAAACATGATATTGCTGTTTGTCTAGATGACATTTTATGCACTTGCCTAACGAAAAGACTTTGCTTTTCTCCAAAACCATTTTTACTGTGATTTTCTTGGTCTATTGCATACAAATTCCACACCACTTTGTCCGGATATGACTGGATGAAACCGGAAATATCCGGTTTTTTTTTTTTTTTGATAACTCAATCCCAGGTATTGCTATAGACTCTCTGTTTGTGTTTTCTGGATATTATCAATGGACTTCAGTGTTTTGAATGTCTTTTATCGGGGAACATTTTATTTTGAGCTTTGATACAGTATTGGTTCCACATGGAGACACCAGCTCCACATATTTGTATTTTCTAGGGAGAAAGCTAGAGGAAATGCGGCAAAGAAACATGATATTTCTGTTTGTATAGATGACATTTTATGCACTTGCCAAACAAATGACTTTACTTCTCTCCAAATCATTTTTACTGTGATTTTCTCGGTCCATTGCATTCCAATTCCACACCAGTTTGTCCGGATATGACTGGATGAAACCGGAAATATACGGGTTTTTTTTTTTTTTTTGGATAACTCAATCCCAGGTATTGCTATAGACTCTCTGTTTGTGTTTTCTGGATATTATCAATGGACTTCATTGTTTTGAATGTCTTTTATCCGGGAACATTTTATTTTGAACTTTGATACAGTATTGGTTCCACATGGAGACACCAGCTCTACATATTCATATTTTCTAGGGAGAAAGCTAGAGAAAATGCGGCAAACAAACATGATATTTCTGTTTGTCTAGATGACATTTTATGCACTTGCCTAACGAAAAGTCTTTGCTTTTCTCCAAAACCATTTTTACTGTGATTTTCTCGGTCCATTGCATACGAATTCCGCACCACTTTGTCCGGATAGGACTGGATGAAACCGGAAATATCCGGTTTTGTTTTGGCTAACTCAATCCCAGATATTGCTACAGACTCTGTGTTTGTGTTCCTGATATTATCCATGGACGTTATTGTTTTGAATGTTTTTAATCAGGGAACATTTAATTTAGTGCTTGGAAACACTAATTGGTTTAACACGGAGACACCAGCTCTACACATTCGTATTTTCTAGGGAGAAAGCTAGATGAACTGCAGCAAACAAACATGATATGTCTGTTTGTATCGATGATATTTTATGCACTTGCCTAACGAAAAGACTTTGCTTTTCTCCAAAACCGTTTTTACTGGGATTTCCTCTGTCCATTCCATACGAATTCCACACCACTTTGTCCAGTTATGACTGGATGAAACCAGAAATATTCGGTTGTGTTTTGGCTAACGCAATCCGAAATATTGTGAAAGCTTCTGTGTTTGTGTTTTCTGAATATTATCGATGGACTTTATTGTTTGAATGTTTTTTATCAGGGAACATTTATTTTGTGCTTGGAAACACCACTTGGTTCCACATGGGGACACCAGCTCTACACATTCGTATTTTCTAGGGAGAAATCTAGAGGAACTGCTGCAAACAAACATGATATTACTGTTTGTATCGATGACATTTTATGCACTTCCCTAACGAAAAGACTTTGCTTTTCTCCAAAACCAGTTTTACTGTGATTTTCTCGGTCCATTGCATACGATTTCCACAACCATTGTCCGGATATGACTGGATGCAAAAGGAAATATCTCGTTTTGTTTTGGCTAATTCAATCCTAGATATTGCTACAGGCTCCCTGTTTGTGTTTTCTGGATATGATCGATGTACTTTATTGTTTTGAATGTTTTTTATCATTGAACATTTTATTTTGAGATTGGATACAGTAATTGGTTCCACATGGAGACACCAGCTCTACGAATTCGTATTTCTAGGGAGAAAGCTAGGGAATTGTGGCAAACAAACATGATATTTCTGTTTGTAAAGATGACATTTTATGCACTTCCCTAATGAAAAGACATTGGTTTTCTGCAAAGCCATTTTTACTGTGATTTTTTTGTACACTGCATACGAATTCCACACCACTTTGTCCGGATATGACTATATGAAACCGCAAATATCCGGTTTTATTTTGGCTAACTCAATCCCAGATATTGCTACAGCCTCTGTGTTTGTGTATTCCTGGTATTATCCACGGACTTTACTGTTATGTATTTTTTTTTATCAGGGAACATTTCATTTTGTGCTTGGAATCACTAATTGGTTCCACATGGAGACACCAGAGCTACATATTCCTACTTTCTAGGGAGAAAGCTAAAGGAACTGCGCCAAACAATCATGATATTTCTGTTTGTATCGATGACATTTTATGCACTTGCGTAACGAAAAGACTTTGCTTTTCTCCAAAACCAGTTTTACTGTGATTTTCACGGTCCATTGCATACGAATTCCACAACAGTTTACAGGATATGACTGGATGAAACCAGAAATTACCAATTATGTTTTGGCTAACTCAATCCCCGATATTGCTACAGCATCTGTGTTTGTGTATTCCTGATATTATCCATGGATTTTATTGTTTTGAATGTTTTTTATCAGGGAACATTTAATTTTGTGCTTGGAATCACTAATTGGTTCCACATGGAGACAACAGCTCTACACATTCGTATTTTCTAGGGAGAAAGCTAGAGGAACTGCGGCAAACAAACATGATATTTCTGTTGTATAGATGATATTTTATGCACTTGCCTAACGAAAATACTTTGCTTTTCTCCAAAACCATTTTTACTGTGATTTTCTCGGTCCATTGCATACGAATTCCACACTAGTTTGTCTGGACATGACTGGATGAAACCGGAAATATGCGGTTTTGTTTTGGGTAACTCAATCCGAAATATTTTGAAAGCCTCTGTGTTTGTGCTTTCTGGATATTATCGATGGACTTTATTGTTTTGAAGGTTTTATCAGGGAACATTTAATTTTGTACCGTTGAAACACTAATTGGTTCATACTGGGAACACCAGCTCTACACATTCATACTTTCTAGGGAGAAAGCTAGAGGAACTGCGGCAAACAAACATGATATTGCTGTTTGTCTAGATGACATTTTATGCACTTGCCTAACGAAAAGACTTTGCTTTTCTCCAAAACCATTTTTACTGTGATTTTCTTGGTCTATTGCATACAAATTCCACACCACTTTGTCCGGATATGACTGGATGAAACCGGAAATATCCGGGTTTTTTTTTTTTGATAACTCAATCCCAGGTATTGCTATAGACTCTCTGTTTGTGTTTTCTGGATATTATCAATGGACTTCATTGTTTTGAATGTCTTTTATCGGGGAACATTTTATTTTGAGCTTTGATACAGTATTGGTTCCACATGGAGACACCAGCTCCACATATTTGTATTTTCTAGGGAGAAAGCTAGAGGAAATGCGGCAAAGAAACATGATATTTCTGTTTGTATAGATGACACTTTATGCACTTGCCAAACAAATGACTTTGCTTCTCTCCAAATCATTTTTACTGTGATTTTCTCGGTCCATTGCATTCCAATTCCACACCAGTTTGTCCGGATATGACTGGATGAAACCGGAAATATACGGTTTTTTTTTTTTTTTTTTTTGGATAACTCAATCCCAAGGTATTGCTATAGACTCTCTGTTTGTGTTTTCTGGATATTATCAATGGACTTCATTGTTTTGAATGTCTTTTATCCGGGAACATTTTATTTTGAACTTTGATACAGTATTGGTTCCACATGGAGACACCAGCTCTACATATTCATATTTTCTAGGGAGAAAGCTAGAGAAAATGCGGCAAACAAACATGATATTTCTGTTTGTCTAGATGACATTTTATGCACTTGCCTAACGAAAAGACTTTGCTTTTCTCCAAAACCATTTTTACTGTGATTTTCTCGGTCCATTGCATACGAATTCCGCACCACTTTGTCCGGATAGGACTGGATGAAACCGGAAATATCCGGTTTTGTTTTGGCTAACTCAATCCCAGATATTGCTACAGACTCTGTGTTTGTGTTCCTGATATTATCCATGGACTTTATTGTTTTGAATGTTTTTAATCAGGGAACATTTAATTTAGTGCTTGGAAACACTAATTGGTTTAACACGGAGACACCAGCTCCACATATTCGTATTTTCTAGGGAGAAAGCTAGAGGAACTGCAGCAAACAAACATGAATGTCTGTTTGTATCGATGATATTTTATGCACTTGCCTAACGAAAAGACTTTGCTTTTCTCCAAAACCGTTTTTACTGGGATTTCCTCTGTCCATTCCATACGAATTCCACACCACTTTGTCCAGTTATGACTGGATGAAACCAGAAATATTCGGTTGTGTTTTGGCTAACGCAATCCGAAATATTGTGAAAGCTTCTGTGTTTGTGTTTTCTGAATATTATCGATGGACTTTATTGTTTTGAATGTTTTTTATCAGGGAACATTTATTTTGTGCTTGGAAACACCACTTGGTTCCACATGGGGACACCAGCTCTACACATTCGTATTTTCTAGGGAGAAATCTAGAGGAACTGCTGCAAACAAACATGATATTACTGTTTGTATCGATGACATTTTATGCACTTCCCTAACGAAAAGACTTTGCTTTTCTCCAAAACCAGTTTTACTGTGATTTTCTCGGTCCATTGCATACGATTTCCACAACCATTGTCCGGATATGACTGGATGCAAAAGGAAATATCTCGTTTTGTTTTGGCTAATTCAATCCTAGATATTGCTACAGGCTCCCTGTTTGTGTTTTCTGGATATGATCGATGTACTTTATTGTTTTGAATGTTTTTTATCATTGAACATTTCATTTTGAGATTGGATACAGTAATTGGTTCCACATGGAGACACCAGCTCTACGTATTCGTATTTCTAGGGAGAAAGCTAGGGAATTGTGGCAAACAAACATGATATTTCTGTTTGTAAAGATGACATTTTATGCACTTCCCTAATGAAAAGACATTGGTTTTCTGCAAAGCCATTTTTACTGTGATTTTTTTGTACACTGCATACGAATTCCACACCACTTTGTCCGGATATGACTATATGAAACCGCAAATATCCGGTTTTATTTTGGCTAACTCAATCCCAGATATTGCTACAGCCTCTGTGTTTGTGTATTCCTGGTATTATCCACGGACTTTACTGTTATGTATTTTTTTTATCAGGGAACATTTCATTTTGTGCTTGGAATCACTAATTGGTTCCACATGGAGACACCAGAGCTACATATTCCTACTTTCTAGGGAGAAAGCTAAAGGAACTGCGCCAAACAATCATGATATTTCTGTTTGTATCGATGACATTTTATGCACTTGCGTAACGAAAAGACTTTGCTTTTCTCCAAAACCAGTTTTACTGTGATTTTCACGGTCCATTGCATACGAATTCCACCCCAGTTTACCGGATATGACTGGATGAAACCAGAAATTACCAATTATGTTTTGGCTAACTCAATCCCCGATATTGCTACAGCATCTGTGTTTGTGTATTCCTGATATTATCCATGGATTTTATTGTTTTGAATGTTTTTTATCAGGGAACATTTAATTTTGTGCTTGGAATCACTAATTGGTTCCACATGGAGACAACAGCTCTACACATTCGTATTTTCTAGGGAGAAAGCTAGAGGAACTGCGGCAAACAAACATGATATTTCTGTTGTATAGATGATATTTTATGCACTTGCCTAACGAAAATACTTTGCTTTTCTCCAAAACCATTTTTACTGTGATTTTCTCGGTCCATTGCATACGAATTCCACACTAGTTTGTCTGGACATGACTGGATGAAACCGGAAATATGCGGTTTTGTTTTGGGTAACTCAATCCGAAATATTTTGAAAGCCTCTGTGTTTGTGCTTTCTGGATATTATCGATGGACTTTATTGTTTTGAAGGTTTTATCAGGGAACATTTAATTTTGTACCGTTGAAACACTAATTGGTTCATACTGGGAACACCAGCTCTACACATTCATACTTTCTAGGGAGAAAGCTAGAGGAACTGCGGCAAACAAACATGATATTGCTGTTTGTCTAGATGACATTTTATGCACTTGCCTAACGAAAAGACTTTGCTTTTCTCCAAAACCATTTTTACTGTGATTTTCTTGGTCTATTGCATACAAATTCCACACCACTTTGTCCGGATATGACTGGATGAAACCGGAAATATCCGTTTTTTTTTTTTTTTTGATAACTCAATCCCAGGTATTGCTATAGACTCTCTGTTTGTGTTTTCTGGATATTATCAATGGACTTCATTGTTTTGAATGTCTTTTATCGGGGAACATTTTATTTTGAGCTTTGATACAGTATTGGTTCCACATGGAGACACCAGCTCCACATATTTGTATTTTCTAGGGAGAAAGCTAGAGGAAATGCGGCAAAGAAACATGATATTTCTGTTTGTATAGATGACACTTTATGCACTTGCCAAACAAATGACTTTGCTTCTCTCCAAATCATTTTTACTGTGATTTTCTCGGTCCATTGCATTCCAATTCCACACCAGTTTGTCCGGATATGACTGGATGAAACCGGAAATATACGGGTTTTTTTTTTTTTTTTTGATAACTCAATCCCAAGGTATTGCTATAGACTCTCTGTTTGTGTTTTCTGGATATTATCAATGGACTTCATTGTTTTGAATGTCTTTTATCCGGGAACATTTTATTTTGAACTTTGATACAGTATTGGTTCCACATGGAGACACCAGCTCTACATATTCATATTTTCTAGGGAGAAAGCTAGAGAAAATGCGGCAAACAAACATGATATTTCTGTTTGTCTAGATGACATTTTATGCACTTGCCTAACGAAAAGACTTTGCTTTTCTCCAAAACCATTTTTACTGTGATTTTCTCGGTCCATTGCATACGAATTCCGCACCACTTTGTCCGGATAGGACTGGATGAAACCGGAAATATCCGGTTTTGTTTTGGCTAACTCAATCCCAGATATTGCTACAGACTCTGTGTTTGTGTTCCTGATATTATCCATGGACTTTATTGTTTTGAATGTTTTTAATCAGGGAACATTTAATTTAGTGCTTGGAAACACTAATTGGTTTAACACGGAGACACCAGCTCTACACATTCGTATTTTCTAGGGAGAAAGCTAGATGAACTGCAGCAAACAAACATGATATGTCTGTTTGTATCGATGATATTTTATGCACTTGCCTAACGAAAAGACTTTGCTTTTCTCCAAAACCGTTTTTACTGGGATTTCCTCTGTCCATTCCATACGAATTCCACACCACTTTGTCCAGTTATGACTGGATGAAACCAGAAATATTCGGTTGTGTTTTGGCTAACGCAATCCGAAATATTGTGAAAGCTTCTGTGTTTGTTTTTTCTGGATATTATCGATGGACTTTATTGTTTTGAATATTTTTTATCAGGGAACATTTATTTTGTGCTTGGAAACACCACTTGGTTCCACATGGGGACACCAGCTCTACACATTCGTATTTTCTAGGGAGAAATCTAGAGGAACTGCTGTAAACAAACATGATATTACTGTTTGTATCGATGACATTTTATGCACTTCCCTAACGAAAAGACTTTGCTTTTCTCCAAAACCAGTTTTACTGTGATTTTCTCGGTCCATTGCATACGATTTCCACAACCATTGTCCGGATATGACTGGATGCAAAAGGAAATATCTCGTTTTGTTTTGGCTAATTCAATCCTAGATATTGCTACAGGCTCCCTGTTTGTGTTTTCTGGATATGATCGATGTACTTTATTGTTTTGAATGTTTTTTATCATTGAACATTTCATTTTGAGATTGGATACAGTAATTGGTTCCACATGGAGACACCAGCTCTACGTATTCGTATTTCTAGGGAGAAAGCTAGGGAATTGTGGCAAACAAACATGATATTTCTGTTTGTAAAGATGACATTTTATGCACTTCCCTAATGAAAAGACATTGGTTTTCTGCAAAGCCATTTTTACTGTGATTTTTTTGTACACTGCATACGAATTCCACGCCACTTTGTCCGGATATGACTATATGAAACCGCAAATATCCGGTTTTATTTTGGCTAACTCAATCCCAGATATTGCTACAGCCTCTGTGTTTGTGTATTCCTGGTATTATCCACGGACTTTACTGTTATGTATTTTTTTTATCAGGGAACATTTCATTTTGTGCTTGGAATCACTAATTGGTTCCACATGGAGACACCAGAGCTACATATTCCTACTTTCTAGGGAGAAAGCTAAAGGAACTGCGCCAAACAATCATGATATTTCTGTTTGTATCGATGACATTTTATGCACTTGCGTAACGAAAAGACTTTGCTTTTCTCCAAAACCAGTTTTACTGTGATTTTCACGGTCCATTGCATACGAATTCCACCCCAGTTTACCGGATATGACTGGATGAAACCAGAAATTACCAATTATGTTTTGGCTAACTCAATCCCCGATATTGCTACAGCATCTGTGTTTGTGTATTCCTGATATTATCCATGGATTTTATTGTTTTGAATGTTTTTTATCAGGGAACATTTAATTTTGTGCTTGGAATCACTAATTGGTTCCACATGGAGACAACAGCTCTACACATTCGTATTTTCTAGGGAGAAAGCTAGAGGAACTGCGGCAAACAAACATGATATTTCTGTTGTATAGATGATATTTTATGCACTTGCCTAACGAAAATACTTTGCTTTTCTCCAAAACCATTTTTACTGTGATTTTCTCGGTCCATTGCATACGAATTCCACACTAGTTTGTCTGGACATGACTGGATGAAACCGGAAATATGCGGTTTTGTTTTGGGTAACTCAATCCGAAATATTTTGAAAGCCTCTGTGTTTGTGCTTTCTGGATATTATCGATGGACTTTATTGTTTTGAAGGTTTTATCAGGGAACATTTAATTTTGTACCGTTGAAACACTAATTGGTTCATACTGGGAACACCAGCTCTACACATTCATACTTTCTAGGGAGAAAGCTAGAGGAACTGCGGCAAACAAACATGATATTGCTGTTTGTCTAGATGACATTTTATGCACTTGCCTAACAAAAAGACTTTGCTTTTCTCCAAAACCATTTTTACTGTGATTTTCTTGGTCTATTGCATACAAATTCCACACCACTTTGTCCGGATATGACTGGATGAAACCGGAAATATCCGGTTTTGTTTTGGCTAACTCAATCCCAGATATTGCTACAGACTCTGTGTTTGTGTTCCTGATATTATCCATGGACTTTATTGTTTTGAATGTTTTTAATCAGGGAACATTTAATTTAGTGCTTGGAAACACTAATTGGTTTAACACGGAGACACCAGCTCCACATATTCGTATTTTCTAGGGAGAAAGCTAGAGGAACTGCAGCAAACAAACATGAATGTCTGTTTGTATCGATGATATTTTATGCACTTGCCTAACGAAAAGACTTTGCTTTTCTCCAAAACCGTTTTTACTGGGATTTCCTCTGTCCATTCCATACGAATTCCACACCACTTTGTCCAGTTATGACTGGATGAAACCAGAAATATTCGGTTGTGTTTTGGCTAACGCAATCCGAAATATTGTGAAAGCTTCTGTGTTTGTGTTTTCTGGATATTATCGATGAACTTTATTGTTTTGAATGTTTTTTATCAGGGAACATTTATTTTGTGTTTGGAAGCACCACTTGGTTCCACATGGGGACACCAGCTCTACACATTCGTATTTTCTAGGGAGAAATCTAGAGGAACTGCGGCAAACAAACATGATATTACTGTTTGTATCGATGACATTTTATGCACTTCCCTAACGAAAAGACTTTGCTTTTCTCCAAAACCAGTTTTACTGTGATTTTCTCGGTCCATTGCATACGATTTCCACAACCATTGTCCGGATATGACTGGATGCAAAAGGAAATATCTCGTTTTGTTTTGGCTAATTCAATCCTAGATATTGCTACAGGTTCCCTGTTTGTGTTTTCTGGATATGATCGATGTACTTTATTGTTTTGAATGTTTTTTATCATTGAACATTTTATTTTGAGATTGGATACAGTAATTGGTTATACATGGAGACACCAGCTCTACGTATTCATATTTCTAGGGAGAAAGCTAGGGAATTGTGGCAAACAAACATGATATTTCTGTTTGTAAAGATGACATTTTATGCACTTCCCTAATGAAAAGACATTGGTTTTCTGCAAAGCCATTTTTACTGTGATTTTTTTGTACACTGCATACGAATTCCACACCACTTTGTCCGGATATGACTATATGAAACCGCAAATATCCGGTTTTATTTTGGCTAACTCAATCCCAGATATTGCTACAGCCTCTGTGTTTGTGTATTCCTGATATTATCCATGGACTTTACTGTTATGTATTTTTTTATCAGGGAACATTTCATTTTGTGCTTGGAATCACTAATTGGTTCCACATGGAGACAACAGCTCTACACATTCCTACTTTCTTGGGAGAAAGCTAAAGGAACTGCGGCAAACAAACATGATATTTCTTTTGTCTAGATGACATTTTATGCACTTGCCTAAAGAAAAGACTTTGCTTTTCTCCAAAACCATTTTTACTGTGATTTTCCCGGTCCATTGCATACGAATTCCACACTAGTTTGTCTGGACATGACTGGATGAAACCGGAAATATGCGGTTTTTTTTGGGTAACTCAATCCGAAATATTTTGAAAGCCTCTGTGTTTGTGCTTTCTGGATATTATCGATGGACTTTATTGTTTTGAAGGTTTTATCAGGGAACATTTAATTTTGTACCGTTGAAACACTAATTGGTTCATACTGGGAACACCAGCTCTACACATTCATATTTTCTAGGGAGAAAGCTAGAGGAACTGCGGCAAACAATCATGATATTGCTGTTTGTCTAGATGACATTTTATGCACTTGCCTAACGAAAAGACTTTGCTTTTCTCCAAAACCATTTTTACTGTGATTTTCTTGGTCTATTGCATACAAATTCCACACCACTTTGTCCGGATATGACTGGATGAAACCGGAAATATCCGTTTTTTTTTTTTTTTTTTTTTTTTGGATAACTCAATCCCAGGTATTGCTATAGACTCTCTGTTTGTGTTTTCTGGATATTATCAATGGACTTCATTGTTTTGAATGTCTTTTATCGGGGAACATTTTATTTTGAGCTTTGATACAGTATTGGTTCCACATGGAGACACCAGCTCCACATATTTGTATTTTCTAGGGAGAAAGCTAGAGGAAATGCGGCAAAGAAACATGATATTTCTTTTTGTATAGATGACACTTTATGCACTTGCCAAACAAATGACTTTGCTTTTCTCCAAATCATTTTTACTGTGATTTTCTCGGTCCATTGCATTCCAATTCCACACCAGTTTGTGCGGATATGACTGGATGAAACCGGAAATATCCGGTTTTTTTTTTTTTTTTGGATAACTCAATCCCAGGTATTGCTATAGACTCTCTGTTTGTGTTTTCTGGATATTATCATTGGACTTCATTGTTTTGAATGTCTTTTATCCGGGAACATTTTATTTTGAGCTTTGATACAGTATTGGTTTCACATGGAGACACCAGCTCTACATATTCATATTTTCTAGGGAGAAAGCTAGAGAAAATGCGGCAAAGAAACATGATATTTCTGTTTGTCTAGATGACATTTTATGCACTTGCCTAACAAAAAGACTTTGCTTTTCTCCAAAACCATTTTTACTGTGATTTTCTCGGTCCATTGCATACGAATTCCGCACCACTTTGTCCGGATATGACTGGATGAAACCGGAAATATCCGGTTTTTTTTTTTGCTAACTCAATCCCAGATATTGCTACAGACTCTGTGTTTGTGTTCTTGATATTATCCATGGACTTTATTGTTTTGAATGTTTTTAATCAGGGAACATTTAATTTACTGCTTGGAAACACTAATTGGTTTAACACGGAGACACCAGCTCTACACATTCGTATTTTCTAGGGAGAAAGCTAGAGGAACTGCAGCAAACAAACATGATATGTCTGTTTGTATCGATGATATTTTATGCACTTGCCTAACGAAAAGACTTTGCTTTTCTCCAAAACCATTTTTACTGGGATTTCTTCTGTCCATTCCATATGAATTCCACACCACTTTGTCTTGATATGACTGGATGAAACCAGAAATATCCGGTTGTGTTTTGGCTAACTCAATCCGAAATATTGTGAAAGATTAATGTTGTGTTTTCTGGATATTTTCAATGTAGTTTATTGTTTTGAATGTTTTTATCAGGGAACATTTAATTTTGTACTATTGAAACACTAAGCGGTTCATCTTGTGGACTCCAGCTCCACACATTCGTATTTTCTATTCAGAAAGCTCGAGAAACTTCGGCAAACAAACATGACATTTCTGTTTGTATAGATGACATTTTATGCACTTGCCTAACGAAAAGACTTTGCCTTTCTCCAAAACCATGTGTACTGTGATTTTCTCGGTCCATTGCATATGGATTCCACACCACTTTATCTGAATATGACTGGATGAAACCAGAAATATCCAGTTGTGTTTTGGCTAACTCAATCCGAAATATTGTGAAAGCCTCTGTGTTTGTGTTTTCTGGATATAATCGATGGACTTTACTGTTTTGAATGGTTTTATCAGGGAACATTTAATTTTAACCATTGAAACACTGATTGGTTTATCATGGGGACACCAGCTCCACACATTCGTATTTCATAGGGAGAAAGCTAGAGGAACTGCGGCAAACAAACATGATATTTCTGTTGGTATCGATGACATTTTCTGCACTTGCCTATCGAAAATACTTTGCTTTTCTCCAAAAGCATTTTTACTGTCATTTTCTCTGTCCATTGCATAAGAATTCCACAGCAATTTGTCCGGATATGGCTGGATTAAACCAGAAATATCCAGTTGTGTTTTTGCTAACTCAATCCCAGATATTGCTACAGCCTCTCTGTTTATGTATTCCTGTTATTAACCATGGACTTTATTGTTTTGAATGTTTTTATCAGGGAACATTTAATTTTCTACTATTGAAACACTAAGTGGTTCATCTTGTGGATTCCAGCTCCACACATTCGTATTTTCTAGTCAGAAAGCTTGAGGAACAGCGACAAACAAACATGACATTTCTGTTTGCATAGATGACATTTCATGCAGGTGCCTAACGAAGACTTTGCTTTTCTCAAAACCATTTGTACTGTGATTTTCTCAGTCCATTGCATATGAATTCCAAACCAGTTTGTCCAGATATGACTGGATGAAAGCAGAAATATCCGGTTGTGTTTTGGCTAACTGAATCAGAAATATTGTGAAAGACTCTGATTTTGTGTTTTCTGGATATTATCGATGGAGTTAATTGTTTTGAATGTTTTTTATCAGGGAACATTTAATTTTGTGCTTGGAAACACTAATTGGTTCCAGATGGAGACACCAGCTCCACACATTCGTAACTTCTAGGGAGAAAGGAAGAGGAATGGCTACAAACAAACATGATATTTCTGTATGTATAGATGACATTTTATGCACTTACCTAACGAAAAAACTTTGCTTTTCTCCAAAACCATTTGTACTGTGATTTTCTCGGTACATTGCATATGAATTCCAAACCACTTTTTCCGGATATGACTGGATGAAACCAGAAATATCCGGTTGTGTTTTGGCTAACTCAGTCGGAAATATTGTGAAAGCCTAAGTGTTGTGTTTTCTGGATATTATCGATGTAGTTTATTGTTTTGAATGTTTTTATCAGGGAACATTTAATTGTGTACCGTTGAAACACTGATTGGTTCTTCATGTGGACACCAGCTCTACAGATTCGTATTTTCTAGGGAGAAAGCTAGAGGAGCTGCGGCAAACAAACATGATATTTCTGTTTGTAGCGATGACATTTTATGCACTTGCCTAATGAAAAGACTTTGCTTTTCTCCAAAATAATTTTTACTGTGATTTTCTTGGTCCATTGCATACGAATTCCACACCAGTTTGTCCGGATATGACTGGATGAAACCGGAAATATCCGTTTCTGTTTAGGCTAACTCAATCGCTGATATTGCTACAGCCTCTGTGTATGTCTATTCCTGATATTATCCACGGACTTTTTTGTTTTGAATGTTTTTTATCAGGGAACATTATATTTTGAGCTTGGATACCGTAATTGTTCCACATGGAGTCACCAGCTCTACACATTCGTATTTTCTAGGGAGAAAGCTAGAGGAACTGCGGCAAACTAACATGATATTTCTGTTTGTATAGATGACATCTAGAGGGACTGCGGCAAACAAACATGATATTTCTGTTTGTATAGATGATATTTTATGTACTTGCCTAACGAAAAGACTTTGCTTTCCTCCAAATCTATTTTTACTCTGATTTTCTTGGTCCATTGCATTAAAATTCCACACCAGTTTGTCCGGATATCACTGGATGAAACCAGAAATATCCTGTTGTGTTTTGGCTAACTCAATACGAAATATTGTGAAAGCTTCTGTGTTTGTGTTTTCTGGATATTATCCACGAACTTTATTGTTTTGAATGTTTTTATCAGGGAACATTTAATTTTGTACCGTTGAAACACTAATTGGTACATCATGCGGACACCAGCTCTACACATTCGTATTTTCTAGGCTGAAAGCTAGAGGAACTGCGGCAAACAAAGATGATATTTCTGTTTGTATCGATGACATTTTATGCACTTGCCTAACGAAAAACCTTTGCTTTTCTCCAAAATCATTTTTACAGTGATTTTCTGGGTCCTTTGCATCTGAATTCCAAACGACTTTTTCCGGATATGATTGGATGAAACCGGAAATATCCGTTTTTTTTTGGCTAACTCAATGTGAAATATTGTGAAAGTTTCTGTGTTTATCTTTTCTGGATATTATCGATAGAATTTATTGTTTTGAATGTTTTTATCGGGAACATTTTATTCAGAGCTTGAATACAGTAATTGGTTCCATATGGGGACACCAGCTCTACTCATTCCTATTTTCTAAGTAGAAAGCTAGAGGAACTGTGGCAAACAAACATGATATTTCTGTTTGTATAGATGACATTTTACGCACTTTCCTAATGAAAAGACTTTGCTTTTCTCCAAAACCATTCTTACTCTGATTTTCTCGGTCCATTGCATACAAATTCCACACCACTTTGTAGGAATATGACTGGATGAAACCAGAAATATCCAGTTGTGTTTTGACTAACTCAATCCAAAATATTTTGAAAGCCTCTGTGTTTGTGTTTTCTGGATATTATCGATGGACTTTGTTGTTTTGAATGTTTTTATCAGGGAACATTTATTTTTGTTTTGTTTTGTTTTGTTTTAACTTTAATTTAATGAATATAATTTTCCAGTTATGGCTTATGGATTACAATGGGTTTCCCCTCCCATAATTTCCCTCCCACCCGCATCCCTCCCCTCTCCCGTTACCTCTCCACTTCCTTTCACATCAAGATTCCGGCTTTGTTTTTGTTGTACAGGATTGCTTTGGCTATTCGAGGTCTTCTGTGTCTCCATATGAATTTCAGCATCATTTTTTCCAGATCTGAGAAGAAGGTCTTCGGGATCTTGATGGGTATTGCATTGAATGTATAAATTGCTTTTGGGAGAATAGACATTTTGATGATATTGATTCTTCCAATCCATGAGCATGGAAGATTTCTCCATTTTTTGGTATCCTCTTCTATTTCTTTCTGTAAAGTTTTGTAGTTTTCATCGTAGAGATCTTTAACGTCTTTGGTTAAGTTTATTCCAAGGTATTTGATTGTTTTTGTAGCTATTGTGAATGGGATTGATTTTAGAAGTTCTTCCTCAGCCGTGGCATTGCCTGTGTATACAAAGGCTGTTGATTTTTGTGCATTGATTTTATATCCTGCTACTTTGCCAAACTCTTCGGTGAGTTCCAGCAGTCTCTTAGTAGAGTTCTTTGGGTCCCCTAAATAAAGAATCATATCATCTGCAAAGAGGGATAGTTTGAGTTTGTCCTTCCCGATTTGTATCCCTTTAATTTCTTTTTCTTGCCTAATAGCTCTGGCCAAAACTTCCAGAACTATATTGAATAGCAGTGGTGAGAGAGGGCATCCCTGTCTGGTACCAGATTTCAGTGGAAATGCTTCCAACTTTTCCCCATTCAATAGGATGTTGGCCGTGTGTTTTTCATATATTGCTTTGATTGTATTAAGGAATGTTCCTTCCATACCCAGTTTGCTTAGAGTTTTCATCATGAAAGGGTGTTGTATTTTATCAAATGCTTTCTCTGCATCTATTGAGAGAATCATATGGTTTTTCTTCTGCAGTCTGTTAATGTAGTGTATTCCGTTGATTGTTTTGCGAATGTTGAACCATCCCTGCATACCGGGGATGAATCCCACTTGGTCTGGGTGGATGATCTTTCTGATGTGTTGTTGCATTCTATTGGCCAGAATTTTATTGAGTATTTTTGCGTCTATGTTCATCAGGGATATTGGTCTGTAATTCTCTTTCAATGTTGCGTCTCTTTCTGGCTTAGGAATTAAGGTGATGGTGGCTTCATAGAAAGAATTAGGGAGGATTCCCTCTTTTTCGATTGCTCTGAATAGTTAGAGAAGAATTGGAGTTAGTTCTTCTCTAAATGTCTGGTAGAACTCAGCAGTGAATCCATCTGGCCCTGGGCTTTTCTTTGTTGGGAGGGCCTTTATTACTGTTTCAATTTCTGTGTCAGTTATTGGTCTGTTTAGGTTTTCTATGTCTTCCTGGCTCAATTTAGGGAGGTTGTATGTGTCCAAGAATCTGTCCATTTCTGATAGATTTCCCTGTTTGCTGGCATACAAGTCCTTGTAGTAATTTCTGATGATTCTTTTTATTTCTGTGGCGTCTGTTGTTACGTTTCCCATTTCATCTCTGATCCTATTGATTTGGGTCTTTTCTCTTCTTTTTTTTAGTTAGTTGGGCCAATGGGGTGTCAATTTTGTTTATTTTTTCAAAAAACCAGCTCCTCGTTTGGCTGATTTTTTGTAATGTTTTTTTGGATTCAATCCTGTTGATTTCTTCTCTGATTTTAATTATTTCTCTTCTCCTACTGGGTTTGGGTTTGGTTTGCTGCAGATTTTCTAGATCCTTGAGATGACTTGAAAGCTCATCTATTTGGTGCCTTTCCAATTTCTTGATGTAGGCACCTAATGATATAAACTTTCCTCTTAACACTGCTTTTGTTGTATCCCATAGGTTTTGGTATGTTGTGCTGTTATTCTCATTTACTTCCAGAAAATTTTTGATTTCTCTTTTAATTTCTTCTATGACCCATTGTTCATTCAGGAGCATGTTGTTCAATCTCCATGTGTTTGCACGTGCTCTAGGTATTCCTGAGTTGCCAATTTCCAATTTCATTCCTTTGTGGTCTGAGAAGCGGCATGGTACGATTCTAATTCTTTTGAATTTGTTGAGACTTGCTTTATGGCCTAGTATGTGGTCAATCCTAGAGAGGGTTCCATGTACTGCTGAGAAGAATGTAAAGTCCTTAGATGTAGGATGAAATGTTCTGTAGATATCTGTTAGATCCATTTGGGCTATAGTGTCATTTAAATCTACTGTCTCCTTGTTGATCTTCTGTCCTGTTGATCTGTCTATCTCTGAGAGTGGAGTATTGAAGTCCCCCAGTATTATTGTATTGGGGTCTAAGTCTCCCTTTAAGTCCCTTAACAAGTCTTTTAAATAAGCTGGTGCCCTCTAATTAGGTGCATATACATTGATAATCATTATATCTTCCTGTTGAATGGATCCCTTAATCATTATATAGTGCCCCTCTTTGTCTCTCCTAACAGTTTTTGTGGTAAAGTTTATGTTGTCTGATATTAAGATGGCTACGCCTGCTCTCTTTTCATTTCTGTTGGCGTGGTATATCTTTTTCCAGCCATTCACTCTCAGCCTGTATGGATCATTGTTGGATAGATGGGTTTCTTGTAAGCAGCAAAAGGATGGGTTTTGTTCCTTAACCCAATCAGCCAATCAGTGTCTTTTAACTGGACAGTTCAAGCCATTAACATTCGATGTGACTATTGAGAAGGAGTAACTTTGCCCTGCCATTAGCCAAAGATACTTTCTAATATATGGTTTGAGATTCCTGTGATCTTTTGGTGTGAGGTTTCCTACCTTTACCTTATTTCATATTGGTGACCATGTTTCTGTGTTTCTGTATGTAACACATCTTTAAGCATCTTTTGCAGGGCTGGACGAGTGGCGACAAATTCTTTCAATGTCTGTTTGCTGTGAAAGGTCTTTATTTCACCTTCATTCATAAATGAGAGCTTTGCAGGATATAATATTCTGGGCTGGCAGTTTTTCTCTCTTAGCACCTGGGCTATGTTTCGCCATTCTCTCCTAGCTTGTAGAGTTTCTGAAGAGAAGTCAGCTGTGAGTCTAATTGGAGATCCTCTGAGAGTAATCTGGCGTTTCTCTCTTGCACATTTTAGGATCTTTTCTTTGTGTTTCACTGTGGTGAGTTTGATTACAACATGTCGTGGTGAGGATCTCTTTTGGTCATGTTTATTAGGGGTTCTATGAGCTTCCTGTATTAGGATGTCTCTGTCTTTCTCCAAACCTGGGAAATTTTGTGCTAGTATCTCACTAAAAAGGCCTTCTAATCCTTTCTCTCTCTCCATGCCTTCAGGTACTCCTAGAACCCGAATGTTGGGTTTTTTAAGAGTATCCTGTAGATTCCTGACAGTATTTTTTAGATTTCTGATTTCTTCTTCTTTTCTTTGATTTGATTGTTTCCTTTCCTGTTCTCTGTTTTCTAAGTCTGATATTCTCTCTTCTGCTTCGCCCATTCTGCTCTTAAGGCTCTCTAATGTGTTTGTCATTTGATCTATTGAATTCTTCATTTCATTATGATTTCTCGTCACTATCACAGTTTCTTGTCCCACTAGTTGTTTCATTTCAATTTGATTTCTCCTTAATATTTCATTTTCACGAGAGAGATTTTCTATCTTGTCCATTAAGGATTTCTGTAGTTCAAGAATTTGTTTTTGAGAACTTCTTAATGTTCTTATCAATTTTTTGAGATCTGCTTCTTGCATTCCTTCAATCTCCTCATCTTCATAATCTTGAATTGGGGTGTCTTTTTCATTTGGGGGCGTCATAGTGTCTTCCTTGTTCTCATTAGCTTGTTTTTTGCGTTTGTTGTTTGGCATGTTGGAGATATTTGGTTTCTTCACTGTGGTGTTTTTTCTTGTTACACTATGGCTCTATATTAAGTGGACTGTCTGCTTTCAGTGGAGGCTTAGAGGTTTGAGATGAGTGTGGACTGAGAGCTGTGTTTGGTTCCTCAGTGCTGAGGGTGTGTCAAAGATGACACTCCCAGGTTAGGTGTGGTAAATCTCTTTCTTTTTTGATTCAAAAGGGATGTAATTCCGCACAGCTGAACGTAATTGGAGGTAGTTAGCAGGCAAATGATATACCCACAGGAGCCAGAGATCCGAAGCTCTTTCCCATGGACCACACAGGGAATCTCTGCTGCCCTCAGTGTGGGCTCCAATTCTCCTGAAATCTCCCACTGGGTTGCCAAGTTAGATGCTAATCTCCTGTTATTTCACCCCTCCCCCCAGAGTCAGGTTTTTCTGCTAGGCTCAGGGCTGGTGCAGACCTGAGGTCGCCCTGCTTATGACGTATGTCCAAAATGGTGCCTGCTCTGTCTTGCTCGCCTTTGAGAGGTGAGCGGAGAGAGAGAAACTTGTGTCCGTATCGGTAGCTTTTTAAATTTTTTTTCCTCTCTCTCTTCTAGTTAGCCTGGTGAACTTTTCCCCACGAAGTTTCAATCCTCGTTCTCTCTAGCCTCCTCTTTCTGCTTGCCCGCTGGTGTCTCGGGCTATTGTGGTTCGGCTCACCTCGCGTTCCAGCGCTGGTGCGTTGAGTCTGCTGCTGGTGTCCCGAACTTGGGCTCCCACGCTCTCCACGCAGGTACACTGTGAATCTCTAGTTCCAGAAGAGTTTCCTATGCTGTTTCATCCCCTACTCTTCCTTGACCCTGCAGTATCTCCACTTATATTAACCTGTCTCTCTCTCCGGACTAATAGTGTGCTCCCTGCATATTCCGCCATCTTGCCGCCCGACTTCAAAAGTTTTTATCAGGGAACATTTAATTTTGTGCTTGGGTACAGTAATTGGTTCCACATGGAGATACCAGCTGAACATATTCGTATTTTCTAAGGAGAAATCTACAGGAACTGCGGCAAACACACATGATATTTCTGTTTGTGTCAATGACATTTTATGCACTTCCCTAAGGAGAAGACTTTGCTTTTCTCCAAAACCATTTTTACTGTGATTTTATCGGTCCATTGCATACGAATTCCAAACGCCTTTTTCGGACATGTCTGGATGAAACCAGAAACATCCAGTTTTTCTTTGGCTAACTCAATGCGAAATATTGTGAAAGTTTCTGTGTTTGTGTTTTCTGGATATTATCGATGGACTTTATTGTTTTGAATGTTTTTATCAGGGAACATTTAATTTTGTACCCTTGAAACACTAATTGCTTCATCATGGGGACACCAGCTCTACACATTCGTATTTTCTAGGGAGAAAGCTAGAGGAACTGCGACAAACAAACATGATATTTCTGTTTGTATAGATGATATTATATGCACTTGCCTAACAAAAAGACTTTGCTCTTCTACAAAACCATTTTTACTGTGATTTTCTCGGTCCATTGCCTACGAATTCCAAACCACTTTGTCCGGATATGACTGGATGAAACCAGATATATCTGGTTGTGTTTTGGCTAACTCAATCCGAAATATTGCTACAGCCTCTGTGTTGGTGTATTCCTGATATTATCCACGGACTTTATTTTTTTGAAAGTTTTTTTTTTCAGGGAACATTTAATTTTGTCGTGGAAACACTAATTGCTTCCACATGGAGACACCAGCTCTACACATTCGAATTTTCTAGGTAGAAAGCTAGAGGAACTGCCGCAAACAAACATGCTATTTCTGTTTGTGTAGATGACATTTTATGCACTTGCTTAACGAAAAGACTTTGCTTTTCTCTAAAACCATTTGTACTGTATTTTTCTCGGTCCATTGCATACGAATTCCACACCAGTTTGTCCGGATATGACTGGATGAAACCGGAAATATCAGGATGTGTTTTGGCTATCTCAATCCGAAATATTTCTACAGCCTCTGTGTTTGTGTTTTCTGGATATTATCAACGGACTTTATTGTTTTGAATGTTTTTATCAGGGAACATTTAATTTTGTACCCTAGAAACACTAATTGGTTCATCATGGGGACACCAGCTCTACACATTCATATTTTCTAGGGAGAAAGCAAGAGGAACTGCGGCAAACAAACATGATATTTCTGTTTGTATAGATGACATTATATGCACTTGCCTAACGAAAAGACTTTGCTTTTCTCCAAAACCATTTGTACTGTGATTTTCTCGGTCCATTACATACGAGTTCCACACCAATTTGAGCGGATATGCCTGGATGAAACCGGATATATCCCTTTTTGTTTTGGCTAACTCAATCCCAGATATTACTACAGCCTCTGTGTTTGTGTTTTCCGGATACTATCAATGGACTTTATTGTTTTGAATGTTGTTTATCAGGGAGCATTACATTTGAGCTTGGATACAGTAATTGGTTCCACATGGAGATACCAACTCTACACATTCGTATTTTCTAGGGAGAAAGCTAGAGGAACTGTGGCAAACAAACATGATATTTCTGTTTGTATAGATGACATTTTATGCACTTGCCTAACGAAAAGACTTTGCTTTTCTCCAAAACCATTTTTACTGTGATTTTCTCGGTCCATTTCATCCGAATTCCAAACGACTTTTTCCGGATATGACTGAATGAAACCAGAAACATCCGGTTGTGTTTTGGCTAACTCAATCCGAAATATTGCTACAGTCTCTGTGTTTGTGTTTTCTGGATATTATCCATGACTTTATTGTTTTGAATGTTTTTATTAGGGAACATTTAATTTTGTGCTTGGAAACACTAATTGGTTGCAAATGGAATCAGCAGCTCTACACATTTGTATTTTCGAGGGATAAAGCTAGAGGAATTGCGCCAAAGAAACATGATATTTCTGTGTGTATAGATGACATTTCAAGCACTTGCCTAACTAAAAGACTTTGCTTTACTCCAAAACCATTTTTACTGTGATTTTCTCGGTCCATTGCATATGATTTCCACATCACTTTGTTGGGATATGACTGGATGAAACCAGAAATATCCAGTTGTGTTTTGGCTAACTCAATCCGAAATATTGTGAAAGCCTCTGTGTTTGTGTTTTCTGGATATTATCAATGGACTTCATTTATTTTTTTTAACTTTTATTTAATGAATATAAATTTCCAGTGTACAGCTTATTGATTACATTCGCTTCCCCGTCCCATAACTTCCCTCCCACATGCAACATTCCACTCTCCCGCTCCCTCTCCCCTTGCATCTGCATCAAGATTCATTTTCAATTCTCTTCATATACAGAAGATCAATTTAGTATATATGAAGTAAAGATTTCTACAGTTTGCACCCACATAGAAACACAAAGTGAAACATATTGTTTGAGTAATAGTTATAGCATTAAATCACAATGCACAGCACATTAAGGACAGAGATCCCACATGAGGAGCAAGTGCACAGTGGCTCCTGTTGTTGACCCAACAAATTGACACTCTAGTTTATGGTGCCAGTAACCATCCTAGGCTGTCTTCATGTGTTGCCAAGGCTATGGAAGCCTTCCAAGTTTACCGACTCTGATCATATTTAGACAAGGTCATAAAAGACAGAGTGAGGATAGTAACCAATGATCCTAAGAGTGGCATTTACCAGGTTTGAACAATTGTACAGCATTAAGTGGGGAAGAGGACCATCAGTACACCCAGGTTGGGAGTAGAGCCATTGGCGGTAGAGTAGAGGTTCTGATTACAAAGGAATGAGGCCCAAGTGCACTAGACAGGGCCTAGAACAAAGGACAGAGTCATTATTAGAGGAGCTAAGAAAGGTGCTGTCTAAGCTACAAGTAATTTTTCTGATTGAGAGGCAAATAGAACCTGATAGAAGGGGCTTGATAATAATCTGGTGGGCTTTAGGCCTTGTAAATTCAGAGGCCCATACCTATCTATCTCTTCACATGGGGTATATCCTAAGGGAGGTGTGAACCTCCTAGGGGAAGGCACTCTGTTGACTTTCATTACTTGGCTGGGCTGGGAGGAGCGCTGGCCAGGTAAATGCAGGGGGCATCTCTAACAAGAAATTTACAGTTCTGCCTGCAATGTTGCTGACCCTACTTGACTATCCCCTCAGCTGCAGTGGTCACTTTGGAAGTTGGGCTGAGTGAAGGGCTTTTCAGCTTAGAGCCATTAAGATCTGTGCCTCTGACCTGGGCACCCTTCGATTCCAGGGCAGGTCCATTTCCAGTGATCCAACTCTTGGCAGAGCTGCCAGGGCTCTTCACAAGCTGACTTCTGCTGAAGCCCAGGCTTACCACATTGAAAGCCACTGCAGTGGACTGGCCTGTTGGGTCTCCTTGAGGGCAGATCACTGTACAGATCAGCCATTAATAGGCCTGCCACCCATTGCTTCTGATGCCGAGCTTTCTTTTCCTCCTGGTTTGTGTTAAAGCAAACCAGATGATGCAAATCAAGGGAGTGCCCAAGTCCCATCCCTAATCTTCTGCGGCCTGAACTACAAGTCTATAGTCACCGGCATGTTCTGCAGTAGTTTTTCTAAGGTAGACAATGCCCATGAGGAAAATTATATTCTCACTTTAAAACTTTCTTTCCCTTTGGTCTGAAAGGGAGGTTTTTTCTACTTACTGTATACTTCGCTGATGGCAAAGTGAATCTACTATGAGATTATTATTTAAGTTCTTATTTTGGCTATGCTATTACAGAAAAATGTTAGTCATCTCTTTTATAAGGTCTAAAGATTAAATTGTGCGTCCTACAGATTCCTTTATAATAGAATTAGTTTCCTACCTTGAAGAGAATAGAGAAATGAAAGAACAAGTTGGGCTTAGAATAGAGAAATGAGGGAGCAAGTCCTAGATCACTTGCTGACAATAGCAATATTACATGAATACTTAGCAAACCATTTCAACCATTAGATAACAACTTAAGAAAACATTTACCAGAAGGTCCAATGCCTTCTAAAATTTTAAGAATCATGTATTTGAAAACACCTCTTAAATATCTAACATGGTGTAGTGTGTTTAGCCAGTAAACTTAAGCACAACCATCTAAAATGTTTTTAGTTTCTTTCTACCAACATGTTTAAAACATATGATACACAGATTCAGGTCACACAAATTAAAATGTATCTTTGATTGATTTTAGCAGCTTAAATTTATGGACAATGTTATCTATAAGCCATTTAAAATAAAACTCTTAATAAAATTTCCCCATGTGGACATACAATATGTACACACATATAACATAGCATAATAGACCAATATAGCAATTTTAATAATAGCTTTTAAAATCTTTAACTCTTTTTGTAGATTGCCAATGGATTTGAATTGCTTTTTGTTTTTAGTAACCTCAGTTAACCATACTTTCTCTCAGTTGGTACTGTTAATACATTATTGGCTTCATCTGTTTACAGAGCCATCCCAAAGTACTGAATACAATAAAAGTAGCTGGAAAAGACCATATGAACCTATAGGAGGACAGCTAAACACAGAACCAACAACGCTTTAGTTTTATGAGCAGCACACCATATATAACTATGGATGACAAAAGACTTTAAGTCGCCATGTTTAAAATTATAAACTCATCAACAAACAAGAGGCACTTGCTTACTTCACAGTATTTTTAAAAGCACCTGTAGGATTTTACAAGTATTTAACCCTTTAGGCCTCTGGGGCTTTCTCATTAAGATAACTATCATGTCTAGTAACACAAGATCATTAGACATTTTAATTCTCAAACATTTGTATTAATAGCATTTTCCATTATAGAAACTTAAAGTCTGGTACCACATCACATCCTGACAGTCCTTCTAATATAATCCAAATAGCCTGCTTAGTTGGTGTCTCTATAAGATGAGAGACATAGGTCCTTCAATTTTTTCAGTTGGGCCCAAACTGGAAAAACCAAAGTCCAGGATTTACTGGAAATTTTAGAGACCAGATTGTTTGAAACTTTGATTTTTTGAATGCCTGTCAAGAATGCCAAGAAGGCTCAAAATCCAAACTATCTGGTTGAAATAAGATTCCTTAAAATCATGACATAACGTAGACCAAATTTGATCATTGTTACAAGGTGACTATTCAAATCTTTGAAAATAAGCACATATTTAAATAACCCATAGCTCTTAATAGAAATTCAGCTGTTTTTGCACAATTAGAATTGAACAGACATCAAGAGCACATAATAGATTACTTTAACACATTGCTTTAACCGAGCATCAGAGTTTAATTCTATGTCAAAGAGAAATTGAGCTTCCTGTGATCTTTTGCTATGAGGTTTCCTTCCTTTACCTTCTTTCATATTGGTGACCGTGTTTCTGTGTTTCTGTGTCTAACACATCTTTAAGCATCTTTTGCAGGGCAGGATGAGTGGCAACAAATTCTTTCAGTTTCTGTTTGCTATGAAAAGTCTTAATTTCACCTTCATTCACAAATGAGAACTTTGCAGGATATAGTATTCTGGGCTGGCAGTTTTTCGCTCTTAGTACCTGGGCTATGTCTCGCCATTCCCTTCTAGCTTGTAGGGTTTCTGATGAGAAGTCTGCTGTGAGTGTAATTGGAGATCCTCTGAGAGTAATCTGGCGTTTCTCTCTTGCACATTTTAGGATCTTTTCTTTATGTTTCACTGTGGTGAGTTTGATTACAACACGTCGTGGTGAGGATCTCTTTTGGTCATGTTTATTAGGGGTTCGATAAGCTTCCTGTACTAAGATGACTCTGTCCTTCTCCAAACCTGGGAAATTTTCTGCTAGTATCTCACTGAAAATGCCTTCTAATCCTTTCTCCCTCTCCATGCCTTCAGGAACTCCTAGAACCCGAATGTTGGGTTTTTTAATAGTATCCTGTAGATTCCTGACAATATGTTTTAGATTTCTGATTTCTTCTTCTTTTCTTTGGTTTGCCTGTTTCCTTTCCTGTTCTCCGTCTTCTAATTCTGATATTCTCTCTTCTGCTTCGCCCATTCTGTTTTTAAGGCTCTCTAATGTGTTTGTCATTTGATCTATTGAATTCTTCATTTCATTATGATTTCTCATCACTATCACAGTTTCTTGTTCCACCAGTTGTTTCATTTCATTTGGATTCCTCCTTAATATTTCATTTTCACGAGAGAGATTTTCTATCTTGTCCATTAAGGATTTCTGTAGTTCAAGAATTTGTTTTTGAGAACTTCTTAATGTTCTTATCAATTTTTTGATATCCACTTATTGCATTTCTTTGATCTCATCATCTTCATAATCTTGAAATGGGGTGTCTTTTTCATTTGGTGGCGTCATAGCGTCTTCCTTGTCCAGATGACATTTTATGCACTTGCCTAACGAAAAGATTTTCCTTTTCTCCAAAACCTATTTACTGGATATTATCCAGGGACTTTACAGTTTGAGTGTGTGTTATCAGGGAACATTTAATTTTGTGCTTGGAATCACTAATTGGTTAGACATGGAGACACCAGCTCTACACATTAGTATTTTCTAGGGAGAAAGCTAAAGGAACTGTGGCAAACAAACATGATATTTCTGTTTGTATAGATGACATTTTACGCACTTGCCTAACGAAAAGACTTTGCTTTTCCCCAATACCATTTTTACTATGATTTTCTCGGGCCATTGCATACGAATTCCACACCACTTTCTCCGGATATTACCGGATGAAACGGGAAATATCCGGTTGTGTTTTGGCTAACTAAATCAGAAATATTGTGAAAGCCTCTGTGTTTGTGTTTTCTGGATATTATCGATGGACTTTATTGTATTGAATGTTTTTATCAGGGAACATTTAATTTAGTACCCTAGAAACACTAATTGGTTCATCATGGGGACACCAGCTCCACACATTCGTATTTTTTAGGGAGAAAGCAAGAGGAACTGTGGCAAACAAACATGATATTTCTGTTTCTATCGATGACATTTTATGCACTTGCCTAATGAAATACGTTGCTTTTCTCCAAAAACATTTGTATGCTGATTTTCTCAGTCCTTTGCATGGGAACTCCAAACCAGTTTGTCCGGATATGACTGGATGAAAACAAAAATATCCATTTGTGTTTTGGCTAACTAAAGCCCAGATATTGTTACAGCCTCTGTGTTTGTGTTTACTGGATATTGTCAACGGACTTTATTGTTTTAATGTTTGTTTTCGGGCACATTTTATTTTGAGCTTGGATACAGTAATTCGTTCCACAAGAAGACACCAGCTCCACACATTTGTATTTTCTAGGGAGAATACAAGAGGAACTGCAGCAAACAAACATGATATTTCTGTTTGTAAAGATGACATTTTATGCACTTGCCTAACGAAAATACTTTGCTTCTCTCCAAAACCATTTGTACTGTGATTTTCTCGGTCCATTGCATACGAATTCCACACCACTTTGTCCGGATATGTCTGGATGAAACCAGAAATATCCGGTTGTTTTGGCTAACTCAATCCCAGATATTGCTAGAGTAACTGTGTTTGTGTATTCCTGATATTATCCACGGACTTTATTTTTTTCAATGTTTTTTATCAGGGAACATTTAATTTTGTGCTTGGAATCACTGACTGATTGCCCATGGAGTCACCAGCTCTACACAATCGTATTTTCTAGGGAGAAAGCTAGAGGAACTGCGGCAAACAAACATGATATTTCTGTTTCTTTAGATGACTTTTTCCGGATATGACTGAATGAAACCGAAATATCCGGTTGTGTTTTGGCTAAGTAAGTCCGAAATATTGCTACAGCCTTTGTGTTTGTGTATTCCTGATACTATCGATGGACTTTAGGTTTTTGAATGTTTTTATCAGGCAACATTTAATTTTGTGCTTGGAAACACTAATTGATTCATCATGGGAACACCAGCTCTACACATTCTTATTTTCTAGGGAGAAAGCTAGAGGTACTGCGACAAACAAACATGATATTTCTGTTTGTATAGATGACATTTTACGCACTTGCCTAACGAAAGACTTTGCTTTTCCCCAAAACCATTTGTACTGTGATTTTCTTTGTCCATTGCATACGAATTCCACACCAGTTTGTCCGGATATGACTGGATGAAACCAGAAATATCCGGTTGTGTTTTGGCTAACTCAATCCGAAATATTGTGAAGGCCTCTGTGTTTGTGTTGTCTGAATATTATCGATGGACTTTAAGGTTTTGAATGTTTTTATCAGGGAACATTTAATTTTGTACCGTAGAAACACTAATTGGTTCATCATGGGGAACCTGCTCTACAAATTTCTATTTTCTAGGAAGCTAAAGGAACTGCGATAAACAAACCTGATATTTCTGTTTGTATAGATGACATTTTATGCACTTGCCTAATGAAAAGACGTTGCTTTTCTCCAAAACCATTTGTACTCTGATTTTCTCGGTCCATTGCATATGAATTCCACACAAGTTTATCCAGATATGACTGGGTGAAAACAAAAATATCCAGTTGTGTTTTCGCTAACTCAATCCCAGATATTGCTACAGCCTCTGTGTTTGTGTTTTCTGGATATTATCGATGGACTTTATTGCATTGAATGTTATTATCAGGGAACATTACATTTTGTACCGTTGAAACACAAATTGGTTCATCATGGGGACAACAGCTCCACACATTCGTATTTTCTAGGGTTAAAGCTAGAGGAACTGCGACAAACCAACATGATATTTCTGTTTGTATAGATGACATTTTGTACACTTATCTAATGAAAAGACTTTGCTTTCTCCAAAACCAAATTTACTGTGATTTTCTCGGTCCATTGCATACGAATTCCACACCAGTTTGTCAGGATATGGCTGGATGAAACCAGAATTAACTGGTTTTGTTTGTCTAACTCAATCTGAAATATTATGAAAACCTCTGTGTTTGTGATTTCCTGATATTATCCACGGACTTTATTGTTTTGAATGTTTTTTATCCGGGAACATTTAATTTTGTGCTTGGATAAAGTAATTGGTTCCACATGGAGACACCAGCTCTACATATTCGTATTTTCTCGGGAGAAAGCTAGAGGAACTGCAGCAAACAAACATGATATTTCTGTTTGTATAGATGACATTTTAAGAACTTGCCTAACGAAAAGACTTTGCTTTTCCCCAAAACCATTTGTACTGTGATTTTCTCGGTCCATTGCACAGGAATTCCACACCAGTTTGTCCGGATATGACTGTATGAAACCAGAAATATCCAGTTTAGTTTTGGCTAACTCAATCCCAGATATTGCTACAGCCTCTGTGTTAGTGTATTCCTGATATTATCCACGGAATTTATTATTTTGAATGTTTTTTATCTGGGAATATTTTATTTTGAGCTTGGATACAGTAATTTGTTCCACCTGGAGTCACCAGCTGAACATATTTGTATTTTCTAGGGAGAAAGCTAGAGGAACTGCGGCAAACAAACATGATACTTCTGTTTGTATTGATGACATTTTTGGCAGTTGCCAAACGAAAAGACTTTGCTTTTCTCCAAAACCATTTTTACTCTGATTTTCTCAGCCCATTGCATACGAATTCCACACCACTTTCTCCGGATATGACTGGATGAAACCGGAAATATCCGGTTTTCTTTTGGCTAACTCAATCCCAGATATTGCTACAGCATCCGTGGAAGACTATTCCTGCTGTAATCCACGGATTTTATTGTTTTGATTCTTTTTTATCACGGAACATTTAATTTTGGGCTTAGAATCACCAATTGGTTCCACATGGCGACGCCAGCACTACACATTCGCATTTTCTAGAGAGAAAGCTAGAGGAACTGCTGCAAACAAACATGATATTTCTATTTGTATGGATGACATTTTATTCACTGCCTGAAGAAAAGACTTTGCTTTACTCCAAAACCATTTTTACTGTGATTTTCACAGTCCATTGCACAGGAATTCCACATCTGTTTGTCCGGATATGACTGGATGAAAAAAGAAATATCCGGTTGTTTTTGGGTAACTCAATCAGAATTATTGCGAAAGCTTCTGTGTTTGGGTTTTGTGGATATTATCCACGGACTTTATTGTTTTGAATGTTTTTACCAGGGAACATTTCATTTTGTAACGTTGAAACACTAATTGGTTCATCATGGGGACACCAGCTCTACATATTCGTATTTTCTAGGGAGAAAGCTAGAGGAACTGCGACAAACATGATATTTCTGTTTGTATAGATGACATTTTACGCACTTGCCTAACGAAAAGACTTTGCTTTTCTCCAAAAATATTTTTACTGTGATTTTCTCGGTACATTGCAAACGAATTCCACACCAGTTTGTCCGGATATGACTGGATGAAACCAGAAATATACGGTTGTGTTTTGGCTAACTCAATCCAGAATATTGCTACAGCCCCTGTGTTTGTGTTTTCTGCATATTATCGATGGACTTCTTGTTTTGAATGTTTTTATCTGGGAAAATTTAATTTTGTATTGAAGAAAGACTAATTGGTTCCACATGTAGACACCAGCTCTACACATTCGTATTTTATAGGGAGAAAGGTAGAGGAATTGGGGCAATAAATCATGATATTTCTGTTTGTTTCGATGAATTATATACACTTGCCTAACAAAAAGACTTTGCTTTTCTCCAAAACCATTTTTACTGTGATTTTCTCAGTCCATTGCATGTGAATTCCACACCAGTTTGTCCGGATATGACTGGATGAAACCAGAAATATCCGGTTTTGTTTTGGGTAACTAAATCCGAAATATTAGTACAGCCTCTGTGTTTGTGTATTCCTGATATTATCCACGGACTGATTGTTTTGCGTGTTATTATCAGTGAGCATTTCATTTGGTACCATTGACACACTGATTGGTTCATCATGCGGACACCAGCTCTACACATTCTTATTTTCTAGGGAGAAAGCTAGAGGAACTGGGGCAAACAAACATGATATTTCTGTTGGTATCGATGAATTATATGCACTTGCCTAAAAAAAAGTCTTTGCTTTTCTCCAAAACCATTTGTACTGTGATTTTCTCGGTCCATTGCATGCGAATTCCACACCAGTTGTCCGGATATGACTGGATGAAACCAGAAATATCCGGTTTTGTTTTGGCTAACTCAATCCCAGATATTCCTACAACCTCTGTGATTGTGTATTCCTGATATTATCCATGGACTTTATGGTTTTGAATGTTTTTATCAGGGAACATTTCATTTTGTACCATAGAAACACTAATTGGTTCATCATGGGGACACCAGCTCTACATATTCGTATTTTCTAGGGAGAAAGCGAGAGGTACTGCAACAAACAAACATGATATTTCTGTTTGTATCGATGACATTTTATGCACTTGCCTTACGAAAAGACTTTGCTTCTCTCCACAGAATTTTTACTGTGATTTTCTCGGTCCATTTCATACGAATTCCACACCAGTATGTCCAGATATGACTGGATGAAAGCGGAAATAGCCGGTTTTGTTTTGGCTAACTCAATCCCAGATATTGCTACAGACTCTGTGTTTGTGTATTCCTGATATTATCCATGGACTTTATGGTTTTGAATGTTTTTATCAGGGAACATTTCATTTTGTACCATAGAAACACTAATTGGTTCATCATGGGGACACCAGCTCTACACATTCGTATTTTCTAGGGAGAAAGCTAGAAGAACTGTGGCAAACAAACATGATATTTCTGTTTGTATAGATGACATTTTAAGCACTTGCCTAACGAAAAGACTTTGTTTCTCTCCAAAGGATTTTTACTGTCATTTTCTCCGTCCATTTCATACGAATTTCACAACAGTTTGTCCCGATATGACTGGATGTATCCAGAAATATCCGGTTGTGTTTTGGCTAATTCAATCTGAAATATTGTGAAAGCCTCTGTGTTTGTGTTTTCTGGATACTATCGATGGACTTTATTGTTCTGAGTGTTTATATCAGGGAACATTACATTATGTACCATTGAAACACTAATTGGTTGATCATGGGGACACCAGCTCTACACATTCGTATTTTCTAGGTAGAAAGCTAGAAGAACTGTGGCAAACAAACATGATATTTCTGTTTGTATCGATGACATTTTATGCACTTGCCTAACGAAACGACTTTGCTTCTCTCCAAAACCATTTTTACTGTGATTTTCTCGGTCCATTGCATACGAATTCCGCACCACTTTGTCCGGATGTGACTGGATGAAACCGGAAATATCCGGTTTTTTTTTGGCTAACTCAATCCCAGATATTGCTACAGACTCTGTGTTTGTGTATTCCTGATATTATCCATGGACTTTATTGTTTTGAATGTTTTTAATCAGGGAACATTTAATTTAGTGCTTGGAAACACTAATTGGTTTAACACGGAGACACCAGCTCTACACATTCGTATTTTCTAGGGAGAAAGCTAGAGAAACTGCAGCAAACAAACATGATATGTCTGTTTGTATCGATGACATTTTATGCACTTGCCTAACGAAAAGACTTTGCTTTTCTCCAAAACCATTTTTACTGGGATTTCCTCTGTCCATTCCATACGAATTCCACACCACTTTGTCCGGATATGACTGGATGAAACCAGAAATATCCCGTTGTGTTTTGGCTAACTCAATCCGAAATATTGTGAAAGACTCTGTGTTTGTGTTTTCTGGATATTATTGATGGACTTTATGGTTTTGAATGTTCTTATCAAGGAACATTTAATTTTGTAACCTAGAAATACTAATTGGTTCATCATGGGGACACCAGCTCTACACATTTGTATTTTCTAGGGAGAAAGCGAGAGGTACTGCAACAAACAAACATGATATTTCTGTTTGTATCGATGACATTTTATGCACTTGCCTAATGAAAACACTTTGCTTTTCTCCAAAACCATTTTTTCTGTGATTTTCTCGTTCCATTTCACATGAATTCCACACAGTTTGTCCAGATATGACTGGATGAAAGCGGAAATATCCGGTTTTGTTTTGGCTAACTCAATCCCAGATATTGCTACAACCTCTGTGTTTGTGCATTCCTGATATTATCCATGGACTTTATTTTTTTGAATGTTTTTTTATCAGGGAATATTTAATTTTGTTCTGGGAACAATAATTTGTTCCACATGGAGACACCAGCTCTACACATTAGTTTTTCTAGCGAGAAAGCTAGAGGAACTGCGGCAAACAAACATGATAGTTCTGTTTGTATAGATGACATTTTGTGCACTTGCCACACGAAAAGACTTTGCTTTTCTCCATAACCATTTGTACTGTGATTTTCTCGGTCCATTGCATGCGAATTCTACACCAGTTTGTCCGGATATGACTGGATGAAACCGGAAATATCTGGGTTTTTTTTGCTGAGTGAATCTCAAATATTGCTACAGCCTCTGTGTTTGTTTTTTTTGGTTATTATCAACGGAATTTATTTTATTGAATGTTTTTTATCAGGGAAATTTTATTTTGAGCTTGGATACAATAATTGGTTCCTCATGGAGACACCAGCTGCACACATTCATATTTTCTAGGTAGAAAGCTAGAGGACCTGCGGCCAACATACATGATATTTCTGTTTGTATCGATGACATTTTATGCACTTGCCTAATGAAAACACTTTGCTTTTTCCAAAACCATTTTTACTGTGATTTTCTCGGTCCATTGGATATGAATTCCAAACGACTTTTTTCGGATATGACTGGATGAAACCAGAAATATCCGGTTGTTTTTTGGCTAACACAATCCGAAATATTGTGAAAGCTTCTGTGTTTCTGTTTTCTGGATATCATCGATAGACTTTATTATTTTGAATAATTTTATCAGGGAACATTTCATTTTGTATCATAGATTCACTAATTGGCTTATCTTGCGGACACCAGCTCTACACATTCGTATTTTCTAGGGAGAAACCTAGAGGAACTGCGGCAAACAAACATTATATTTCTGTTTGTATAGATGACATTTTATGCTCTTGCCTAACAAAAAGACTTTGCTTTTCTCCAAAAACAATTTTTACTGTGATTTTCTCGGTCCATTGCATACGAATTCCACACCAGTTTGTCCAGATATGACTGGATGAAACCGAAAATATCCGGTTTTGTTTTGGCTAACTCAATCCCAGATATTGCTAAGCCTCTGTGTTTGTGTATTCCTGATATTTTTCACGAACTTTATTGATTTGAATGTTTTTATCAGGGAACATTTAATTGTGTGCTTGGAAACACTAATTGGTTCCACATGGAGACACCTGCTCTAAACATTAGTATTTTATAGGGAGAAAGCTAGGGGGACTGTGGCAAACAAACATGATATTTCTGTTTGTAGCGTTGACATTTTATGCACTTGCCTAACGAAAAGACTTTGCTTTTCCCCAAAACCATTTTTACTGTAATTTTCTCGGTCCATTGGATACGAATTCCACACAAGTTCACCGGATATTTTTGGATGAAACCAGAAATATCCGGTTGTGTTTTGGCTAAATCAATCCTAAATATTGTGAAATAAACTGTGTTTGTGTTTTCTGAATATTATCGATGGACTTTATTGTTTTGATGTTTCTATCAGGGACCATTTAATTTTGTACCGTAGAAATACTCGGTCCATTGCATTTGAATTCCAAACGACTTTTTCCGGATATGACTGGATTACACCGAAGTGTCCTGTTGTATTTTGGCTAACTCAATCCCAGATATTGCTACAGCCGCTGTGTTTGTGTAATCCTGATATTATCCACGGACTTTATTGTTTTGAATGTTTTTTATCAGGGAACATTTTATTTTTGGCTTGTACAACTAATTGGTTCCACATGGAGACACCAGCTCTATATATTCGTATTTACTAGAGAGAAAGCTAGAGGAACGGCGACAAACAAACATGATATTTCTGTTTGTATAGGTGATATTTTATGCAGTTGCCTAACGAAAAGACTTTGCTTTTCTCCAAAACCATTTTTAGTCTTATTTTCTCAGACCCTTGCATACAAATTCCACACCACTTTGTCCGCCTATGACTGGATGAAAACGGAAATATACGGTTCTGTTTTGGATAACTCTATCAGAAATATTCTGAAAGCTTCTGTGTTTGGGTTTTCTGGATATTATCGATGGACTTTATTGTTTTGAATGTTTTTATCAGGGAACATTTCATTTTGTACCATTGAAACACTAATTGGTTCATCATGGGGACACCATCTATACACATTCATATTTTTTAGGGAGAAAGCTAGAAGAACTACGGCAAACAAACATGATATTTCTGTTTGTATAGATGACATCTGATGCACTTGCCTAACGAAAAGACTTTCCTTTTCTCCAAAACCATTTGTACTGTGATTTTCTCGGTCCATTGCATACGAATTTGACACCAGTTCACCGCATAGGACTGGATGGAACCTGAAAAATGGTTTTGTTTTGGCTAACTCAATCCCAGATATTGCAACAGCCTCTGTGTTTGTGTTTTCCTGATATTACCACGGACTTTCTTGTTTTCAATGTTTTTATCGGGGAACATTTAATTTTGTTCTTGAAAACACTTATTGGTTCCACATGGAGACACCAGCTCCACACATTCATATTTTCTATGGAGAAAGCTAGAGGAAGTGAGGCAAACAAACATGATATTTCTGTTAGCATAGATGACATTTTTTGCACTTGCCTAAAGAAAAGACTTTGCTTTTGTCCAAAACCATTTTTACTGTGATTTTTTCCGTTCATAGCATACGAATTCCGCACCACATTGTCCAGATATGACTGGATGAAACCAGAAATATCCGATTGTCTTTTGTCTAACTCAACCCCAAATGTTGTGAAAGCCTCTGTGTTTGTGTTTTCTGGATATTATCGATGGACTTTATTGTTTTGAATGTTTTTATTTGGGATCATTTAATTTTGTACCGTTGAAACACTAATTGGTTCATGGTGGGGACACCAACACAACACATTCATATTTTCTAGGGAGAAAGCTAGAGGAACTGTGGCAAACAAACATGATATTTCTGTTTGTATAGATGATATTTTATGCAGTTGCCTAATGAAAAGACTTTGCTTTTCTCGAAAACCATTTTTACTCTGATTTTCTCAGGCCCTTGCATAGGAATTCAACACCACTTTGTCCCGATATGATTGGTTGAAACCAGTAATATCTGGTTGTGTGTTGGCTAACTCAATCCGAAATATTGCTACAGCCTCTGTGTTTGTGTATTCCTGATATTATGAATGGACTTTATATTTATCAATGTTTTTCTTCAGGGAACATTTAATTTTGTGCTTAGAAACACTAATTGTTTCCACATGGAAACAGCAGCTCTACACATTCACATTTTCTAGGGAGAAAGCTAGAGGAACTGTGGCAAACAAACATGATATTTCTGTTTGTATTAATGATATATTATGCACTTGCCTACTGAAAAGACTTTGCTTTTCTCCAAAACCATTTGTACTGTGATTTTCCCGGTCCATTGCATTCAAATTCCACACCACTTTGTCCGGGATATGACTGGATGAAACCAGAAATAACATGTTGTGTTTTGGCTAACTCAATCTGAAATATTGCTACATTCTCTGCGTTTGTGTATTCCTAATATTGTCCACGGACTTTATTTTTTGAATTTTTTTTAAGGGAACATTTAATTTTGTGCTTGGAAACACTAATGGGTTCCACATGTCGACACCAGCTCTACACGTTTGCATTTTCTAGGGAGAAAGCAAGAGGAATTGCGGCAAACAAACATGATATTTCTGTTTGTATCGATGATATTTTATGCACTTGCCTATCGAAAAGACTGCTTTCCTCCAAAACCATTTTTACTGTGATTTTCTCGGTCCATTGCATACGAATTCCACACCAGTTTGTCCAGATATGACTGGATGAAACCGGAAATATCTGGTTTTGTTTTGGCTAACTCAATCCCAGATATTGCTACAGCCTCTGTGTTTGTGTTTTCTTGATATTATCAATGGACTTTATTCTTTTGAATGTTTTTTATCGCTGAACATTTTATTTTGAGCTTGGATACAGTAATTGGTTCCACATGGAGACACCTGCTCTACACATTCATATTTTCTAGGGAGAAAGCTAGAGGAACTGCGATAAACAAACATGATATTTCTGTTTGTATAGAAGACATTTTATGCACTTGCCAAAATAAAAGACTTTGCTTTTCTGCAAAACCATTTTTACTGTGATTTTCTCGGTCCATTGTACACGAATTCCACACCCTTTTGTCCGGATATGACTGGATGTAACCAGAAACATCTGGTTGTGTTTTGGCTAACTCAATCCGAAATATTGTGAAAGAATCTGTGTTTGTGTTTTCTGGAAATTATTGATGGACTTTATTGTTTTGAATGTTTTTTATCGGGGAACATTTTATTTGAGCTTGGATACAGTAATTGGTTCCACATGGAGACACCAGCTCTCCATATTCATATTTTCTAGGGTGAAACCTAGTGGAACTGCGGCAAGCAAACATGATATTTCTGTTTGTATCGATGACATTGTATGCACATGCCTAATGAAAAGACTTTGCTTTTCTCCAAAACCATTTCTACTGTGATTTTCTCAATCCATTGCATACGAATTGCACACCAGTTTGTCTGAATATGACGGGATGAAACCGGAAATATCCGGTTTTGTTTTGGCTAACTCAATCCCAGATATTGCTACGGCCTCTGTGTATTGGTTTTTCGGATATTATATGGACTTTATTGTTTTCAATGTTTTTTATCGGGAAACATTTAATTTTGAACTTAGATACACTAATTGGTTCCATATGGAGACACCACCTCCACATATTTGTATTTTCTAGGGAGAAAGCTAGAGGAACTGTGGCAAACAAACATGATATTTCTGTTTGTATAGATGACATTTTATGCACTTGCGTAATGAAAAGACTTTGCTTTTCCCCAAAAGCATTTTTATTGTGATTTTCTCGGTCGATTGCATACGAAGTCCACACGAGTTGGTCCGGATATGACTGGATTAAACCAGAAATATCCGGTTGTCTTTTGGCTAATTCAATCTGAAATATTGTGAAAGCCTCGGTGTTTGTGTTTTCTGGATATTATCGATGGACTTTATTGTTTTGAACGTTTTTATCAGGGAACATTTAATTTTGTTCTTGGAAACACTAATTGGTCCCTCATGGAGACACCAGTTCTACCCATTCGTATTTTCTAGGGAGAAAGCTAGAGGAACTGCGACAACAAGATATTTCTGTTTTTATAGATGACATCTACAGGAACTGCGGCAAACAAACATGATATTTCTGTTTGTAGAGATGACATTTTATGCACTTGCATAACGAAAAGACTTTGCTTTTCTCCAAAACCATTTTTACTGTGATTTTCTCGGTACATTGCATGCGAATTCCACACCAGTTTGTCCGGATATGACTGGATGAAACCAGAAATATCCTGTTTTTTTTCGCTAACACAATCCCAGATATTGCTACATCCTCTGTGTTTGTGTTTTGTAGATATTATCAATGGACTTTATTGTTTTGAATGTTTTTTATCAGGGAACATTTTATTTTGAGCTTGGATACAGTAATTGGTTCCACATGGAGACACCAGCTCTACATATTCATATTTCCTAGGGAGAAAGCTAGAGGAACTCTGGCAAACAAACATGATATTTCTGTTTGTATCGATGACATTTTATGCACTTGCCTAACGAAAAGACTTTGCTTTTCTCCTAAACCATTTGTACTGTGATTTTCTTGGTCCATTGCATACGAATTCCACACCAGTTTGTCCGGATATGACTGGATGAATGTGGAAATATCCAGTTCTGTTTTGGCTAACTCAATCCCAGATATTGCTACAGCCTCTGCGTATGTGTATTGCTGATATTATCCATGGGCTTTATTGTTTTGAATGTTTTTTTATCATAGAACATTATATTTTCAGCTTGGATACAGTAATTCGTTCCACATGGAGACACCAGATCTACAAATTCGTATTTTCTAGGGAGAAAGCTAGAGGAACTGCAACAAACAAAGATGATATTTCTCTTTGTATAGATGACATCTAGAGGAACTGCAGCAAACAAACATGATATTTCTGTTTGTATAGATGACATTTTATGCACTTGCCTAACGAAAAGCCTTTGCTTTTCTCCGAAAGCATTTTTAAAGTGATTTTCGGGGTCCATTGCTTCTGAATTCTTAACGACTTTTTCCGTATCTGACAGGACGAAACCAGAAATATCCCGTTTTCTTTTGGCTAACTCAATGTGAAATATTGTGAAATTTTCTGTATTTGTGTTTTACGGATATTATCAATGGACTTTATTGTTTTGAATGTTTTTCTCAGGGAACATTTAATTTTGTACCGTAGAAACTCTAATTGGTTCATCATGGGGACACCAGCACTACAGATTCGTATTTTCTAAGTGAAAGCTGGAGGAACTGCCGCAAACAATCATGATATTTCTGTTTGTATAGATGATATTTTATACACTTGCCTAACGAAGAGACTTTGCTTTTCTCCAAATCATTTTAGTGATTTTCTCAGTAAATTCCATACAAATTCCACACCAGTTTGTCCGGATATGACTGGATGAAGCCGGAAATATCTGGTTTTATTTTGGCTAACTCATTCCCAGATATTGCTAGAGCCTCTGTGTTTGTGTATTCCTGATATTATCCACGGAGATTATTTTTGGAATTATGTTTTTATCGGGAAACATTTAATTTTGTTCTTGGAAAAAATAATTGGTCCCTCATGGAGACACCAGTTCTACACATTCGTATTTTCTAGGGAGAAACCTAGAGGAAACACGAGAAATAAACTTGATATTTCTGTTTCTATAGATGACATCTAGAGGATCTGCGGCAAACAAACATGATATTTCTGTTTGTATAGATGACATTTTATGCACTTGCATAACGAAAAGACTTTGCTTTTCTCCAAAACCATTTGTACTGTGATTTTCTCGGTCCATTACATACGAATTACACACCAATTTGAGCGGATATGCCTAGATGAAACCGGATATATCCGGTTTTTTTTTTGGCTAACTCAATCACAGATATTACTACAGCCTCTGTGTTGGTGTTTTCCGGATATTCTCAATGGACTGTATTGTTTTGAATGTTGTTTATCAGGGTACATTACATTTTGAGCTTGGATACAGTAATTGGTTCCACATGGAGGCACCAGCTCTACATATTCCTATTTTCCACGGAGAAAGCTAGAGGAACTGTGGCAAATAAACACAATATTTCTGTTTGTATCGATTACATTTTATGCACTTGCCTAACGAAAAGACTTTGCTTTTCTCCAAAAGCATTTGTACTGTGATTTTCTCAGTCCATTGCATACAAATTCCACACCACGTTGTCCGGATATGACTGGATGAAACCGGAAATATCCGGTTCTGTTTTGGTTAACTCAATCCCAGATATTGCTACAGCCTCTGTGTTTGTGTTTTCTAGAAATTATTGATGGACTTTATTGTTTTGAATGTTTTTTATCTGGGAACATTTTATTTTGAGCTTGGATACAGTATTGGTTCCACATGAAGACACCAGCTCTACATATTCTTATTTTCTAGGGAGAAAGCTAGAGGAACTGCGGCAAACAAACATGATATTTCTGTTTGTATAAAAGACATTTTATGCACTTGCCTAACGAAAAGACCTTGCCCTTCTCCAAAACCATTTTTACTGTGATTTTCTCGATCCATTGCATACGAATTCCACATCAGTTTGTCCGAATATGACGGGATGAAACGGGAAATATCCGGTTTTGTTTTGGCTAACTCAATCCCAGATATTGCTACAGCCTCTGTGTTTGGGTTTTTCGGATATTATCAACGGACTTTATTGTTTTCAATGTTTTTTATCGGGAAACATTTAATTTTGAACTTAGATACACTAATTGGTTCGACATGGAGACACCACCTCTACATATTTGTAATTTGTAGGGAGAAAGCTAGAGGAACTGCAGGAAACAAACATGATATTTATGTTTGTATAGATGACATTTTATGCACTTTCCTAGCGAAAAGACGTTGCTTTTCGTCGAAAGCATTTTTCTTGTAATTTTCTCGGTCCATTGCATACGAAGTCCACACCAGTTTGTCCGGATATGACTGGATGAAACCGGAAATATCCGGTTTTCTTTTGGCTAACTCAATCCCAAATATTGTGAAAGCCTCTGTGTTTGTGTATTCCTGATATTATCCACAGACTTTATTGTTTTGAATGTTTTTATCAGGGAACATTTAATTTTGTGCTGTGAAACACTAATTGTTTCCACATGGAGACACCAGCTCTACATATTCATATTTTCTAGGGAGAAAGCTAGAGGAACTGTGGCAAACAAACATGATATTTCTGTTTGTATAGATGACATATTATGCACTTGCCTAATGAAAAGACTTTGCTTTTATCCAAAAGCATTTTTACTGTGATTTTCTCGGTTCATTGCATACAAATTCCACACAACGTTGTCTGGATATCACTGGATGAAACCAGAAATATGCGGTTGTGTTTTGGCTAACTCAATCCGAAATATTGTGAAAGCCTCTGTGTTTGTGTTTTCTGGATATTATCGATGGACTTTATTGTTTTGAATGTTTTTTATCAGGGAATTTTTAATTTTCTACCGTTGAAACAATAATTAGTTCATCATGGAAACACCAGCTCCACACATTCGTATTTTCTAGGGTGAAAGCTAGCAGAACTGTGGCAAACAAACATGATATTTCTGTTTGTATTGATCACATTTTATGCACTTGCCTAAAGAAAAGACTTTGCTTTTCTCCAAAACCATTTTTTCTGTGATTTTCTCGGTCCATTGCATACGAATTCCACACCAGTTTGTCCGGATATGACTGGATGAAACTGGAAAAATCCGGTTGTGTTTTGGCTAACTGAATCCGAAATATTGTGAAACACTCTGTGTTTGTGTTTTCTGCATATTATCGATGGACTTTTTTGTTTTGTATGTTTTTAATCAGGGAATTTTTAATTTTGTACCGTTGAAACACTAGTTAGTTCATCATGGGAACACCAGCTCCACACATTCGTATTTTCTAGGGAGAAAGCTTGCAGAACTGTGGCAAACAAACATGATGTTTCTCTTTGTATCGATGACATTTTATGCACTTGCCTAACGAAAAGACTTTGCTTTTCTCCAAAACCATTTTTTCTGTGATTTATCTCGGTCCATTGCATACAAATTCCACACCACCTTGTCCGGATATCACTGGATGAAACCAGAAATATCCGGTTGTATTTTGGCTAACTCAATCTGAAATAATGTGAAAGCCTCTGTGTTTGTGTTTTCTGGATATTATCGATGGACTTTATTGTTTTGAATGTTTTTATCAGGGAACATTTATTTTGTTTTGTTTTGTTTTGTTTTAACTTTAATTTAATGAATATAATTTTCCAGTGTACAGCTTATGGATTACAATGGGTTACCCCTCCCATAACTTCCCTCCCACATGCAACCTTCCCCTCTCCCGGTCCCTCTCCCCTTCCATTCACATCAAGATTCATTTTCAATTCTCTTTATATACAGAAGATCATTTTAGTATAAAGATTTCAACAGTTTGCACCCACATGGAAACACAAAGTGAAACATACTGTTTGAGTACTACTTATAGCATGAAATCAAAATGTACAGCACATTAAGGACAGAGATCCCATATGAGGAGCAAGTGCGCAGTGGCTCCTTTTGTTGACCCAACAAATTGACACTCTAGTTTATGGCACCAGTAACCATCCTAGGCTGTCGTCATGAGTTGCCAAGGCTATGGAAGCCTTCCAAGTTTACCGACTCTGATCATATTTAGACAAGGTCATAAAAGACAGAGTGAGTATAGTAACCAATGACCCTAAGCGTGGCATTTTCCAGGTTTGAACAATTATACAGCATTAAGTTGGGAAGAGGATCATCAGTACACACAGGTTAGGAGTAGAGCCATTGGTGGTAGAGTAGAGGTTATGATCACAAAGGAATGAGGCCCAAGTGTACTAGACAGGGCCTAGAACAAAGGACAGAGTCATTATTAGAGGAGGTAAGAAAGGTGCTGTCTAAGCTACAAGTAATTTTTCTGATGGAGAGGCAAATAGAACCTGATAGAATGGGCTTGATAATAATTTGGTGGGCTTTAGGCCTTGTAAGTTAAGAGGCCCAGACCTATCTATCTCTTCACATGGGGTATATCCTAAGGGAGGTGTGAACCTCCTAGGGGAAGGCACTCTGTTGACTTTCATTACTTGGCTGGCCTGGGAGGAGTGCTGGCCAGGTAAAGGCAGGGGGCATCTCTAACAAGAAATTTACAGTTCTGCCTGCAATGTTGCTGACCCTACTTGACCATCCCCTCAGCTGCAGTGGTCACTTTGGAAGTTGGGCTGAGTGAAGGGCTTTTCAGCTTAGAGACAATAAGATCTGTGGCTCTGACCTGGGCATCCTTCGACTCCAGGGCAGGCCCATTTCCAGTGATCCAACTCTTGGCAGAGCTGCCAGGGCTCTTCACAGGCTGACTTCTGCTGAAGCCCAGGCTTACCACATTGAAAGCCACTGCAGTGGACTGGCCTGTTGGGTCTCCTTGAGGGCAGATCACTGTACAGATCAGCCATTAATAGGCCTGCCACCCATTGCTTCTGATGCCGAGCTTTCTTTTCCTCCTGGTTTGTGTTAAAGCAGACCAGAGGATGCAAGTCAAGGGAGTGCCCGTGTCCCATCTCTAATCTTCTGCGGCCTGAACTACAAGTCTATAGTCACAGGAATGTTCTGCAGTAGTTTTTCTAAGGTAGACAATGCCCATGAGGAAAATTATATTCTCACTTTAAAACTTTCTTTCCCTTTGGTCTGAAAGGGAGGTTTTTTTTTTTTTCTACTTACTGTATACTTCGCTGACGGCGATGTGAATCTAGCTATGAGATTATTAGTTAAGTTCTTATTTTGGCTATGCTATTACATGTTAGCCATCTCTTTTGTAAGGTCTAAAGATTAAATTGTGCATCCTACAGATTCCTTTATAATAGAATTAGTTTCCTACCTTGAAGAGAATAGAGAAATGAAAGAACAAGTTGGGCTTAGAATAGAGAAATGAGGGAGCAAGTCCTAGATCACTTGCTGACAATAGAAATATTACATGAATACTTAGCAAATAGTTTAAACCATTAGATAACAACTTAAGAAAACATTTACCAGAAGGTCCAATGCCTTCTAGAAATTTTAAGAATCATGTATTTGAAAACACCTCTTAAATATCTAACAGGGTGTAGTTTGTTTAGCCTGTAAACTTAAGCACAACCATCTTAAATGTTTTTAGTTTCTTTCTACCAACACGTTTAAAACATATGATACACTGATTCAGGTCACACAAATTAAAATGTATCTTTGATTGATTTTAGCAGCATAAACTTATGGACAATGTTATCTATAAGCCATTTAAAAGAAAACTCTTAATAAAATTTCCCCATGTGGACATACAATATGTACACACATATAACATAGCATAATAGACCAATATAGCAATTTTAATAATAGCTTTTAAAATCTTTAACTCTTTTTGTAGATTGCCAATGGATTTGAATTGCTTTTTCTTTTTAGTAACCTCAGTTAACCATACTTTCTCTCAGTTGGTACTGTTAATACATTATTGGCTTCATCTGTTTACAGAGCCATCCCAAAGTACTGACTACAATAGAAGTGGCTGGAAAAAGTCCATAGGAACCTATAGGAGGACAGCTAAACACAGAACCAACAACGCTTTAGTTTTATGAGCAGCACACCATATATAACTATGGATGACAAAAGACTTTAAGTCGCCATGTTTAAAATTATAAACTCATCAACCAACAAGAGGCACTTGCTTACTTCACAGTATTTTTGAAAGCACCTGTAGGATGTTACAAGTATTTAACCCTTTAGGCCTCTGGGGCTTTCTCATTAAGATAACTATCATGTCTAGTAACACAAGATCATTAGATGTTTTAATTCTCAAACATTTGTATTATAGCATTTTCCATTATAGAAACTTAAAGTCTGGTACCACATCACATCCTGACAGTCCTTCTAATATAATCCAAATAGCCTGCTTAGTTGGTGTCTCTATAAGATGAGAGACATAGGTCCTTCAATTTTTTCAGTTGGGCCCAAACTGGAAAAACCAAAGTCCAGGATTTACTGGAAATTTTAGAGACCAGATTGTTTGAAACTTTGATTTTTTGAATGCCTGTCAAGAATGCCAAGAAGGCTCAAAATCCAAATTATCTGGTTGGAATAAGATTCCTTAAAATCATGACATAACATAGACCAAATTTGATCATTGTTACAAGGTGACTATTCAAATCTTTGAAAATAAGCACATATTTAAATAACCCATAGCTCTTAATAAAAATTCAGCTGTTTTTGCACAATTAGAATTGAACAGACATCAAGAGCACATAATAGATTACTTTAACACATTGCTTTAACCGAGCATCAGAGTTTAATTCTATGTCAAAGAGAAATTGAGCTTCCTGTGATCTTTTGCTATGAGGTTTCCTTCCTTTACCTTCTTTCATATTGGTGACCGTGTTTCTGTGTTTCTGTGTCTAACACATCTTTAAGCATCTTTTGCAGGGCAGGATGAGTGGCAACAAATTCTTTCAGTTTCTGTTTGCTATGAAAAGTCTTAATTTCACCTTCATTCACAAATGAGAACTTTGCAGGATATAGTATTCTGGGCTGGCAGTTTTTCTCTCTTAGTACCTGGGCTATGTCTCACCATTCCCTTCTAGCTTGTAGGGTTTCTGATGAGAAGTCTGCTGTGAGTCTAATTGGAGATCCTCTAAGAGTAATCTGACGTTTCTCTCTTGCACCTTTTAGGATCTTTTCTTTATGTTTCACTGTGGTGAGTTTGATTACAACATTTCATGCACTTGCCTAACGAAAAGACTTTGGTTTTCCCCAAAACCATTTTTACTGTGATTTTCTCGGTCCATTACATACAAATTCCACACCACTTTGTCAGGACAATACTGGATGAAACTGGAAATATCCGGTTTTGTTTTGGCTAACTCAATCCGAAATATTGCTACAGCCTCTGTGTTTGTGTTTTCTGGATATTATCAAGGGACTTCATTGTTTGAATATTTTATCAGGGAACATTTAATTTTGCACCATTGAAACACTAATTGGTTCCACACGGGTACACCAGCTCTACACATTCATATTTTCTAAGCAGAAAGCTAGAAGAACTGCGACAAACGAACATGACATTTCTGTTTGTCTAGATGACATTTTATGCTCTTGCCTAACGAAAAGACTTTGCTTTTCCCCAAAACCACTTTTACTGTGATTTTCTCGGTCCATTACATACAAATTCCACACCACTTTGTCAGGACAATGAAACCGGAAATATCCGGTTTTGTTTTGGCTAACTAAATCCCAGATATTGCTACAGCCTCTTTGTTTGTGTATTCCTGATATTATCAATGGATTTTATTGATTTCATTTTTTTATTGGGGAATATTTAATTTTGTTCCTGGAAACACTAATTGGTTCCACATGGAGACACCAGCTCTACACATTCCTTTTTTCTAGGGAGAAAGCTAAAGGAACTGCGGCAAACAAACATGATATTTCTGTTTGTTAGATGACATGTAATGCACTTGCCTAAAGAAAAGACTTTGCTTTTCTCCAAAACCATTTTTACTATGATTTCTCAGTGCACTTCATATGAATTCCACACCAGTTTGTCCACATATCACTGGATGAAACCAGAATTATCTGGTTTTGTTTTGGCTAACTCAATCCCAGATATTGCTACAGACTCTGTGTTTGTGTATTCAGGATAATATCCACGGACTTTATTGTTTTGAATGTTTTTATGAGGGAAGATTTAATTTTATGGTTGGAATCACTAATTGGTTCCACATGGAGACACTAGCTCTACACATTCGTATTTCCTTGGGAGAAAGCTAGAGGAAATGTGACAAACAAACATGATATTTCTGTTTTTATAGATGATATTTTATGCACTTGCATAACGAAAAGACTTTGCTTTTCTCCAAAAGCATTTGTACTGTGATTTTCTCAGTCCATTGCATACAAATTCCACACCACTTTGTCCGGATATAACTGGATGAAATCAGAAATATCAACTTTTGTTTTGTCTAAATCAATGCGAAATATTATGTGTTTCTGCGTTTGTGTTTTCTGGATATTATCGATGGACTTTATTGTTTTGAATGTTTTTATCAGGGAACATTTAATTTTGTACCGTTGAAACACTAATTTCTTCATCATGGGGACATCAGCTCTACAGATTCGTATTTTCTATGGAGAAAGCTAGAGGAACTGCTGCAAACAAACATGATATTTCTGTTTGTATAGATGCAAATTTATGCACTTGCCTAACGAAAAGACTTTGCTTTTCTCTAAAAGCATTTTACTGTGATTTTCTCGGTCCATTGCATATAAATTCCACACCACTTTATCCGCATAGACTGGATGAAACCGGAAATATCCGGTTTTGTTTTGGCTAACTCAATCCCAGCTATTGCTACAGCCTCTGTGTTTGTCTGTTCATGATATTATCAACAGGTATATTGTTTTCAATTTTTTTTTATCGGGGAATATTTAATTTTGTTCCTGGAAACACTTATTGGTTCCACTTGGAGACACCAGCTCTAAACATTCGTATTTTCTAGGGAGAAAGCTAGAGGAACTGCGATAAACAAACACGATGTTTCCATTTGTATAGATGACATTTTATGCACTTGCCTAACGAAAAGATTTTGCTTTTCTCCAAAACCATTTTTAACTGTGATTTTCTCAGTCCTTTGCATACGAATTCCACACCAGTTTACCAGATATGACTGGATGAAACCGGAAATATTTGTTTTTTTTTTTTTTTTTTGCTGACTCAATCCCAAATATTGCTACAGCCTCTGTGTTTGTGATTGAAGATATTAACCACGGAATTTATTGTTTCCAAATTTTTTTTAAAAGGGAATATTTAATTTTCTTCCTGGAAACACTAATTGGTTCCACATGGAGACACCAGCTCTACACATTCGTATTTTCTAGGGAGTAGCTAGAGGAACTGCGACAAACAAACATGATATTTCTGTTTGTATCGATGACATTTTATGCACTTGCCTAACGAAAAGACTTAGCTTTTCTCCAAAACCATTTTTACTGTGATTTTCTTATCCATTGCATATGAATTCCACACCACTTTGTCCGGATATGCCTGGATGAAACCGGAAATATCTGGTTGTGTTTTGGCTAACTCAATCCCAGATATTGCTACAGCCTCTGTTTTTGTGTTTTCCTGATATTTTCAACGGAATTTGTTGTTTTGAATGTTTTTTATCGGAGAACATTTCATTTTGAGCTTGGATTCAGTAATTGGTTCCACATGGATACACCAGATCTACGTATTTGTATTTTCTAGGTATAAAGCTAGAGTAACTGTGGCAAACCAACTTGACATTTCTGTTTGTATAGATGACATTTTATGCACTTGCCTAACGAAAAGACTTTGCTTTTCTCCAAAACCATTTGTATTGTGATTTTCTCGGTCCATTACATATGTATTCCACACCGGTTTGTCCGGATATGACTGGATGAAAAAAGTAATATCCGATTGTGTTTTGGCTAACTCAATCCGAAATATTGTGAAAGCCTCTGTGTTTGTGTTTTCTGGATATTATTGATGGACTTTAATGTTTTGAATGTTTTTATCAGGGAACATTTAATTTTGTGCCATAGAAACACTAATTGGTTCATCATGGGGACACCAGCTCTACACATTCGTATTTTCTAGGGAGAAAGCTAGAGGAACTACGGCAAACAAACATGATGTTTCTATTTGTATCGATGAGTTTTTATGCACTTGCCTAATGAAAAGACTTTGCATTTCTCCTAAACCATTTTTACTGAGATTTTCTCGGTCAATTACATAGGAATTCCACACCAGTTTACCAGATATGACTGGATGAAAGCGGAAATATCCGGTTTTGTTTTGGCTAACTCAATCCCAGATATTGCTACAGCCTCTGTGTTTGTGTATTCCTAATATTATAAATGGACTTCTTTTTTTGAAAGTTTTTTATCAGGGAACATGTAATTTGTACTTGGAAACACTAATTGTTTCCACATGGAGACAACAGCTCTACATATTCGAATTTTCTAGGGAGAAAGCTAGAGGAACTGTGGAAAACAAACATGATATTTCTGTTTGTATAGATGACATTTAATGAACTTGCCTAACGAAAAGACTTTGGTTTTCTCCAAAACCATTTTCACTGTGATTTTCTCGGTCCATTGCATACGAATTCCACACCAGTTTACCAGATATGACTGGATGAAACCGGAAATATCCGGTTTTGTTTTGGCTAACTCAATCCCAGATATTGCTACAGATTCTGTGTTTGTGTATTCCTGATATTATCCAGGGATTCTATTTTTTTGAATGTTTTTTATCAGGGAAAATTTAAATGTGTGCTTGGAATCACTTATTGGTTCCACATGGAGACACCAGCTCTACACATTCGTATTTTCTAGGGAGAAAGATAGAGGAACTCTGGCAAACAAACATGATATTTCTCTTTGTATAGGTGACATTTTATGCACTTCCCTAAAGAAAGACTTTCTTTTCTCCAAAACCATTTTCCTGTGATTTTCTCGGTACACTTCATATGAATTCCACACGAGTTTTTTCGGATATGATAGGATGAAACCGGAAATATCCGGTTTTGTTTTGGCTAATTGAACCCCAGATATTGCTACAGCCTCTGTGTTTGTGTATTCCTGATATTATCCATGGACTTTATTGTTTTGAATGTTTTTTATTAGGGAACGTTTGATTCTGTTCTTGGAAACACTAATTGGTTCCACATGGAGACACCAGCTCTACACATTCCTATTTCCTAGGGAGAAAGCTAGAGGAACTGCGGCAAACAAACATGATAGTTCTGTTTGTATCGATGATATTTCATGCACTTGCCTAACGAAAAGATTTTGCTTTTCTCCAAAACCATTTTTAACTGTGATTTTCTCGGTCCTTTGCATACGAATTCCACACCAGTTTACCAGATATGACTGGATGAAACCGGAAATATTTGTTTTTTTTTTTTTTTTTTGCTGACTCAATCCCAAATATTGCTACAGCCTCTGTGTTTGTGTCTTCTGAATATTATACATGGAGTTTATTGTTTTGAATATTTTTCATCGGGGAACATTTTATTTTGAGCTTGGATACAGTAATTAGTTCCACATGGAGACACCAGCTCTATGTATTTGTATTTTCTAGGTAGAAAGCTAGAGGAACTGTGGAAAAGAAACATGATATTTCTGTTTGTATAGATGATATTTTATGCACTTGCCTAACGAAAAGGCTTTGCTTGTCTCCAAAACCATTTGTACTGTGATTTTCTCGGTCCATTGCATACGAATTCCACACCAGTTTATCTGGATATGAGTGGATGAAACCGGAAATATCCGGTTTTGTTTTGGCTAACTCAATCCCAGTTATTGCTACAGCCTCTGTGTTTGTGATTGAAGATATTAACCACGGAATTTATTGTTTCCAAATTTTTTTAAAAGGGAATATTTAATTTTCTTCCTGGAAACACTAATTGGTTCCACATGGAGACACCAGCTCTACACATTCGTATTTTCTAGGGAGTAGCTAGAGGAACTGCGACAAACAAACATGATATTTCTGTTTGTATCGATGACATTTTATGCACTTGCCTAACGAAAAGACTTAGCTTTTCTCCAAAACCATTTTTACTGTGATTTTCTTATCCATTGCATATGAATTCCACACCACTTTGTCCGGATATGCCTGGATGAAACCGGAAATATCTGGTTGTGTTTTGGCTAACTCAATCCCAGATATTGCTACAGCCTCTGTTTTTGTGTTTTCCTGATATTTTCAACGGAATTTGTTGTTTTGAATGTTTTTTATCGGAGAACATTTCATTTTGAGCTTGGATTCAGTAATTGGTTCCACATGGATACACCAGATCTACGTATTTGTATTTTCTAGGTATAAAGCTAGAGTAACTGTGGCAAACCAACTTGACATTTCTGTTTGTATAGATGACATTTTATGCACTTGCCTAACGAAAAGACTTTGCTTTTCTCCAAAACCATTTGTATTGTGATTTTCTCGGTCCATTACATATGTATTCCACACCGGTTTGTCCGTATATGACTGGATGAAAAAAGTAATATCCGATTGTGTTTTGGCTAACTCAATCCGAAATATTGTGAAAGCCTCTGTGTTTGTGTTTTCTGGATATTATTGATGGACTTTAATGTTTTGAATGTTTTTATCAGGGAACATTTAATTTTGTGCCATAGAAACACTAATTGGTTCATCATGGGGACACCAGCTCTACACATTCGTATTTTCTAGGGAGAAAGCTAGAGGAACTACGGCAAACAAACATGATGTTTCTATTTGTATCGATGAGTTTTTATGCACTTGCCTAATGAAAAGACTTTGCATTTCTCCTAAACCATTTTTACTGAGATTTTCTCGGTCAATTGCATAGGAACTCCACACCAGTTTACCAGATATGACTGGATGAAAGCGGAAATATCCGGTTTTGTTTTGGCTAACTCAATCCCAGATATTGCTACAGCCTCTGTGTTTGTGTATTCCTAATATTATAAATGGACTTCTTTTTTTGAAAGTTTTTTATCAGGGAACATGTAATTTGTACTTGGAAACACTAATTGTTTCCACATGGAGACAACAGCTCTACATATTCGAATTTTCTAGGGAGAAAGCTAGAGGAACTGCGGAAAACAAACATGATATTTCTGTTTGTATAGATGACATTTAATGAACTTGCCTAACGAAAAGACTTTGGTTTTCTCCAAAACCATTTTCACTGTGATTTTCTCGGTCCATTGCATACGAATTCCACACCAGTTTACCGGATATGACTGGATGAAACCGGAAATATCCGGTTTTGTTTTGGCTAACTCAATCCCAGATATTGCTACAGATTCTGTGTTTGTGTATTCCTGATATTATCCAGGGACTCTATTTTTTTGAATTTTTTTATCAGGGAAAATTTAAATGTGTGCTTGGAATCACTTATTGGTTCCACATGGAGACACCAGCTCTACACATTCGTATTTTCTAGGGAGAAAGCTAGAGGAACTCTGGCAAACAAACATGATATTTCTCTTTGTATAGATGACATTTTATGCACTTCCCTAAAGAAAGACTTTCTTTTCTCCAAAACCATTTTCCTGTGATTTTCTCGGTACACTTCATATGAATTCCACACGAGTTTTTTCGGATATGATAGGATGAAACCGGAAATATCCGGTTTTGTTTTGGCTAATTGAACCCCAGATATTGCTACAGCCTCTGTGTTTGTGTATTCCTGATATTATCCATGGACTTTATTGTTTTGAATGTTTTTTATTAGGGAACGTTTGATTCTGTTCTTGGAAACACTAATTGGTTCCACATGGAGACACCAGCTCTACACATTCCTATTTCCTAGGGAGAAAGCTAGAGGAACTGCGGCAAACAAACATGATAGTTCTGTTTGTATCGATGATATTTCATGCACTTGCCTAACGAAAAGATTTTGCTTTTCTCCAAAACCATTTTTAACTGTGATTTTCTCGGTCCTTTGCATACGAATTCCACACCAGTTTACCAGATATGACTGGATGAAACCGGAAATATTTGTTTTTTTTTTTTTTTTTGCTGACTCAATCCCAAATATTGCTACAGCCTCTGTGTTTGTGTCTTCTGAATATTATACATGGAGTTTATTGTTTTGAATATTTTTCATCGGGGAACATTTTATTTTGAGCTTGGATACAGTAATTAGTTCCACATGGAGACACCAGCTCTACGTATTTGTATTTTCTAGGTAGAAAGCTAGAGGAACTGTGGAAAAGAAACATGATATTTCTGTTTGTATAGATGATATTTTATGCACTTGCCTAACGAAAAGGCTTTGCTTGTCTCCAAAACCATTTGTACTGTGATTTTCTCGGTCCATTGCATACGAATTCCACACCAGTTTATCTGGATATGAGTGGATGAAACCGGAAATATCCGGTTTTGTTTTGGCTAACTCAATCCCAGTTATTGCTACAGCCTCTGTGTTTGTGATTGAAGATATTAACCACGGAATTTATTGTTTCCAAATTTTTTTTAAAAGGGAATATTTAATTTTCTTCCTGGAAACACTAATTGGTTCCACATGGAGACACCAGCTCTACACATTCGTATTTTCTAGGGAGTAGCTAGAGGAACTGCGACAAACAAACATGATATTTCTGTTTGTATCGATGACATTTTATGCACTTGCCTAACGAAAAGACTTAGCTTTTCTCCAAAACCATTTTTACTGTGATTTTCTTATCCATTGCATATGAATTCCACACCACTTTGTCCGGATATGCCTGGATGAAACCGGAAATATCTGGTTGTGTTTTGGCTAACTCAATCCCAGATATTGCTACAGCCTCTGTTTTTGTGTTTTCCTGATATTTTCAACGGAATTTGTTGTTTTGAATGTTTTTTATCGGAGAACATTTCATTTTGAGCTTGGATTCAGTAATTGGTTCCACATGGATACACCAGATCTACGTATTTGTATTTTCTAGGTATAAAGCTAGAGTAACTGTGGCAAACCAACTTGACATTTCTGTTTGTATAGATGACATTTTATGCACTTGCCTAACGAAAAGACTTTGCTTTTCTCCAAAACCATTTGTATTGTGATTTTCTCGGTCCATTACATATGTATTCCACACCGGTTTGTCCGGATATGACTGGATGAAAAAAGTAATATCCGATTGTGTTTTGGCTAACTCAATCCGAAATATTGTGAAAGCCTCTGTGTTTGTGTTTTCTGGATATTATTGATGGACTTTAATGTTTTGAATGTTTTTATCAGGGAACATTTAATTTTGTGCCATAGAAACACTAATTGGTTCATCATGGGGACACCAGCTCTACACATTCGTATTTTCTAGGGAGAAAGCTAGAGGAACTACGGCAAACAAACATGATGTTTCTATTTGTATCGATGAGTTTTTATGCACTTGCCTAATGAAAAGACTTTGCATTTCTCCTAAACCATTTTTACTGAGATTTTCTCGGTCAATTGCATAGGAACTCCACACCAGTTTACCAGATATGACTGGATGAAAGCGGAAATATCCGGTTTTGTTTTGGCTAACTCAATCCCAGATATTGCTACAGCCTCTGTGTTTGTGTATTCCTAATATTATAAATGGACTTCTTTTTTTGAAAGTTTTTTATCAGGGAACATGTAATTTGTACTTGGAAACACTAATTGTTTCCACATGGAGACAACAGCTCTACATATTCGAATTTTCTAGGGAGAAAGCTAGAGGAACTGCGGAAAACAAACATGATATTTCTGTTTGTATAGATGACATTTAATGAACTTGCCTAACGAAAAGACTTTGGTTTTCTCCAAAACCATTTTCACTGTGATTTTCTCGGTCCATTGCATACGAATTCCACACCAGTTTACCGGATATGACTGGATGAAACCGGAAATATCCGGTTTTGTTTTGGCTAACTCAATCCCAGATATTGCTACAGATTCTGTGTTTGTGTATTCCTGATATTATCCAGGGACTCTATTTTTTTGAATTTTTTTATCAGGGAAAATTTAAATGTGTGCTTGGAATCACTTATTGGTTCCACATGGAGACACCAGCTCTACACATTCGTATTTTCTAGGGAGAAAGCTAGAGGAACTCTGGCAAACAAACATGATATTTCTCTTTGTATAGATGACATTTTATGCACTTCCCTAAAGAAAGACTTTCTTTTCTCCAAAACCATTTTCCTGTGATTTTCTCGGTACACTTCATATGAATTCCACACGAGTTTTTTCGGATATGATAGGATGAAACCGGAAATATCCGGTTTTGTTTTGGCTAATTGAACCCCAGATATTGCTACAGCCTCTGTGTTTGTGTATTCCTGATATTATCCATGGACTTTATTGTTTTGAATGTTTTTTATTAGGGAACGTTTGATTCTGTTCTTGGAAACACTAATTGGTTCCACATGGAGACACCAGCTCTACACATTCCTATTTCCTAGGGAGAAAGCTAGAGGAACTGCGGCAAACAAACATGATAGTTCTGTTTGTATCGATGCTATTTCATGCACTTGCCTAACGAAAAGATTTTGCTTTTCTCCAAAACCATTTTTAACTGTGATTTTCTCGGTCCTTTGCATACGAATTCCACACCAGTTTACCAGATATGACTGGATGAAACCGGAAATATTTGTTTTTTTTTTTTTTTGCTGACTCAATCCCAAATATTGCTACAGCCTCTGTGTTTGTGTCTTCTGAATATTATACATGGAGTTTATTGTTTTGAATATTTTTCATCGGGGAACATTTTATTTTGAGCTTGGATACAGTAATTAGTTCCACATGGAGACACCAGCTCTACGTATTTGTATTTTCTAGGTAGAAAGCTAGAGGAACTGTGGAAAAGAAACATGATATTTCTGTTTGTATAGATGATATTTTATGCACTTGCCTAACGAAAAGGCTTTGCTTGTCTCCAAAACCATTTGTACTGTGATTTTCTCGGTCCATTGCATATGAATTCCACACCAGTTTATCTGGATATGAGTGGATGAAACCGGAAATATCCGGTTTTGTTTTGGCTAACTCAATCCCAGTTATTGCTACAGCCTCTGTGTTTGTGATTGAAGATATTAACCACGGAATTTATTGTTTCCAAATTTTTTTTAAAAGGGAATATTTAATTTTCTTCCTGGAAACACTAATTGGTTCCACATGGAGACACCAGCTCTACACATTCGTATTTTCTAGGGAGTAGCTAGAGGAACTGCGACAAACAAACATGATATTTCTGTTTGTATCGATGACATTTTATGCACTTGCCTAACGAAAAGACTTAGCTTTTCTCCAAAACCATTTTTACTGTGATTTTCTTATCCATTGCATATGAATTCCACACCATTTTGTCCGGATATGCCTGGATGAAACCGGAAATATCTGGTTGTGTTTTGGCTAACTCAATCCCAGATATTGCTACAGCCTCTGTTTTTGTGTTTTCCTGATATTTTCAACGGAATTTGTTGTTTTGAATGTTTTTTATCGGAGAACATTTCATTTTGAGCTTGGATTCAGTAATTGGTTCCACATGGATACACCAGATCTACGTATTTGTATTTTCTAGGTATAAAGCTAGAGTAACTGTGGCAAACCAACTTGACATTTCTGTTTGTATAGATGACATTTTATGCACTTGCCTAACGAAAAGACTTTGCTTTTCTCCAAAACCATTTGTATTGTGATTTTCTCGGTCCATTACATATGTATTCCACACCGGTTTGTCCGGATATGACTGGATGAAAAAAGTAATATCCGATTGTGTTTTGGCTAACTCAATCCGAAATATTGTGAAAGCCTCTGTGTTTGTGTTTTCTGGATATTATTGATGGACTTTAATGTTTTGAATGTTTTTATCAGGGAACATTTAATTTTGTGCCATAGAAACACTAATTGGTTCATCATGGGGACACCAGCTCTACACATTCGTATTTTCTAGGGAGAAAGCTAGAGGAACTACGGCAAACAAACATGATGTTTCTATTTGTATCGATGAGTTTTTATGCACTTGCCTAATGAAAAGACTTTGCATTTCTCCTAAACCATTTTTACTGAGATTTTCTCGGTCAATTGCATAGGAACTCCACACCAGTTTACCAGATATGACTGGATGAAAGCGGAAATATCCGGTTTTGTTTTGGCTAACTCAATCCCAGATATTGCTACAGCCTCTGTGTTTGTGTATTCCTAATATTATAAATGGACTTCTTTTTTTGAAAGTTTTTTATCAGGGAACATGTAATTTGTACTTGGAAACACTAATTGTTTCCACATGGAGACAACAGCTCTACATATTCGAATTTTCTAGGGAGAAAGCTAGAGGAACTGCGGAAAACAAACATGATATTTCTGTTTGTATAGATGACATTTAATGAACTTGCCTAACGAAAAGACTTTGGTTTTCTCCAAAACCATTTTCACTGTGATTTTCTCGGTCCATTGCATACGAATTCCACACCAGTTTACCGGATATGACTGGATGAAACCGGAAATATCCGGTTTTGTTTTGGCTAACTCAATCCCAGATATTGCTACAGATTCTGTGTTTGTGTATTCCTGATATTATCCAGGGACTCTATTTTTTTGAATTTTTTTATCAGGGAAAATTTAAATGTGTGCTTGGAATCACTTATTGGTTCCACATGGAGACACCAGCTCTACACATTCGTATTTTCTAGGGAGAAAGCTAGAGGAACTCTGGCAAACAAACATGATATTTCTCTTTGTATAGATGACATTTTATGCACTTCCCTAAAGAAAGACTTTCTTTTCTCCAAAACCATTTTCCTGTGATTTTCTCGGTACACTTCATATGAATTCCACACGAGTTTTTTCGGATATGATAGGATGAAACCGGAAATATCCGGTTTTGTTTTGGCTAATTGAACCCCAGATATTGCTACAGCCTCTGTGTTTGTGTATTCCTGATATTATCCATGGACTTTATTGTTTTGAATGTTTTTTATTAGGGAACGTTTGATTCTGTTCTTGGAAACACTAATTGGTTCCACATGGAGACACCAGCTCTACACATTCCTATTTCCTAGGGAGAAAGCTAGAGGAACTGCGGCAAACAAACATGATAGTTCTGTTTGTATCGATGCTATTTCATGCACTTGCCTAACGAAAAGATTTTGCTTTTCTCCAAAACCATTTTTAACTGTGATTTTCTCGGTCCTTTGCATACGAATTCCACACCAGTTTACCAGATATGACTGGATGAAACCGGAAATATTTGTTTTTTTTTTTTTTTGCTGACTCAATCCCAAATATTGCTACAGCCTCTGTGTTTGTGTCTTCTGAATATTATACATGGAGTTTATTGTTTTGAATATTTTTCATCGGGGAACATTTTATTTTGAGCTTGGATACAGTAATTAGTTCCACATGGAGACACCAGCTCTACGTATTTGTATTTTCTAGGTAGAAAGCTAGAGGAACTGTGGAAAAGAAACATGATATTTCTGTTTGTATAGATGATATTTTATGCACTTGCCTAACGAAAAGGCTTTGCTTGTCTCCAAAACCATTTGTACTGTGATTTTCTCGGTCCATTGCATATGAATTCCACACCAGTTTATCTGGATATGAGTGGATGAAACCGGAAATATCCGGTTTTGTTTTGGCTAACTCAATCCCAGTTATTGCTACAGCCTCTGTGTTTGTGATTGAAGATATTAACCACGGAATTTATTGTTTCCAAATTTTTTTTAAAAGGGAATATTTAATTTTCTTCCTGGAAACACTAATTGGTTCCACATGGAGACACCAGCTCTACACATTCGTATTTTCTAGGGAGTAGCTAGAGGAACTGCGACAAACAAACATGATATTTCTGTTTGTATCGATGACATTTTATGCACTTGCCTAACGAAAAGACTTAGCTTTTCTCCAAAACCATTTTTACTGTGATTTTCTTATCCATTGCATATGAATTCCACACCATTTTGTCCGGATATGCCTGGATGAAACCGGAAATATCTGGTTGTGTTTTGGCTAACTCAATCCCAGATATTGCTACAGCCTCTGTTTTTGTGTTTTCCTGATATTTTCAACGGAATTTGTTGTTTTGAATGTTTTTTATCGGAGAACATTTCATTTTGAGCTTGGATTCAGTAATTGGTTCCACATGGATACACCAGATCTACGTATTTGTATTTTCTAGGTATAAAGCTAGAGTAACTGTGGCAAACCAACTTGACATTTCTGTTTGTATAGATGACATTTTATGCACTTGCCTAACGAAAAGACTTTGCTTTTCTCCAAAACCATTTGTATTGTGATTTTCTCGGTCCATTACATATGTATTCCACACCGGTTTGTCCGGATATGACTGGATGAAAAAAGTAATATCCGATTGTGTTTTGGCTAACTCAATCCGAAATATTGTGAAAGCCTCTGTGTTTGTGTTTTCTGGATATTATTGATGGACTTTAATGTTTTGAATGTTTTTATCAGGGAACATTTAATTTTGTGCCATAGAAACACTAATTGGTTCATCATGGGGACACCAGCTCTACACATTCGTATTTTCTAGGGAGAAAGCTAGAGGAACTACGGCAAACAAACATGATGTTTCTATTTGTATCGATGAGTTTTTATGCACTTGCCTAATGAAAAGACTTTGCATTTCTCCTAAACCATTTTTACTGAGATTTTCTCGGTCAATTGCATAGGAATTCCACACCAGTTTACCAGATATGACTGGATGAAAGCGGAAATATCCGGTTTTGTTTTGGCTAACTCAATCCCAGATATTGCTACAGCCTCTGTGTTTGTGTATTCCTAATATTATAAATGGACTTCTTTTTTTGAAAGTTTTTTATCAGGGAACATGTAATTTGTACTTGGAAACACTAATTGTTTCCACATGGAGACAACAGCTCTACATATTCGAATTTTCTAGGGAGAAAGCTAGAGGAACTGCGGAAAACAAACATGATATTTCTGTTTGTATAGATGACATTTAATGAACTTGCCTAACGAAAAGACTTTGGTTTTCTCCAAAACCATTTTCACTGTGATTTTCTCGGTCCATTGCATACGAATTCCACACCAGTTTACCGGATATGACTGGATGAAACCGGAAATATCCGGTTTTGTTTTGGCTAACTCAATCCCAGATATTGCTACAGATTCTGTGTTTGTGTATTCCTGATATTATCCAGGGACTCTATTTTTTTGAATTTTTTTATCAGGGAAAATTTAAATGTGTGCTTGGAATCACTTATTGGTTCCACATGGAGACACCAGCTCTACACATTCGTATTTTCTAGGGAGAAAGCTAGAGGAACTCTGGCAAACAAACATGATATTTCTCTTTGTATAGATGACATTTTATGCACTTCCCTAAAGAAAGACTTTCTTTTCTCCAAAACCATTTTCCTGTGATTTTCTCGGTACACTTCATATGAATTCCACACGAGTTTTTTCGGATATGATAGGATGAAACCGGAAATATCCGGTTTTGTTTTGGCTAATTGAACCCCAGATATTGCTACAGCCTCTGTGTTTGTGTATTCCTGATATTATCCATGGACTTTATTGTTTTGAATGTTTTTTATTAGGGAACGTTTGATTCTGTTCTTGGAAACACTAATTGGTTCCACATGGAGACACCAGCTCTACACATTCCTATTTCCTAGGGAGAAAGCTAGAGGAACTGCGGCAAACAAACATGATAGTTCTGTTTGTATCGATGATATTTCATGCACTTGCCTAACGAAAAGATTTTGCTTTTCTCCAAAACCATTTTTAACTGTGATTTTCTCGGTCCTTTGCATACGAATTCCACACCAGTTTACCAGATATGACTGGATGAAACCGGAAATATTTGTTTTTTTTTTTTTTTTGCTGACTCAATCCCAAATATTGCTACAGCCTCTGTGTTTGTGTCTTCTGAATATTATACATGGAGTTTATTGTTTTGAATATTTTTCATCGGGGAACATTTTATTTTGAGCTTGGATACAGTAATTAGTTCCACATGGAGACACCAGCTCTACGTATTTGTATTTTCTAGGTAGAAAGCTAGAGGAACTGTGGAAAAGAAACATGATATTTCTGTTTGTATAGATGATATTTTATGCACTTGCCTAACGAAAAGGCTTTGCTTGTCTCCAAAACCATTTGTACTGTGATTTTCTCGGTCCATTGCATACGAATTCCACACCAGTTTATCTGGATATGAGTGGATGAAACCGGAAATATCCGGTTTTGTTTTGGCTAACTCAATCCCAGTTATTGCTACAGCCTCTGTGTTTGTGATTGAAGATATTAACCACGGAATTTATTGTTTCCAAATTTTTTTTAAAAGGGAATATTTAATTTTCTTCCTGGAAACACTAATTGGTTCCACATGGAGACACCAGCTCTACACATTCGTATTTTCTAGGGAGTAGCTAGAGGAACTGCGACAAACAAACATGATATTTCTGTTTGTATCGATGACATTTTATGCACTTGCCTAACGAAAAGACTTAGCTTTTCTCCAAAACCATTTTTACTGTGATTTTCTTACCCATTGCGTATGAATTCCACACCACTTTGTCCGGATATGCCTGGATGAAACCGGAAATATCTGGTTGTGTTTTGGCTAACTCAATCCCAGATATTGCTACAGCCTCTGTTTTTGTGTTTTCCTGATATTTTCAACGGAATTTGTTGTTTTGAATGTTTTTTATCGGAGAACATTTCATTTTGAGCTTGGATTCAGTAATTGGTTCCACATGGATACACCAGATCTACGTATTTGTATTTTCTAGGTATAAAGCTAGAGTAACTGTGGCAAACCAACTTGACATTTCTGTTTGTATAGATGACATTTTATGCACTTGCCTAACGAAAAGACTTTGCTTTTCTCCAAAACCATTTGTATTGTGATTTTCTCGGTCCATTACATATGTATTCCACACCGGTTTGTCCGGATATGACTGGATGAAAAAAGTAATATCCGATTGTGTTTTGGCTAACTCAATCCGAAATATTGTGAAAGCCTCTGTGTTTGTGTTTTCTGGATATTATTGATGGACTTTAATGTTTTGAATGTTTTTATCAGGGAACATTTAATTTTGTGCCATAGAAACACTAATTGGTTCATCATGGGGACACCAGCTCTACACATTCGTATTTTCTAGGGAGAAAGCTAGAGGAACTACGGAAAACAAACATGATGTTTCTATTTGTATCGATGAGTTTTTATGCACTTGCCTAATGAAAAGACTTTGCATTTCTCCTAAACCATTTTTACTGAGATTTTCTCGGTCAATTGCATAGGAATTCCACACCAGTTTACCAGATATGACTGGATGAAAGCGGAAATATCCGGTTTTGTTTTGGCTAACTCAATCCCAGATATTGCTACAGCCTCTGTGTTTGTGTATTCCTAATATTATAAATGGACTTCTTTTTTTGAAAGTTTTTTATCAGGGAACATGTAATTTGTACTTGGAAACACTAATTGTTTCCACATGGAGACAACAGCTCTACATATTCGAATTTTCTAGGGAGAAAGCTAGAGGAACTGCGGAAAACAAACATGATATTTCTGTTTGTATAGATGACATTTAATGAACTTGCCTAACGAAAAGACTTTGGTTTTCTCCAAAACCATTTTCACTGTGATTTTCTCGGTCCATTGCATACGAATTCCACACCAGTTTACCGGATATGACTGGATGAAACCGGAAATATCCGGTTTTGTTTTGGCTAACTCAATCCCAGATATTGCTACAGATTCTGTGTTTGTGTATTCCTGATATTATCCAGGGACTCTATTTTTTTGAATTTTTTTATCAGGGAAAATTTAAATGTGTGCTTGGAATCACTTATTGGTTCCACATGGAGACACCAGCTCTACACATTCGTATTTTCTAGGGAGAAAGCTAGAGGAACTCTGGCAAACAAACATGATATTTCTCTTTGTATAGATGACATTTTATGCACTTCCCTAAAGAAAGACTTTCTTTTCTCCAAAACCATTTTCCTGTGATTTTCTCGGTACACTTCATATGAATTCCACACGAGTTTTTTCGGATATGATAGGATGAAACCGGAAATATCCGGTTTTGTTTTGGCTAATTGAACCCCAGATATTGCTACAGCCTCTGTGTTTGTGTATTCCTGATATTATCCATGGACTTTATTGTTTTGAATGTTTTTTATTAGGGAACGTTTGATTCTGTTCTTGGAAACACTAATTGGTTCCACATGGAGACACCAGCTCTACACATTCCTATTTCCTAGGGAGAAAGCTAGAGGAACTGCGGCAAACAAACATGATAGTTCTGTTTGTATCGATGATATTTCATGCACTTGCCTAACGAAAAGATTTTGCTTTTCTCCAAAACCATTTTTAACTGTGATTTTCTCGGTCCTTTGCATACGAATTCCACACCAGTTTACCAGATATGACTGGATGAAACCGGAAATATTTGTTTTTTTTTTTTTTTTTTTTGCTGACTCAATCCCAAATATTGCTACAGCCTCTGTGTTTGTGTCTTCTGAATATTATACATGGAGTTTATTGTTTTGAATATTTTTCATCGGGGAACATTTTATTTTGAGCTTGGATACAGTAATTAGTTCCACATGGAGACACCAGCTCTACGTATTTGTATTTTCTAGGTAGAAAGCTAGAGGAACTGTGGAAAAGAAACATGATATTTCTGTTTGTATAGATGATATTTTATGCACTTGCCTAACGAAAAGGCTTTGCTTGTCTCCAAAACCATTTGTACTGTGATTTTCTCGGTCCATTGCATACGAATTCCACACCAGTTTATCTGGATATGAGTGGATGAAACCGGAAATATCCGGTTTTGTTTTGGCTAACTCAATCCCAGTTATTGCTACAGCCTCTGTGTTTGTGATTGAAGATATTAACCACGGAATTTATTGTTTCCAAATTTTTTTTAAAAGGGAATATTTAATTTTCTTCCTGGAAACACTAATTGGTTCCACATGGAGACACCAGCTCTACACATTCGTATTTTCTAGGGAGTAGCTAGAGGAACTGCGACAAACAAACATGATATTTCTGTTTGTATCGATGACATTTTATGCACTTGCCTAACGAAAAGACTTAGCTTTTCTCCAAAACCATTTTTACTGTGATTTTCTTACCCATTGTGTATGAATTCCACACCACTTTGTCCGGATATGCCTGGATGAAACCGGAAATATCTGGTTGTGTTTTGGCTAACTCAATCCCAGATATTGCTACAGCCTCTGTTTTTGTGTTTTCCTGATATTTTCAACGGAATTTGTTGTTTTGAATGTTTTTTATCGGAGAACATTTCATTTTGAGCTTGGATTCAGTAATTGGTTCCACATGGATACACCAGATCTACGTATTTGTATTTTCTAGGTATAAAGCTAGAGTAACTGTGGCAAACCAACTTGACATTTCTGTTTGTATAGATGACATTTTATGCACTTGCCTAACGAAAAGACTTTGCTTTTCTCCAAAACCATTTGTATTGTGATTTTCTCGGTCCATTACATATGTATTCCACACCGGTTTGTCCGGATATGACTGGATGAAAAAAGTAATATCCGATTGTGTTTTGGCTAACTCAATCCGAAATATTGTGAAAGCCTCTGTGTTTGTGTTTTCTGGATATTATTGATGGACTTTAATGTTTTGAATGTTTTTATCAGGGAACATTTAATTTTGTGCCATAGAAACACTAATTGGTTCATCATGGGGACACCAGCTCTACACATTCGTATTTTCTAGGGAGAAAGCTAGAGGAACTACGGAAAACAAACATGATGTTTCTATTTGTATCGATGAGTTTTTATGCACTTGCCTAATGAAAAGACTTTGCATTTCTCCTAAACCATTTTTACTGAGATTTTCTCGGTCAATTGCATAGGAATTCCACACCAGTTTACCAGATATGACTGGATGAAAGCGGAAATATCCGGTTTTGTTTTGGCTAACTCAATCCCAGATATTGCTACAGCCTCTGTGTTTGTGTATTCCTAATATTATAAATGGACTTCTTTTTTTGAAAGTTTTTTATCAGGGAACATGTAATTTGTACTTGGAAACACTAATTGTTTCCACATGGAGACAACAGCTCTACATATTCGAATTTTCTAGGGAGAAAGCTAGAGGAACTGCGGAAAACAAACATGATATTTCTGTTTGTATAGATGACATTTAATGAACTTGCCTAACGAAAAGACTTTGGTTTTCTCCAAAACCATTTTCACTGTGATTTTCTCGGTCCATTGCATACGAATTCCACACCAGTTTACCGGATATGACTGGATGAAACCGGAAATATCCGGTTTTGTTTTGGCTAACTCAATCCCAGATATTGCTACAGATTCTGTGTTTGTGTATTCCTGATATTATCCAGGGACTCTATTTTTTTGAATTTTTTTATCAGGGAAAATTTAAATGTGTGCTTGGAATCACTTATTGGTTCCACATGGAGACACCAGCTCTACACATTCGTATTTTCTAGGGAGAAAGCTAGAGGAACTCTGGCAAACAAACATGATATTTCTCTTTGTATAGATGACATTTTATGCACTTCCCTAAAGAAAGACTTTCTTTTCTCCAAAACCATTTTCCTGTGATTTTCTCGGTACACTTCATATGAATTCCACACGAGTTTTTTCGGATATGATAGGATGAAACCGGAAATATCCGGTTTTGTTTTGGCTAATTGAACCCCAGATATTGCTACAGCCTCTGTGTTTGTGTATTCCTGATATTATCCATGGACTTTATTGTTTTGAATGTTTTTTATTAGGGAACGTTTGATTCTGTTCTTGGAAACACTAATTGGTTCCACATGGAGACACCAGCTCTACACATTCCTATTTCCTAGGGAGAAAGCTAGAGGAACTGCGGCAAACAAACATGATAGTTCTGTTTGTATCGATGATATTTCATGCACTTGCCTAACGAAAAGATTTTGCTTTTCTCCAAAACCATTTTTAACTGTGATTTTCTCGGTCCTTTGCATACGAATTCCACACCAGTTTACCAGATATGACTGGATGAAACCGGAAATATTTGTTTTTTTTTTTTTTTTTTGCTGACTCAATCCCAAATATTGCTACAGCCTCTGTGTTTGTGTCTTCTGAATATTATACATGGAGTTTATTGTTTTGAATATTTTTCATCGGGGAACATTTTATTTTGAGCTTGGATACAGTAATTAGTTCCACATGGAGACACCAGCTCTACGTATTTGTATTTTCTAGGTAGAAAGCTAGAGGAACTGTGGAAAAGAAACATGATATTTCTGTTTGTATAGATGATATTTTATGCACTTGCCTAACGAAAAGGCTTTGCTTGTCTCCAAAACCATTTGTACTGTGATTTTCTCGGTCCATTGCATACGAATTCCACACCAGTTTATCTGGATATGAGTGGATGAAACCGGAAATATCCGGTTTTGTTTTGGCTAACTCAATCCCAGTTATTGCTACAGCCTCTGTGTTTGTGATTGAAGATATTAACCACGGAATTTATTGTTTCCAAATTTTTTTTAAAAGGGAATATTTAATTTTCTTCCTGGAAACACTAATTGGTTCCACATGGAGACACCAGCTCTACACATTCGTATTTTCTAGGGAGTAGCTAGAGGAACTGCGACAAACAAACATGATATTTCTGTTTGTATCGATGACATTTTATGCACTTGCCTAACGAAAAGACTTAGCTTTTCTCCAAAACCATTTTTACTGTGATTTTCTTACCCATTGTGTATGAATTCCACACCACTTTGTCCGGATATGCCTGGATGAAACCGGAAATATCTGGTTGTGTTTTGGCTAACTCAATCCCAGATATTGCTACAGCCTCTGTTTTTGTGTTTTCCTGATATTTTCAACGGAATTTGTTGTTTTGAATGTTTTTTATCGGAGAACATTTCATTTTGAGCTTGGATTCAGTAATTGGTTCCACATGGATACACCAGATCTACGTATTTGTATTTTCTAGGTATAAAGCTAGAGTAACTGTGGCAAACCAACTTGACATTTCTGTTTGTATAGATGACATTTTATGCACTTGCCTAACGAAAAGACTTTGCTTTTCTCCAAAACCATTTGTATTGTGATTTTCTCGGTCCATTACATATGTATTCCACACCGGTTTGTCCGGATATGACTGGATGAAAAAAGTAATATCCGATTGTGTTTTGGCTAACTCAATCCGAAATATTGTGAAAGCCTCTGTGTTTGTGTTTTCTGGATATTATTGATGGACTTTAATGTTTTGAATGTTTTTATCAGGGAACATTTAATTTTGTGCCATAGAAACACTAATTGGTTCATCATGGGGACACCAGCTCTACACATTCGTATTTTCTAGGGAGAAAGCTAGAGGAACTACGGAAAACAAACATGATGTTTCTATTTGTATCGATGAGTTTTTATGCACTTGCCTAATGAAAAGACTTTGCATTTCTCCTAAACCATTTTTACTGAGATTTTCTCGGTCAATTGCATAGGAATTCCACACCAGTTTACCAGATATGACTGGATGAAAGCGGAAATATCCGGTTTTGTTTTGGCTAACTCAATCCCAGATATTGCTACAGCCTCTGTGTTTGTGTATTCCTAATATTATAAATGGACTTCTTTTTTTGAAAGTTTTTTATCAGGGAACATGTAATTTGTACTTGGAAACACTAATTGTTTCCACATGGAGACAACAGCTCTACATATTCGAATTTTCTAGGGAGAAAGCTAGAGGAACTGCGGAAAACAAACATGATATTTCTGTTTGTATAGATGACATTTAATGAACTTGCCTAACGAAAAGACTTTGGTTTTCTCCAAAACCATTTTCACTGTGATTTTCTCGGTCCATTGCATACGAATTCCACACCAGTTTACCGGATATGACTGGATGAAACCGGAAATATCCGGTTTTGTTTTGGCTAACTCAATCCCAGATATTGCTACAGATTCTGTGTTTGTGTATTCCTGATATTATCCAGGGACTCTATTTTTTTGAATTTTTTTATCAGGGAAAATTTAAATGTGTGCTTGGAATCACTTATTGGTTCCACATGGAGACACCAGCTCTACACATTCGTATTTTCTAGGGAGAAAGCTAGAGGAACTCTTGCAAACAAACATGATATTTCTCTTTGTATAGATGACATTTTATGCACTTCCCTAAAGAAAGACTTTCTTTACTCCAAAACCATTTTCCTGTGATTTTCTCGGTACACTTCATATGAATTCCACACGAGTTTTTTCGGATATGACAGGATGAAACCGGAAATATCCGGTTTTGTTTTGGCTAATTGAACCCCAGATATTGCTACAGCCTCTGTGTTTGTGTATTCCTGATATTATCCATGGACTTTATTGTTTTGAATGTTTTTTATTAGGGAACGTTTGATTCTGTTCTTGGAAACACTAATTGGTTCCACATGGAGACACCAGCTCTACACATTCCTATTTCCTAGGGAGAAAGCTAGAGGAACTGCGGCAAACAAACATGATAGTTCTTTTTGTATCGATGATATTTCATGCACTTGCCTAACAAAAAGACTTTGGTTTTCTCCAAAAGCATTTTTACTCTGATTTTCTCAGCCCATTGCATACGAATTCCACACCAGTTTGTCCGTGTATGACTGGATGAAACCAGAAATATCCGGTTGTGTTTTGGCTAACTCAATCCGTAATATTGTGAAAGAATCTGTGTTCGTGTTTTCTAGATATTATCGATGGACTTTATTGTTTTGAATGTTTTTATCAGGGAACATTTAATTTTGTACCGTTGAAACACTAATTGGTTCATCATGGGAACACCAGTTCTACACATTCGTATTTTCTAGGGAGAAAGCTAGAGGAAGTGCGGCAAACAAACATGATATTTCTGTTTGTATAGATGACATTTTATGCACTTGCCCAACGAAAAGACTTTGCTTTTTTCCAAAACCATTTTTACTGTGATTTTCTCGGTCAATTGCATATGAATTCCACACCAGTTTGTCCGAATATGACTGGATGAAAACAGAAATATCCAGTTGTGTTTTGGCTAACTCAATCCAAAATATGGTGAAAGCCTCTGTGTTTGTGTTTTCTGGATATTATCAATAGAGTTTATTGTTTTGAATGTTTTTATCAGGGAACATTTAATTTTGTACCATTGAAAAACTAATTGGTTCATCATGGGGACCCTGGCTCTACACGTTCGTATTTTCTAGGGAGAAAGCTAGAGGAACTGTGGCAAACAAACATGATGTTTCTCTTTGTATCGATGAGATTTTATGCACTTCCCTAACGAAAGACTTTGCTTATCTCCAAAACCATTTTTACTGTGATTTTCTCGGTCCATTGCATAGGAATTCCACACCAGTTTACCAGATATGACTGGATGAAAGCGGAAATATCCGGTTCTGTTTTGGCTAACTCAATCCCAGATATTGCTACAGGCTCTGTGTTTGTGTATTCCTAATAATATAAATACTTCTTTTTTTTGAAAGTTTTTTTATCAGGGAACATGTAATTTGTACTTGGAAACACTAATTGTTCCACATGGAGACAACAGCTCTATATATTCGAATTTTCTAGGGAGAAAGCTAGAGGAACTGTGGAAAACAAACATGATATTTCTATTTGTATAGATGACATTTAATGAACTTGCCTAACGAAAAGACTTTGCTTTTCTCCAAAACCATTTTCACTGTGACTTTCTCGGTCCATTGCATACGAATTCCACACCAGTTTACCGGATATGGCTGGATGAAACCGGAAATATCCGGTTTTGTTTTGGCTAACTCAATCCCAGATATTGCTACAGACTCTGTGTTTGTGTATTCCTGATATTATCCAGGGACTTTATTGTTTTGAATGTTTTTTATCAGGGAAAATTTAAATGTGTGCTTGGAATCACTTATTGGTTCCACATGGAGACACCAGCTCTACACATTCGTATATTCTAGGGAGAAAGCTAGAGGAACTGCGGCAAACAAACATGATGTTTCTATTTGTATCGATGAGTTTTTATGCACTTGCCTAATGAAAAGACTTTGCATTTCTCCAAAACCATATTTACTGTGATTTTCTCGGTCAATTGCATAGGAATTCCACACCAGTTTACCAGATATGACAGGATGAAACCGGAAATATCCGGTTTTGTTTTGGCTAACTCAATCCCAGATATTGCTACAGCCTCTGTGTTTGTGTATTCCAAATATTATAAATGGACTTCTTTTTTTTGAAAGTTTTTTATCAGGGAACATGTAATTTGTACTTGGAAACACTAATTGTTTCCACATGGAGACAACAGCTCTACTTATTCGAATTTTCTAGGGAGAAAGCTAGAGGAACTGCGGAAAACAAACATGATATTTCTGTTTGTATAGATGACATTTAATGAACTTGCCTAACGAAAAGACTTTGGTTTTCTCCAAAACCATTTTCACTGTGATTTTCTCGGTCCAGTGCATACGAATTCCACACCAGTTTACCGGATATGACTGGATGAATCCGGAAATATCCGGTTTTGTTTTGGCTAACTCAATCCCAGATATTGCTACAGATTCTGTGTTTGTGTATTCCTGATATTATCCAGGGACTTTATTTTTTTGAATGTTTTTTATCAGGGAACATTTAAATGTGTGCTTGGAATCACTTATTGGTTCCACATGGAGACACCAGCTCTACACATTCGTATTTTCTAGGGAGAAAGCTAGAGGAACTCTGGCAAACAAACATGATATTTCTCTTTGTATAGATGACATTTTATGCACTTCCCTAACGAAAGACTTTGCTTTTCTCCAAAACCATTTTCCTGTGATTTTCTCGGTACACTTCATATGAATTCCACACGAGTTTTTTCGGATATGACAGGATGAAACCGGAAATATCCGGTTTTGTTTTGGCTAATTGAACCCCAGATATTGCTACAGCCTCTGTGTTTGTGTATTCCTGATATTATCCATGGACTTTATTGTTTTGAATGTTTTTTTATTAGGGAACGTTTGATTCTGTTCTTGGAAACACTAATTGGTTCCACATGGAGACACCAGCTCTACACATTCCTATCCTAGGGAGAAAGCTAGAGGAACTGCGGCAAACAAACATGATAGTTCTGTTTGTATCGATGATATTTCATGCACTTGCCTAACGAAAAGACTTTGGTTTTCTCCAAAAGCATTTTTACTCTGATTTTCTCAGCCCATTGCATACGAATTCCACACCAGTTTGTCCGGGTATGACTGGATGAAACCAGAAATATCCGGTTGTGTTTTGGCTAACTCAATCCGTAATATTGTGAAAGAATCTGTGTTTGTGTTTTCTGGATATTATCGATGGGCTTTATTGTTTTGAATGTTTTTATCAGGGAACATTTAATTTTGTACCGTTGAAACACTAATTGGTTCATCATGGTGAAGGACCCTTATGGGGGAGAGGGATAAGAAACTAGGCCTGGGCAGATATCAGGGGCTTCTTAAGAGGTTAGATGTTCCCCAGGGTCCAGCGGGCACGTTCTCTGGGAAGAAAAAGTCTATCCCCTTTAGAGAACCTCTAGGCATGCCCAGAGCAGAGCTGCCACTCCCCTTCGGAGAGTCTCAGTACTCTCCTCAGCATTCTCCTCAGCTGGTTCCCTCAGCACTGTCCTCAGCATTCTCTTCAGCTGGTTCCCTCAGCACTCTCCTCAGCATTCTCCTCAGCTGGTTCCTTCAGCACTCTCCTCAGCACTCTCCGGTATGCTAATTGTCCCTCCGAACCGGCCAATCCCATATGCTAATTTGTTGACTATATAACCTGTGTGAAACTGCCGCTCAGGGCTCCTCACCGCCTTAGGTGGGGGCCCGTTTGCGCAAACGTACAATAAATACCTCATGCTTTTTGCATCAACTGGTCTGGAGTCTGGATTTTTGGGCGTCCTCTCGAGCAAGTGGGCATCTCTACAACTGAGAGGTCCAACATTTTGGCGCCCAACGTGGGGCTCGAGGTCGCCCTCAGACCCATTCTCTGCAGGACCAGTTGGAGGTATAATTAAGTGTTTTCTGTTTGTTGTTCTTCGTCTTGAGTATTCTGATTCTGACTGGAGTATTCTGACTGGCCAGTATCTGACCTGACTCTGTGGGACCAGTGGGGGAGGCAGGCGTGCCCAGCAACCCCTGGTCCGTTCCCCAGAGGACGCTCCGGGTTATGAGGGGAAACCCTCGGTCCGTTTCCCTGGAAGACGCACCCGGGGTGGTCTGGGTGGTCTGGAGGTGGGTCGGAGACCAAGTCTCCCTCCTTCCCGGGGAGGGCTGGTCAGGCAGCTGCTCCCAAAACTAGCGCAATAGCGTTTGATTTGTCTTAGCCATGTGGTTTGTCTTGCTTATTGTATATGTCTGTGCATTGGCTGTTCTTTTTGTTTGGGTTAAAATCCTTGCACACATGGGTCAACAAATAACCACCCCTTTAAGTCTCACTCTAGATCACTGGAAGGACGTTCGAGAACGCGCACGCCACCTCTCAGTGGAGATTAAAAGGAAACAATGGGCAAAATTCTGTTCCTCAGAGTGGCCGGCCTTCGAGGTCGGCTGGCCAAGGAACGGCACTTTTAACCTCGATATTATTTTACAGATTAAGGCGCGGGTCTTTCAGCCAGGATCCAATGGACACCCTGATCAGGTGCCCTACATTACTACGTGGGAGGATCTTTCACGTAATCCCCCTCCCTGGGTAGAACCCTTCTCCTTCCCGACGGAGCCCATACGGACCCCGTTACCCCCTCCTCCTATCCCGGTTGTGCCAACCTCCTCCTTATACCCTCTGAAGGAGATTCGAGATCCAAAACCTGACAAGCCACCGGTTCTTCCGGCTGATCAGGACTTTCTGCTCTTTGACTCTCCCCTGCAGGAACTCCCACAACAACCAGAGCGGGATGTGCAACCTTCTGCACCATCCCCTGATTCCACGAGGGCAGGGGAAGAAGTCTCAGCGCCTTCCCCGCCCTCCAGCCGCCTGCACCTCCGTCGGGGGCAGGCAGGGGGCTCGGGAAGCGTCTGGAATTCGCAGGCTTTTCCTCTTCGCTCGGTGGCTGGCCAGATGCAGTACTGGCCATTTTCTGCTTCCGATCTTTACAATTGGAAAACCCATAACCCCTCTTTCTCTCAGGACCCCCAGGCTCTGACTGGGCTGATCGAGTCAATTTTATTGACTCATCAGCCCACCTGGGATGATTGTCAGCAGCTTCTGCAGACCCTCCTCACTACTGAGGAAAAGCAGCATGTCTACCTTGAGGCACGGAAAAACGTCCCTGGAGCAGATGGCCGACCGACCCTACTGCTAAACGAAATCGAGGAGGCGTTTCCCTCAACCCGTCCTGATTGGGACTATACCACCGTTGCTGGTAGGGAGCGACTTTGTCTTTATCGCCAGATTCTCCTTGCGGGTCTCAGAGGGGCTGGAAAGCACCCCACCAATTTGGCCAAGGTACGTGCAGTAGTACAGGGGGCTGAGGAAATGCCGGCAGGCTTCCTAGAAAGATTAATGGAAGCCTACCGTATGTACACCCCGTTTGACCCCCTGGCAGAGGACCGGCAGGGAGATGTAATCATGTCCTTTATAGGACAGTCAGCGCCGGACATCCGCAATAAATTGCAGCGGCTAGAGGGGCTTCAGGGGTATACTATACACAATTTAATGAAGGAAGCAGAAAAGATTTACAACAAAAGGGAGACCCGAGAGGAGAAGGAGGAAAGGATCCGCAAGGAGCAGGAGGAAAGGGAAGACAAAAGAGACAAAAGACGTAATCAAAAGCTTAGTAGAATTTTGGCCACCGTAGTGCAGGATACAGAAAGGAGTAGACCAGGACAGAATAGGGACTTGGGAGACAAACGAAAGCCTCGGGTGGAAAGAGATCAATGTGCCTATTGTAAAGAAAGAGGACACTGGGTCAAAGACTGCCCGAAGAAAACACAGGGACCAAAGAGGAGACCAGTTCCAATCCTGTCCCTGGAAGAAGACGACTTGGTGAGTCAGGGCCAGGAACCCCCCCCTGAGCCCAGGATAACCCTTGAAGTGGCGGGCAGACCGGTAACCTTCCTGATTGACACGGGAGCCCAGCACTCGGTACTGACTTCAGAAAAAGGGCCTTTAAGCTCCAAGACTTCCTGGGTTCAGGGGGCAACTGGAGGGAAGTTATATCGCTGGACAACCAATCGAGAGGTCCAGTTAAGTACAGGACTTGTGACACACTCGTTCTTACTAGTGCCAGACTGCCCCTACCCCCTCCTGGGCAGGGACCTACTCTCGAAGGTAGGAGCCCAAATTCACTTCCATGAGAAAGGAGCTACCATCACAGACTCAGGAGGGCGGCCCCTCCAGGTATTAACACTACGCTTGGAGGACAAACACCGATTATTCGAGAGGCCCTCGTCCACCATGGCTCCCCTGGACCCCAAGTGGCTCACAGATTTTCCTCAGGCCTGGGCAGAGACTGCGGGAATAGGGCTGGCCGTCAACCGGCCTCCCTTGATCATAGATCTTAAGCCCACGGCCATTCCCGTATCAGTTCGTCAATATCCAATGGGCAAGGAAGCTAAGGAAGGTATCCGGCCACATATCCAGAGACTGTTACACCTAGGCATTTTAAAACCTTGTCGTTCACCTTGGAACACCCCCCTACTACCAGTAAAGAAGCCTGGTACGGGTGACTACCGCCCGGTACAGGACTTGCGGGAGGTTAACAGGAGAACGGAGGATATGCATCCCACAGTGCCCAACCCCTACAATCTGCTAAGTACCTTGCCTCTGACCCATGTATGATACACTGTGTTAGATCTAAAAGATGCATTCTTTTGTTTAAGACTGAGCCCTCAGAGCCAATCCATCTTTGCTTTTGAGTGGAAAGACCCAGAGACCAGGTTTTCAGGACAACTCACCTGGACAAGGTTGCCTCAAGGATTTAAAAACTCGCCTACCTTGTTTGATGAAGCTCTGCACCTAGATTTGGCCGACTTCCGAGTCAACCATCCGGACCTGGTCCTCCTGCAATATGTGGACGACCTCCTCCTTGCCGCTGAAACTGAGCAGAGCTGCCACTCTCCTCAGCATTCTCCTCAGCAATTCATTGCCCCGGGCACCAACGAGGAGACGACCTCGTAGCAAGGGGAAACAGGATGGCAGACGAGGCCGCTAGGGCGGCAGCCCTGAGCCAACAGGTGCTCCCGTTAAAGACAATTGAGCCCACCCAAGTATCGAGGGAACCACCTTTCCTCTATCCGGACCAAGACTTAGATACGATTCAGCGGCTCGGTGCAGAGTATGATAAGGGTTTGAAGGCTCGGAGAGAAAATAGTCCTGCTACATCAATTGGCTAAAGAAATAATTACCAGCCTCCATCAATGGACTCATTTGGGACACAAAAAGCTAAAAGCAGCCTTACAGGAAGATAGGCAGTCTTATTACATCCCCGGACTTGACTCTTTAGTCCAGCAGGTGACTGAATCCTGTGTTCCGTGTGCCAAGGTAAATGCCAGACACCTCAAGCTCCCGGAGGGAGCTAGGGTAAGAGGAGACCGACCAGGAATCAACTGGGAGGTCGATTTCACTGAGATAAGGCCGGGCAGTTATGGGAATAAGTATCTTCTAGTTTTTGTAGACACCTTCTCCGGATGGACTGAGGCATTCCCCGCAAAACGGGAAACCGCCCAGGTGGTCGTCAAGAAGATCATAGAGGAGATTTTCCCCCGGTTCGGCTTGCCTAAGGTAATCGGGTCCGACAATGGCCCAGCGTTTGTCTCCCAGGTAAGTCAGTTGGTGGCCAAAGCATTAGGCATAAATTGGAAATTGCACTGTGCCTATAGACCCCAAAGTTCAGGACAGGTAGAAAAAATGAACAGAACAATTAAAGAGACCTTGACCAAATTAGCGTTGGAGACTGGCGTTAAAGACTGGGTCCAACTCCTCCCTATGGTGTTGTTCCGGGTTCGAAACACGCCCTCTCATTGCGGGCTGACACCATACGAAATCCTTTATGGAGGGCCCCCACCAGTAGCAGGCTTGCTTGACCTTGCCAGTGACTCTGTTGCCGATGCCCCTAAGTTACAGGCCCGGTTGAGAGCGCTCCAGATCATCCAGAACCAGGTCTGGAAACCTCTTGCAGCAGCCTACCAACCCAAGACGACAATCATTCCACATCCTTTCCAAATCGGTGATGCTGTGTATGTCCGAAGGCACCAATCTAAGACTCTAGAGCCCCGGTGGAAAGGCCTCTTCACTGTGCTGTTGACAACTCCCACCGCTCTCAAAGTCGACGGAATCGCTGCTTGGGTCCATGCCTCACACGTGAAGCGAGCACCACCTCCCCAGGGCCCCGAGGATCCGGATAGACCAGCCAAATGGAAGCTCCAGCGCACTCAGAACCCACTCAAGCTAAGACTTTTAAAAACTGTTTAATATTTATGATGTTCTTGGCCTTTCCCCATTGTTTTTCCAATCCCCATGCTCCGCAATTGTTAACGTGGAACCTAACCCAGTCCAGCAAGAACAGAGTTTCCTCCCTCCAGTGAGGCAGGTTCTCCCCAGGCCGGTCCAATAGATTTTAGGATTAAAATCTTTGCAAAAAGAAAAGGGGGGAATGAAGGACCCTTATGGGGGAGAGGGATAAGAAACTAGGCCTGGGCAGATATCAGGGGCTTCTTAAGAGGTTAGATGTTCCCCAGGGTCCAGCGGGCACGTTCTCTGGGAAGAAAAAGTCTATCCCCTTTAGAGAACCTCTAGGCATGCCCAGAGCAGAGCTGCAACTCCCCTTCGGAGAGTCTCAGTACTCTCCTCAGCATTCTCCTCAGCTGGTTCCCTCAGCACTCTCCTCAGCATTCTCTTCAGCTGGTTCCCTCAGCACTCTCCTCAGCATTCTCCTCAGCTGGTTCCTTCAGCACTCTCCTCAGCACTCTCCGGTATGCTAATTGTCCCTCCGAACCGGCCAATCCCATATGCTAATTTGTTGACTATATAACCTGTGTGAAACTGCCGCTCAGGGCTCCTCACCGCCTTAGGTGGGGGCCCGTTTGCGCAAACGTACAATAAATACCTCATGCTTTTTGCATCAACTGGTCTGGAGTCTGGATTTTTGGGCGTCCTCTCGAGCAAGTGGGCATCTCTACAACTGCGAGGTCCAACAATGGGAACACCAGTACTACACATTCGTATTTTCTAGGGAGAAAGCTAGAGGAAGTGCGGCAAACAAACATGATATTTCTGTTTGTATAGATGACATTTTATGCACTTGCCCAACGAAAAGACTTTGCTTTTTTCCAAAACCACTTTTACTGTGATTTTCTCGGTCAATTGCATACGAATTCCACACCAGTTTGTCCGAATATGACTGGAAGAATACAGAAATATCCAGTTGTGTTTTGGCTAACTCAATCCAAAATATGGTGAAAGCCTCTGTGTTTGTGTTTTCTGGATATTATCAATAGAGTTTATTGTTTTGAATGTTTTTATCAGGGAACATTTAATTTTGTACCGTTGAAAAACTAATTGGTTCATCATGGGGACACTGGCTCTACACGTTCGTATTTTCTAGGGAGAAAGCTAGAGGAACTGTGGCAAACAAACATGATGTTTCTCTTTGTATCGATGAGATTTTATGCACTTGCCTAACGAAAGACTTTGCTTTTCTCCAAAACCATTTTTACTGTGATTTTCTCGGTCCATTGCATAGGAATTCCACACCAGTTTACCAGATATGACTGGATGAAACCGGAAATATCCGGTTTTGTTTTGGCTAACTCAATCCCAGATATTGCTACAGGCTCTGTGTTTGTGTATTCCTAATAATATAAATGGACTTCTTTTTTTTGAAAGTTTTTTTATCAGGGAACATGTAATTTGTACTTGGAAACACTGATTGTTCCACAGGGAGACAACAGCTCTACATATTTGTATTTTCTAGGGAGAAAGCTAGAGAGACTGCGACAAACAAACATGATATTTCTGTTTGTATAGATGACATTTAATGCACTTGCCTAATGAAAAGACTTTGGTTTTCACCAAAACCATTTTTACTGTGATTTTCTCGGTCCATTGCATACAAATTCCACCCCCTTTTGTACGGATATGACTGGATGAAACCGGAAATATCCGGTTTTGTTTTGGCTAACTAAATCCCAGATATTGCTGCAGCCTCTGAGTTTGTGTATTCCTGATATTATCCACAGAATTTATTGTTTTGACTGTTTTTTATCTAAGAATATTTTACTTTGACCTTGGATACAGTAATTGGTTCCACATGGAGACACCAGCTCTATATATTCTTATTTTCTAGGGAGAAAGCTAGAGGAACTGCGGCAAACAAACATGATATTTCTGTTTGTATCGATGATATTCTATGCACTTGCCTAACGAAAAGACTTTGGTTTTCTCCAAAAGCGTTTTTACTCTGATTTTCTCAGCCCATTGCATTCGAATTCCAAACCACTTTGTCCTTATATGACTGGATGAAACCAGAAATATCCGGTTGTGTTTTGGCTAACTCAATCCGAAATATTGTGAAAGAATCTGTGTTTGTGTTTTCTGGATATTATCGATGGACTTTATTGTTTTGAATGTTTTTATCAGGGGACATTTCATTTTTTACTGTTGAGGCACTAATTGGTTCATCATGGGAACACCAGTTCTACACATTCCTATTTTCTAGGGAGAAAGATGAGGAACTGCGGCAAACAAACATGATATTTCTGTTTGTATAGATGACATTTTATGCACTTGCCCAATGAAAAGACTTTGCTTTTCTCCAAAACCATTTGTACTGTGATTTTCTCGGTCAATTGCATATGAATTCCACACCAGTTTGTCGAATACGACTGGATGAAACCAGAAATATCCCGTTGTGTTTTGGCTAACTCAATCCGAAATATTGTGAAAGCCTCTGTGTTTGTGTTTTCTGGATATTATCAATAGAGTTTATTGTTTTGAATGTGTTTATCAGGGAACATTTCATTTTGTACCGTTGAAACACTAATTGGTTCGTCATGGGGACACCGGCTCTACACGTTCGTATTTTCTAGGGAGAAAGGTAGAGGAACTGTGGCAAACAAACATGATGTTTCTCTTTATATCAATGAGATTTTATGCACTTCCCGAAGGAAAAGACTTTGCTTTTCTCCAAAACCATTTTTGCTGTGATTTTCTCGGTCCATTGCATACGAATTCCACACCAGTTTACCAGATATGACTGGATGAAATCGGAAATATCCGGTTTTCTTTTGGCTAACTCAATCCCAGATATTGCTACAGGCTCTGTGTTTGTGTATTCCTAATATTATAAATGGACTTCATTGTTTTGAAAGTTTTTTTTTATCAGGGAACATGTAATTTTGTTCTTTGAAACACTAATTGTTTCCACTTGGAGACAACAGCTCTACACATTTGTATTTTCTAGGGAGAAAGATAGAGGAAATGCGGCAAACAAACATGATATTTCTGTTTGTATAGATCACATTTTATGCACTTGCCTAATGAAAAGACTGCTTTTCTCCCAAACCATTTGTACTGTGATTTTCTCGGTCCATTGCATACGAATTTCACTCCAGTTTGTCCGGATATGATTGGATGAAAACAGAAATATCGGGTTGTGTTTTGGCTAACTCAATCCAAAATATTGGTACAGCCTCTGAGTTTGTATTTTCTGGATATTATCGATGGACTTTTTTTTTTGAATGTTTTCTTTCGGAGAACATTTTATTTTGAATTTGATACAGTATTGGTTCCACATGGAGACACCAGCTCTACATATTCGTATTTTCTAGGGAGAAAGCTAGAGGAACTGTGGCAAACAAACAAGCTATTTCTGTTTGTATAGATGATATGTAATGCACTTGCTTAACAAAAAGACTTTGCTTTTCTCAAAAACCATTTTTACTGTGATTTTCTAGGTCCATTGCAAACGAATTCCACACCTGTTTACCGGATATGACTGGATGAAACCGGAAATATTCGGTATTGCTTAGGCTAACTCAATCCCTGATATTGCTACAGCCTCTGTGTTTGTGTATTCCTGATATTATCCACGGACTTTGTTGTTTTGAATGTTTTTTATCAGGGAAAATTTAAATGTGTGCTTGGAATCACTTATTGGTTCCACATGGAGCCACCAGCTCTACACATTCGTATTTTCTAGGGAGAAATCTAGAGGAACTGCTATAAACAAACATGATATTTCTGTTTCTATACATGATATTTTGTGCACTTGCCGAACGAATGACTTTGCTTTTCTCCAAAACCATTTTTCTTTGATTTTCTCGGTAAACTTCATATGAATTCCACACGATTTTGTTCGGAAATGACAGGATGAAACCGGAAATATCTGGTTTTGTTTTGGTTAGTTCAACCCCAGATATTGCTACAGCCTCTGTGTTTGTGTATTCCTGATATTATCCATGGACTTTCTTGTTTTGAATATTTTTTATTAGGGAACGTTTGATTTTGTTCTTGGAAACACTAATTGGTTCCACATGGAGACACCAGCTGAACATATTCGTATTTCATAGGGAGAAAGCTAGAGGTACTGCGGCAAACAAACATGATATTTCTGTTTGTATAGATGACATTTAATGCAATTGCCTAATGAAAAACTTTGCTTTTCTCCAAAACCATTTTTACTGTGATTTTCTCCGTCCATTGCATACAAATTCCACACCCTATTGTCCGGATATGACTGAATGAAACCGGAAATATCCGGTTTTGTTTTGGCTAACTCAATCCCAGATATTGCTACAGCCTCTGTGTTTGTGTATTCCTGATATTATCCACGGAATTTATTGTTTTGACTGTTTTTTATCGAAGAATATTTTACTTTGAACTTGGATACAGTAATGGTTCCACATGGAGACACCAGCTGAACATATTCGTATTTCATACGGAGAAAGCTAGAGGTACTGCGGCAAACAAACATGATATTTCTGTTTGTATAGATGACATTTTATGCACTTGCCCAATGAAAAGACATTGCTTTTCTCCAAAACCATTTGTACTGTGATTTTCTCAGTCCATTGCATACGAATTCCACACCACGTTGTCCGGATATGACTGGATGAATCCAGAAATATCCGATTGTGCTTTAGCTAACTCAATACAAAATTTTGTGAAAGCCTCTGTGTTTGTGTTTTCTGGATATTATCGATGGACTTTATTGTTTTGAATGTTTTTATCAGGGAACATTTAATTTTGTTCTGGGAACACTAATTTGTTCCACATGGAGACACCAGCTCCACACATTTGTATTTTCTAGGGAGAAAGCTAGAGGAACTGCGGCAAACAAACATGATATTTCTCTTTGTATAGATGAGAATAATTGTGTGTTAATTACTGAGTTCAACCAATAGTACTAGAACAACAACAACAAATACTAAAAAGGATAAAGTATTACATTGTACATCTAAAGTCATGACAGGAGCTGATCAGTTCATTGTTGCTTATAGTGTCCATTTCACTTAACAGGTTTCCCCTTTGGCGCTCAGTTGTCACCGATCAGGGAAAACAAATGATATTTTTCTCTTTGGGACTGGCTTAATTCACTCAGCATGATGTTTTCCAGATTGCCTCATCTTGTTGCAAATGACTGGGTTTCGTTGTTTCTTACTGCTGTGTAGTATTCTATGGAGTACATGTCCCATAATTTCTTTATCCAGTTTACTGTTGATGGGCATTTGGGTTGGTTCCAGGTCTTAGCTATTGTGAATTGAGCTGCAATAAACATTAATGTGCAGATGGCTTTTTTATTTGCCAAATTAATTTCCTTTGGGTAAATCCCAAGGAGTGGGATGGCTGGGTTGTATGGTAGGGTTATGTTCAGGTTTCTGAGGAATCTCCAGACAGACTTCCATAGTGGCTTAACCAGTTTGCATTCCCACCAACAGTGGGTTAGTGTCCCTTTTCCACCACATCCTCTCCAGCATCTGTTGTTGGTAGATTTCTGAATGTGAGCCATTCTCACGGGGCTGAGGTGAAAACTCATTGTGGTTTTGATTTGCATTTCTCTGATTGCTAGTGATCTTGAACATTTTTTCATGTGTCTGTTGGCCATTTGGATTTCCTCTTTTGAAAAATGTCTATTGAGGTCCTCGGCCCATCTCTTAAGTGGGTTGTTTGTTTTATTGTTGTGGATTTTCTTGATTTCTCTGTAGATTCTGGTTATCAATCCTTTATCTGTAGTATAGTTTGCGAATATTTTTTCCCATTCTGTTGGTTGCCTCTTCACTTTCCTGACTGTTTCTTTTGAAGTACAGAAACTTCTCAATTTGATGCAATCCCAAATGTTAATTTTGGTTTTGACTGCCTGTGCTGTTGGAGTATTTTCCACGAAGTCTTTGCCTGTGCGTATATCTTGCAGGGTTTCTCCAATGCTCTCTAATAATTTGATGGTTTCGGGTTGTAGATTTAAGTCTTTAATCCATGTTGAGTGAATTTTTGTGTAAGGTGATAGGTATGGGTCTTGCTTCAAGCTTCTGCATGTGGAAATCCAATTTTCCCAGCACCATTTATTGAATAGACTGTCCTTATTCCAGGGATTAGATTTGGTTCTTTGGTCAAATATAAGTTGGCTGTAGAAGTTTGGATTGATTTCTGGTGTTTCTATTCTGTTCCATTGGTCTATCCATCTGTTTCTGTACCAGGACCATGCTGTTTTGATAACAACTGCCCTGTAGTACGTCCTAAAATCAGGTATTGTGATGCCTCCAGCTTTGTTTTTGTTGTACAGGATTGCTTTGGCTATTCGAGGTCTTCTGTGTCTCCATATGAATTTCAGCATCATTTTTTCCAGATCTGAGAAGAAGGTCTTCGGGATCTTGATGAGTATTGCATTGAATGTATAAATTGCTTTTGGGAAAATAGACATTTTGATGATATTGATTCTTCCAATCCATGAGCATGGAAGATTTCTCCATTTTTTGGTATCCTCTTCTATTTCTTTCTGTAAGGTTTTGTAGTTTTCATCGTAGAGATCTTTAACGTCTTTGGTTAAGTTTATTCCAAGGTATTTGATTGTTTTTGTAGCTATTGTGAATGGGATTGATTTTAGAAGTTCTTCCTCAGCCGTGGCATTGCCTGTGTATACAAAGGCTGTTGATTTTTGTGCATTGATTTTATATCCTGCTACTTTGCCAAACTCTTCGGTGAGTTCCAGCAGTCTCTTAGTAGAGTTCTTTGGGTCCCCTAAATAAAGAATCATATCATCTGCAAAGAGGGATAGTTTGAGTTTGTCCTTCCCGATTTGTATCCCTTTAATTTCTTTTTCTTGCCTAATAGCTCTGGCCAAAACTTCCAGAACTATATTGAATAGCAGTGGTGAGAGTAGGCATCCCTGTCTCGTACCAGATTTCAGTGGAAATGCTTCCAACTTTTCCCCATTCAATAGGATGTTGGCCGTGGGTTTTTCATATATTGCTTTGATTGTATTAAGGAATGTTCCTTCCATACCCAGTTTGCTTAGAGTTTTCATCATGAAAGGGTGTTGTATTTTATCAAATGCTTTCTCTGCAACTATTGAGAGAATCATATGGTTTTTCTTCTGCAGTCTGTTAATGTAGTGTATTCCGTTGATTGTTTTGCGAATGTTGAACCATCCCTGCATACCGGGGATGAATCCCACTTGGTCTGGGTGGATGATCTTTCTGATGTGTTGTTGCATTCTATTGGCCAGAATTTTATTGAGTATTTTTGCGTCTATGTTCATCAGGGATATTGGTCTGTAATTCTCTTTCAATGTTGCGTCTCTTTCTGGCTTAGGAATTAAGGTGATGGTGGCTTCATAGAAAGAATTAGGGAGGATTCCCTCTTTTTCGATTGCTCTGAATAGTTAGAGAAGAATTGGAGTTAGTTCTTCTCTAAATGTCTGGTAGAACTCAGCAGTGAATCCATCTGGCCCTGGGCTTTTCTTTGTTGGGAGGGCCTTTATTACTGTTTCAATTTCTGTGTCAGTTATTGGTCTGTTTAGGTTTTCTATGTCTTCCTGGCTCAATTTAGGGAGGTTGTATGTGTCCAAGAATCTGTCCATTTCTGATAGATTTCCCTGTTTGCTGGCATACAAGTCCTTGCAGTAATTTCTGATGATTCTTTTTATTTCTGTGGCGTCTGTTGTTACGTTTCCCATTTCATCTCTGATCCTATTGATTTGGGTCTTTTCTCTTCTTTTTTTAGTTAGTTGGGCCAATGGGGTGTCAATTTTGTTTATTTTTTCAAAAAACCAGCTCCTCGTTTGGCTGATTTTTTGTAATGTTTTTTTGGATTCAATCCTGTTGATTTCTTCTCTGATTTTAATTATTTCTCTTCTCCTACTGGGTTTGGGTTTGGTTTGCTGCAGATTTTCTAGATCCTTGAGATGACTTGAAAGCTCATATATTTGGTGCCTTTCCAATTTCTTGATGTAGGCACCTAATGATATAAACTTTCCTCTTAACACTGCTTTTGTTGTATCCCATAGGTTTTGGTATGTTGTGTTGTTATCCTCATTTACTTCCAGAAAATTTTTGATCTCTCTTTTAATTTCTTCTATGACCCATTGTTCATTCAGGAGTATGTTGTTCAATCTCCATGTGTTTGCACGTGCTCTAGGTATTCCTGAGTTGCCAATTTCCAATTTCATTCCTTTGTGGTCTGAGAAGCTGCATGGTATGATTCTAATTCTTTTGAATTTGCTGAGACTTGCTTTATGGCCTAGTATGTGGTCAATCCCAGAGAGGGTTCTATGTACTGCTGAGAAGAATGTAAAGTCCTTAGATGTAGGATGAAATGTTCTGTAGATATCTGTTAGATCCATTTGGGCTATAGTGTCATTTAAATCTACTGTCTCCTTGTTGATCTTCTGTCCTGTTGATCTGTCTATCTCTGAGAGTGGAGTATTGAAGTCCCCCAGTATTATTGTATTGGGGTCTAAGTCTCCCTTTAAGTCCCTTAACAAGTCTTTTAAATAAGCTGGTGCCCTCTAATTAGGTGCATATACGTTGATAATCGTTATATCTTCCTGTTGAATGGATCCCTTAATCATTATATAGTGCCCCTCTTTATCTCTCCTAACAGTTTTTGTGGTAAAGTTTATGTTGTCCGATGTTAAGATGGCTACGCCCGCTCTCTTTTCATTTCTGTTGGCGTGGTATATCTTTTTCCAGCCTTTCACTCTCAGCTTGTATGGATCATTGTTGGATAGATGGGTTTTGTGCTTGGAATCACTGACTGGTTGCCCATGGAGTCACCAGCTCTACACAATCATATTTTCTAGGGAGAAAGCTAGAGGAACTGCGACAAAAAAACATGATATTTCTGTTTCTATAGATGACATTTTATGCACTTGCCTAATGAGAAGACTTTGCTTTTCTCCAAAACCATTTGTACTGTGATTTTCTCAGCCCATTGTATCCGAATTCCACACCAGTTTGTCCGGATATGACTGGATGCAAACAAAAATATCCAGTTGTGTTTTGCCTAACTCAATCCAAGATATTGATACAGCCTCTGTGTTTGCGATTTCTGGATATTATCAATGGACTTTATTGTTTTAATGTTTGTTTTCGGGGAACATTTTATTTTGAGCTTGGATACAGTAATTGGTTCCACAAGGAGAAAACAGCTCCACACATTCGTTTTTCTAGGGAGAAAGATAGAGGAACTGCGGCAAACAAACATGATATTTCTGTTTGTATAGATGACATTTTATTCACTTGCATAACGAAAATACTTTGCTTTTCCCCAAAACCATTTGTACTGTGATTTTCTCGGTCCATTGCATACGAATTCCACACCACTTTTTCTGGATATGACTGGATGAAACCGGAAATATCCGGTTGTGTTTTGGCTAACCCAATCTGAAGTATTGTGAAAGACTCTTTGTTTGTATTTTCTGGATATTATGGATGGACTTTATTGTTTTCAATGTTTTTTATCAGCGAACATTTTATTTTGAGCTTGGATACAGTAACTGATTCCACCTGGGGACCTCAGCTCTACATATTCGTATTTTGTAGTTAGAAAGCTAGAGGAACTGGGGCAAACAAACATGATATTTCTGTTTGTATAGATGACATTTTATTCAGTTGCCTAACGAAAAGACTTTGCTTTTCTCCAAAACCATGTTTACTGTGATTTCTCGGTCCATTGCATATGCATTCCACACCAGTTTGTCCGGATATGACTGGATGGAACCGGAAATCCCGGTTTCATTTTGGATAACTCAATCCCAGATATTGCTACAGCCTTTTTGTTTGTCTATTCCTGATATTATCCACGGATTTTATTGTTTTGAATGTTTGTTATCAGGGAACATTTAATTTTGTGCTTGGAAGCAGTAATTGGTTCCACATGGAGACACCAGCTCTACATATTCGTATTTTCTAGGGAGAAAGCTAGAGGAACTGCGGTAAACAAACATGATATTTCTGTTTGTATAGATGACATTTTATGCACTTGCCTAATGAAAAGACATTGCTTTTCTCCAAAACCATTTGTACTCTGATATTCTCGGTCCATTGCATATGAATTCCACACCAGTTTATCCAGATATGACTGGATGAAAACAAAAATATCCAGTTGTGTTTTCGCTAACTAAATCCCAGATATTGTGACAGCCTCTGTGTTTGTGTTTTCTGGATATTATCGATGGACTTTATTGTATTGAATGTTATTATCAGGGAACATTACATTTTGTATCATTGAAACACAAATTGGTTCATCAAGGGGACACCAGCTCCACACATTCGTATTTTCTAGGGAGAAAGCTAGAGGAACTGCGACAAACCAACATGATATTTCTGTTTGTATAGATGACATTTTATGCATTTATCTAACGAAAAGACTTTGCTTTTCTCCAAAACCATTTTTACTGTGATTTTCTCGGTCCATTGCATACGAATTCCACACCAGTTTGTCAGGATATGGCTGGATGAAACTGGAAATAACTGGTTTGTTTCTCTAACTCAATCCAAAATATTGTGAAAGCCTCTGTGTTTATGATTTCCTGATATTATCCACGGACTTTATTGTTTTGGATGTTTTTTATCGGGGAACCTTTAATTTTGTGCTTGGATACAGTAATTGGTTCCACATGGAGACACCAGCCCTACATATTCGTATTTTCTAGGGAGAAAGCTAGAGGAACTGTGGCAAACAAACATGATATTTCTGTTTGTATAGATGACATTTTATGCACTTGCCTAATGAAAAGACATTGCTTTTCTCCAAAACCATTTGTACTCTGATATTCTCGGTCCATTGCATATGAATTCCACACCAGTTTATCCAGATATGACTGGATGAAAACAAAAATATCCAGTTGTGTTTTCGCTAACTAAATCCCAGATATTGTGACAGCCTCTGTGTTTGTGTTTTCTGGATATTATCGATGGACTTTATTGTATTGAATGTTATTATCAGGGAACATTACATTTTGTATCATTGAAACACAAATTGGTTCATCAAGGGGACACCAGCTCCACACATTCATATTTTCTAGGGAGAAAGCTAGAGGGACTGCGACAAACCAACATGATATTTCTGTTTGTATAGATGACATTTTATGCATTTATCTAACGAAAAGACTTTGCTTTTCTCCAAAACCATTTTTACTGTGATTTTCTCGGTCCATTGCATACGAATTCCACACCAGTTTGTCAGGATATGGCTGGATGAAACTGGAAATAACTGGTTTGTTTCTCTAACTCAATCCAAAATATTGTGAAAGCCTCTGTGTTTATGATTTCCTGATATTATCCACGGACTTTATTGTTTTGGATGTTTTTTATCGGGGAACCTTTAATTTTGTGCTTGGATACAGTAATTGGTTCCACATGGAGACACCAGCCCTACATATTCGTATTTTCTAGGGAGAAAGCTAGAGGAACTGCGGCAAACAAACATGATATTTCTGTTTGTATAGATGACATTTTATGCACTTGCCTAACGAAAAGACATTCCTTTTCTCCAAAACCATTAGTATTGTGATTGTCTCGGTCCATTGCATATGAATTCCACACCAGTTCAACGGATATGACTGCATGAAACTGGAAATATCCGGTTATGTTTCGCTAACTCAATCCGAAATATGATGAAAGACTCTTTGTTTGTGTTTTCTGGATATTATCAATGGACGTTATTGTTTTTAATGTTTTTTATCGGAGAACATTTTATTTTGAGCTTGTACAGTAATTGGTTCCACATGGAGACACCAGCTCTACACATTCGTATTTTCTAGGGAGAAAGCTAGAGGAACTTTGGAAAAAAAAATGATATTTCTGTTTGTATAGATGCATTTTATGCACTTGCCCAACGAAAAGACTTGGCTTTTCTCCAAAATAATTTTTACTTTGATTTTCTCAGTCCAATGCATACGAATTCCACACCACATTGTCTGAATATTACTAGATGAAACCAGAAATATCCGGTTGTATTTTGGCTAACTCAATCCGAAATATTGTGAAAGCCTCTGTGTTTGTGTTTTCTGGATAATAACGATGGACTTTCTTGTTATGAATGTTTTTATCAGGGAACATTTCATTTTGTACCGTTGAAACACTAATTGGTTCATCATGGGGACACTAGCTCTACACATTCGTATTTTCTAGGGAGAAAGCTAGAGGAGCTGTGGCATACAAACATGATATTTCTGTTTGTATAGATGACAATTTATGCACTTGCCTAACGAAGAAACTTTGCTTTTCTCCATAACCATTTTTACTGTAATTTTCTCGGTCCATTGCATACGAATTCCACACCAGTTTACCGGACATGACTGGATGAAACCGGAAATTCCGGTTGTGTTTTGGCTAACTCAATCCCAGATATTGCTATATCATCTGTGTTTGTGTTTTCTAGATGTTATCAATGGACCTTTTTCTTTTGAATGTTTTTTATCGGGGAACATTTTATTTTGAGCTTGTGTACAGTAATTGGTTCCACATGGAGACACCAGCTCTACACATTCGTATTTTCTAGGGAGAAAGCTAGAGGAACTGCGACAAACATGATATTTCTGTTTGTATAGATGCATTTTATGCACTTGCCCAACGAAAAGACTTCGCTTTTCTCCAAAAGAATTTTTACTGTGATTTTCTCGGTCCATTGCATACGAATTCCACACCACTTTTTGTGGATATGACTAGATGAAACCAGAAATATCCAGTTGTATTTTGGCTAACTCAAACCGAAGTATTGTGTAAGCCACTGTGTTTGTGTTTTCCTGATATTATTAATGGACTTTATTGTTTTGAATATTTTTATCAGGGAATTTTTAATTTTGTACCGTTGAAACACTAATTGCTTCATCATGGGAACACCAGCTCCACATATTCGTATTTTCTAGGGAGAAAGCTAGAGAAACTGTGGCAAACAAACATGATATTTCTGTTTGTATCGATGACATTTTATACACTTCCCTGCGAAAAGACTTTGCTTTTCTCCAAAACCAATTTACTGTGATTTTCTCGGTCCATTACATACGAATTCCACACCAGTTTGTCTGGATATGACTGAATGAAACCGGAAATATCCGGTTTTGTTTAGGCTAACTCAATCCCAGATATTGCTACAGCCTCTTTGTTTGTGTATTCCTGATATTATCCACGGACTTTGTTGTTTTAATTGTCTTTTATCAGGGAACAATTATTTTTTGCTTGGAAACACTAATTGTTTGCACATGGAGACACCAGCGCTACACATTCGTATTTTCTACGGAGAAAGCTAGAGGAACTGCAGCAAACAAGCATGATATTGCTGTTTGTATAGATGACATTTTATGCACTTGCCAACGAAAAGACTTTGCTTTTCTCCAAAACCATTTGTGCTGTGATTTTCTCGGTCCATTGCATAGGAATTCCACACCAGTTTACCACATCTGACTGGATGAAACCGGAAATATCCGGTTTTGTTTTGACTAACTCAATCCCAGATATTTCTACAGCCTCTGTTTTTGTTTTTTCTGGATACTATCAAAGGACTTTATATTTTTGAATGTTTTTTATCGGGGAACTTTTTATTTTAAGCTTCGATACAGTAATTGATTCCACATGGAGACACCACCTCTACATATTTTCTAGGGAGCAAGCTGGATTAACAGACGCAAATAAACATGATATTTCTGTTTGTATCGATGACATTTTATGCACTTGCCTAACAAAAAGACTTTGCATTTCTCCAGAACCATTTTTACTGAGATTTTCTCGGTCCATTACATAGGAATTCCACACAACTTTTTCCGGATATGACTGGATGAAACCAGAAATATCCGGTTGTGTTTTGGCTAACTCAATCCGAAATATTGTGAAAGACTCTGTGTTTCTGTTTTCCGGATATTATCCACGGACTTTATTGTTTGGAAAGTTTTTATCAGGGAACATTTCATTTTGTACTGTTCAAACACTAATTGGTTCATCATGGGAACACCAGCTCTACATATTTGTATTTTCTAGGGAGAAAGCTAGAGGAACTGCGGCAAACAAACATGATATTTCTGTTTGTATAGATGACAGTTTAGGCACTTGCCTAACAAAAGACTTTGCATTTCTCCAAAACCATTTCTACTGTGATTTTCTCGGTCCATTACATACGAAATCCACACCAGTTTGTCCGGATATGACTGGATGAAACCGGAAATATCCGGTTTTGTTTTGGCTAACTCAATCCCAGATATTGCTGCACCCTCTGTGTTCATTTTTTTGAGATATTATTGATGGACTTTATTGTTTTGAATGCTTTTTATTGGGGAAAATTTTATTTTGAGCTTGGATACAGTAATAGGTTTCACATGGAGACACCAGCTCCTCACATTCTTATTTTCTAGGGAGAAAACTAGAAGAACTGCGGCAAGTAAACATAATATTTCTGTTTGTATAGAGGACATTTTATGCATATGCCTAACGAAAAGACTTTGCTTTTCTCCAAAACCATTTTTTACTGTGATTTTCTCGGTCCACTGCATACGAATTCCAAACGACTTTGTCCAGATAAGACTGGCTGAAACCAGAAATATCCGGTTGTGTTTTGGTTAACTCAATCCCAGATATTGCTACAGCCTCTGTGTTTTTGTATTCCTGATATTATCCACGGACTTTATTCTTTTGAATGTTTTTTATCAGGGAACATTAAATTTTGTGCTTGGAATCACTAATAGATTCCACATGGAGACACCAGCTCTACACATTCGTATTTTTTAGGGAGAAAGGTAGAAGAACTGTGGCAAGTAAACATGATATTTCTGTTTGTATAGATGACATTTTATGCACTTTCCTAACGAAAAGACATTGCTTTTCTCCAAAACCATTTTTACAGTGATTTTCTCAGCCCATTGAATCTGAATTCCACAGCAGTTCACCAGATATGACTGGATTAAACTGGAAATATCCGGTTTTGTTTTGGCTAACTCAATCCCAGATATTGTTACAGCCTCTGTATTTGTGTTTTCCAGATATTATCCACGGACTTTATTGTTTTGAATGTTTTTTTAATTGGGGAACATTTAATTTTGAGCCTATATACACCAATTGGTTTCACATGGAGACACCAGCTCTACATATGGTATTTTCCAGAGAGAAAGAAGGAGGAACTGCTGCAAACAAACATGATGTTTCTGTTTGTATCGATGACATTTTATGCACTTGCCTAACGAAAAGACTTTGCTTTTCTGCAAACCCATTTTTACAGTAATTTTCTCGGTCCATTGCATACGAATTCCTCACCAGTTTGTCAGGATATGACTGGATGAAACCGGAAATATCCGGTTTTGTGTTGACTAACACAATCCCAGATATTGCTACAGCCTCTGTGTTTGTGTATTCCTGATATTATCCACGGACTTTGTTGTTTAGAATGTCTTTTAACAGGGAACAATTATTTTTTGCTTGGAAATACTAATTGTTTGCACATGGAGACACCAGCGCTACACATTCGTATTTTCTACGGAGAAAGCTAGAGGAACTGCGGCAAACAAACATGATATTGCTGTTTGTATAGATTACATTTTGTGCACTTGCCAACGAAAAGACTTTGCTTTTCTCCAAAACCATTTGTGCTGTGATTTTCTCAGTCCATTGCATAGGAATTCGACACCAGTTTACCACATCTGACTGGATGAAACCGGAAATATCCGGTTTTGTTTTGACTAACTCAATCCCAGATATTTCTACAGCCTCTGTTTTTGTTTTTTCTGGATACTATCAATGGACTTTATATTTTTGAATGTTTTTTATCAGGGAACTTTTTATTTTGAGCCTCGATACAGTAATTGATTCCACATGGAGACACCACCTCTACATATTTTTATTTTCTAGGGAGCAAGCTGGATGAACAGTGGCAAACAAACATGATATTTCTGTTTGTATCGATGACATTTTATACACTTCCCTGCGAAAAGACTTTGCTTTTCTCCAAAACCAATTTACTGTGATTTTCTCGGTCCATTACATACGAATTCCACACCAGTTTGTCCAGATATGACTGGCTGAAACCAGAAATATCCGGTTGTGTTTTGGGTAATTCAATCCCAGATATTGCTACAGCCCCTTTGTTTGTGTTTTCTGGATATTTTCAATGGACTTTATTGTTTTGAATGATTTTATAAGGGAACATTTTATTTTGAGCTTGGATACAGTAATTGGTTCCACATGGGGACACCAGCTCTACACATTCTTAATTTCTAGGGGAAAGGTAGAGGAACTGCTACAAACATGATATTTCTGTTTGTATCGATGACATTTTATGCATTTACCTAACGAAAAGACTTTTCTTTTCTCCAAAACCATTTTTACTGTGATTTTTCGGTCCATTGTATACGAATTCCACATCACTTTGTCCGGATATGACTGGATGAAACCAGAAATATCCGTTTGTGTTTTGGCTAACTAAATCCCATATATTGCTACGGCCTCTGTGTTACTGTATTCCTGATATTATCCACGGACTTTATTTTTTTGAATGTTTTTAATCAGGGAACATTTAATTTTGCGCTTGGAAAAAAAAATTGGTTCCACATGGGGACACCAGCTCTATACATTCGTAATTTCTAGGGGAAAGGCAGAGGAACTGCTAAAAACAAACATGATATTTCTGTTTGTATAGGTGACATTTCATGCACTTGCCTAACGAAAAGACTTTGCTTTTCTCCAAAACCATTTTTGCTGTGATTTTATCGGTCCATTGCATACGAATTGCACACCACATTGTCTGGATATGTCTGGATGAAACCAGAAATATCCGGTTTTGTTTGGATAACTGAATTCCAGATATTGCTACGGCCTCTGTGTTTCTGTTTTCTAGATATTATCAACAGACTTTATTGTTTTGAATGTTTATTATCGGGGAACATTTTATTTTGAGCTTGGATACAGTAATTGGTTCCACATGGAGACACCAGCTCTACACATTCGTATTTTCTAGGAAGAAAGCTATAGGACCTACGGCAAACAAACATGATATTTCTGTTTGTACAGATGACATTTTATGCACTTGCCTAATAAAGACTTTGCTTTTCTCCAAAACCATTTTTACTGTGATTTTCTCGGTCCATTGCATACGAATTCCACACCACTTTGTCTGGATATGACTGGATGAAACCAGAAATATCCGGTTTTGTTTTCGCTATCTCAATCCGAAATGTTGTGAAAGCCCCTGTGTTTGTGTATTCCTATATTATCCACGGACTTTATTTTTTCGAATGTTTTTAATCAGGGAACATTTAATTTTGCGCTTGGAAAAAAAAATTGGTTCCACATGGGGACACCAGCTCTACACATTCATATTTTCTACGGAGAAATTTAGAGGAACTGCAGCAAAGAAACATGATATTTCTGTTTGTATTGATGACATTTTATGCACTTGCCTAACGAAAAGACTTTGCTTTTCTCCAAAACCATTTTTACTGTGATTTTCTCGGTCCATTGCATACGAATTCCACACCTCTTTTTCCGGATATGACTGGATGAAACTAGAAATATCTGGTTTTGTTTTGGCTAACTCAATCCCAGATATTGCTACGGCCTCTGTGATTGTATTTTCTGGATATTATGAACGGACTTTATTGTTTTGAATGTTTATTATCGGGGAATATCTTATTTTGAGCTTGGATACAGTAATTGGTTCCACATGAGACACCTGCTCTACATATTCATATTTTCTACGGAGAAAGCTAGAAGAACTGTGGCAAACAAAGATTATATTTCTGTTTGTGTAGATGACATTATATGCACTTGGCTAACGAAAAGACTGTGCTTTTCTCCAAAACCCTTTTTCTATTATTTCTCGGTACACTTCATACAAAATCCACACCAGATTGTCCAGATATGACTGGCTGGAACCGGAAATATCCGGTTTTGTTTTGGCAAACTCAGTCCCAGACATTGCTAAAGCCTCTGTGTTTGTGTTTTCTGGATACCATCGATTGACTTTATTGTTTTGAATATTTTTTTCAGGTAACATTTAATTTTGTACCATAGAAACACTAATTGGTTCATCATGAGGACACCTGCTCTACACATTCGTATTTTCTAGGGAGAAAGCTAGAGGAACTGCGGCACACAAACATGATATTTCTGATTATATCGATGATATTTTATCTACTTGCCTAACGAAAAGACTTTGCTTTTCTCCTAAACAATTTTTCTGTGATTTTCGGTACACTTCATACGAAATCCACACCAGTTTGTCCGGATATGACTGGATGAAAATGGAAATATCTGGTTGTGTTTTGGCTAACTCAATCCGAAATACTGCTACAGGATCTGTGTTTGTGTATTCCTGATATTATCCATGGACTTCATTGTTTTGAATGTTTTTTATCAACAAACATTTTATTTTGATCTTGGAAACACTAATTGGTTCCACATGGAGACACCAGCTCTGCACATTCCAATTTTCTAGGGAGAAAGCTAGAGGAAGTGCGGCAAACAAACATGATATTTCTGTTTGTATCGATGACATTTTATGCACTTGCATAACGAAGAGACTTTGCTTTTCTCCAAAACCATTTGTACTGTTTTTTTTTCTCGGTCCATTGCATACGAATTCCACACCAGTTTGTCCGGATATGACTGGATGAAACCAGAAATATCCGGTTTTGTTTTGGCTAACTCAATCCCAGATATTGCTACAGCCTCTGTGTTCGTCTTTTCTGGATATTATCGATGGATTTTAGTGTTTTGATTTGTTTTTAACAGGGAACATTTAAATTTGTGCTTAGAATTACTAATTGGTTCCACATGAAGACACCAGCTCCACACATTGTATTTTCTAGGGAGAAAGCAAGAGGAACTGCTGCAAACAAGCATGATATTTCTGTTTGTATAGATGACATTTTATGCACTTGTCTAACGAAAAGACTTTGCTTTTCTCCAAAACACTTTTTCGGTTATTTCTCGGTATGCTTCATACGAAATTCAAATCAGTTTTTCAGGATATGACTGAATGAAACCAGAAATATCCGGTTTTGTTTTGGCAAACTCAGTCCCAGATATTGCTACAGCCTCTGTGTTTGTGTTTCCCTATTATTATCCACGGACTTTATTGTTTTGAATGTTTTTTATCAGTGAACATTTTCTTTTTATCTTGGAAACACTAATTGGTCCCACCTGGAGACACCAGCTCTACACATTCCTATTTTCTAGGGAGAAAGCTAGAGGAACCGCGACAAACAAACATGATATTTCTGTTTGTATCGATGGCATTTTATGTTCTTGCCTAACGAAAAGAATGCTTTTCTCCAAAACCATTTTTACTTTTTTTTTTTTTCTCGGTCCATTGCATACGCATTCCACTCCACTTTGCCCGGATATGACTTGAATAAACAGGAAATATCTGTTTTTTTTTTTCTGACTCAATCCCAAATATTGCTCTAGCCTCTGTGTTTGTGTTTTCTGAATATTATCAACGGACTTTAATTTTTGAATGTTAGCCATCTCTTTTATAAGGTCTTAAGATTAAATTGTGCATCCTACAGATTCCTTTATAATAGAATTAGTTTCCTATTTTGAAGAGAATAGAGAAATGAAAGAACAAGTTGGGCTTAGAATAGAGAAATGAGGAAGCAAGTACTAGATCACTTGCTGACAATAGCAATATTACATGAATATTTAGCAAACCGTTTCAACCATTATATAACAACTTAAGAAAACATTTACCAGAGGGTCCAATGCCTTCTAGAAATTCTAAGAATCATGTATTTGAAAACACCTCTTAAATATCTAACATGGTGTAGTTTGTTTAGCCAGTAAACTTAAGCACAACCATCTAAAATGTTTTTAGTTTCTTTCTACCAACACATTTAAAACATATGATACACAGATTCAGGTCACACAAATTAAAATGTATCTTTGATTGATTTTAGCAGCTTAAATTTATGGACAATTTTATCTGTAAGCCATTTAAAATAAAATTCTTAATACAATTTCCCCATGTGGACATACAATATGTACACACATATAACATAGCATAATAGACCAATATAGCAATTTTAATAATAGCTTTTAAAATCTTTAACTCTTTTTGTAGATTGCCAATGGATTTGAATTGCTTTTTCTTTTTAGTAACCTCAGTTAACCATACTTTCTCTCAGTTGGTACTGTTAATACTTTATTGGCTTCATCTGTTTACAGAGCCATCCCAAAGTACTGACTACAATAGAAGTGGCTGGAAAAAGTCCATAGGAACCTATAGGAGGACAGCTAAACACAGAACCAACAACGCTTTAGTTTTATGAGCAGCACACCATATATAACTATGGATGACAAAAGACTTTAAGTCGCCATGTTTAAAATTATAAACTCATCAACCAACAAGAGGCGCTTGCTTACTTCACAGTATTTTTGAAAGCACCTGTAGGATGTTACAAGTATTTAACCCTTTAGGCCTCTGGGGCTTTCTCATTAAGATAACTATCATGTCTAGTAACACAAGATCATTAGATGTTTTAATTCTCAAACATTTGTATTAATAGCATTTTCCATTATAGAAACTTAAAGTCTGGTACCACATCACATCCTGACAGTCCTTCTAATATAATCCAAATAGCCTGCTTAGTTGGTGTCTCTATAAGATGAGAGACATAGGTCCTTCGATTTTTTCAGTTGGGCCCAAACTGGAAAAACCAAAGTCCAGGATTTACTGGAAATTTTAGAGACCAGATTGTTTGAAAGTTTGATTTTTTGAATGCCTGTCAAGAATGCCAAGAAGGCTCAAAATCCAAACTATCTGGTTGAAATAAGATTCCTTAAAATCATGAGATAGCATAGACCAAATTTGATCATTGTTACAAGGTGACTATTCAAATCTTTGAAAATAAGCACATATTTAAATAACCCATAGCTCTTAATAAAAATTCAGCTGTTTTTGAACAATTGGAATTGAACAGACATCAAGAGCACATAATAGATTACTTTAACACATTGCTTTAACCGAGCATCAGAGTTTAATTCTATGTCAAAGAGAAATTGAGCTTCCTGTGATCTTTTGCTGTGAGGTTTCCTTCCTTTACCTTCTTTCATATTGGTGACCGTGTTTCTGTGTTTCTGTGTGTAACACATCTTTAAGCATCTTTTGCAGGGCAGGATGAGTGGCAACAAATCCTTTCAGTTTCTGTTTGCTATGAAAAGTCTTAATTTCACCTTCATTCACAAATGAGAGCTTTGCAGGATATAGTATTCTGGGCTGGCAGTTTTTCGCTCTTAGTACCTGGGCTATGTCTCGCCATTCCCTTCTAGCTTGTAGGGTTTCTGATGAGAAGTCTGCTGTGAGTCTAATTGGACATCCTCTGAGAGTAATCTGGCGTTTCTCTCTTGCACCTTTTAGGATCTTTTCTTTATGTTTCACTGTGGTGAGTTTGATTACAACATGTCATGGTGAGGATCTCTTTTGGTCATGTTTATTAGGGGTTCTATAAGCTTCCTGTACTAAGATGCCTCTGTCCTTCTCCAAACCTGGGAAATTTTCTGCAAGTATCTCACTGAAAATGCCTTCTAATCCTTTCTCCCTCTCCTTGCCTTCAGGAACTCCTAGAACCCGAATGTTGGGTTTTTTAATAGTATCCTGTAGATTCCTGACAATGTGTTTTAGATTTCTGATTTCTTCTTCTTTTCTTTGGTTTGCCTGTTTCCTTTCCTGTTATCTGTCTTCTAAGTCTAATATTCTCTCTTCTGCTTCGCCCATTCTAATCTTAAGGCTCTCTAATGTGTTTGTCATTTGGTGTATTGAATTATTCATTTCATTATGATTTCTCATCACTATCACAGTTTCTTGTTCCACTAGTTGTTTCATTTCATTTGGATTCCTCCTTAATATTTCATTTTCACGAGAGAGATTTTCTATCTTGTCCATTAAGGATTTCTGTAGTTCAAGAATTTGTTTTTGAGACCTTCTTAATGTTCTTATCAATTTTTTGAGATCCGCTTCTTGCATTTCTTCGATCTCAAGTTCTTCATAATCTTGAATTGGGGTGTCTTTTTCATTTGGGGGCGTCATAGTGTCTTCCTTGTTCTCGTTAGCTTGGTTTTTGTGCTTGTTGTTTGGCATGTTGGAGATATTTGGTTTCTTCACTGTTGTGTTTTTTCTTGTTACACTATGGCTCTACCTTAAGTGGACTGTCTGCTTTCAGTGGAGTCTTAGAGGCTTGAGATGAGTGTGGACTGAGAGCTGTGTTTGGTTCCTCAGGGTTGAGGGTGTGTCAAAGATGACACTCCCAGGTTAGATGTGGTAAATCTCTCTTTCTTTTTTTGATTCAAAAAGGAAGTAATTCTGCACAGCTGAACGTAATTGGAGGTAGTTAGCAGGCAAATGATATACCCACAGGAGCCAGAGATCGGAAGCTCTTTCCCAAGGACCACACAGGGAATCTCTGCTGCCCTCAGTGTGGGCTCCAAATCTCCTGCAGTCTCCCACTGGGTTGCCCTCCCCCCAGAGTCAGGTGTTTCTGCTAGGCTCAGGGCCGGTGCAGACCTGAGGTCGCCCTGCTTATGACGTATGTCCAAAATGGCGCCTGCTCTGTCTTGCTCACCTTGAGAGGTGAGCGGAGAGAGAGAAACTTGTGTCCGTATAGGTCAGTTTTTTTTTATTTTTTTCCTCTCTCTCTTCTAGTTAGGCTGGTGAATTTTTCCCCACGGAGTTTCAAACCTCGTTCCCTCTAGCCTCCTCTTTCTACTTGCCCGCTGGTGTCTCGGGCTATTGAGGTTCGGCTCACCTCATGTTCCAGCGCTGGTGTCTTGAGTCTGCCGCTGGTGTCCCGAACTTGGACTCACATGCTCTCCACGCAGGTACACTATCAATCACTAGTTCTGGAACTGTTTCCTCTGCTGTTTCATCCCCTACTCTTCCTTGACCCTGCAGTATCTCCACTTATATTAAACTGTATCTCCCCAGACTAATAGTGTGCTCCCTGCCTATTCCGCCATCTTGCTGAACTCTCAGGAACATTTATTTTTGTACTGTAGAAACATTAATTGGTTCATCATGGGGACACCAGCTCTACACATTCGTATTTTCTAGGGAGAATGCTAGAGGAACTGTGGCAAACAAACATGATATTTCTGTTTGTATCGATGACATTTTATGCAATTGCCTAACGAAAAGACTTTGCTTTTCTCCAAAGCCATTTGTACTGTGATGTTCTCGGTCCATTGCATACGAATTCAACACCACTTTGTCCAGATATGACTGGATGAAACCAGAAATATCTGGCTGTTTTCGCTAACTTAATCAGAAATATTGCTATAGCCTCTGTGTTTGTGTTTTATGGATATTATCGATGGACTTTATTATTTTGAATGTTTTTATCAGGGAACATTTCATTTTGTACCGTTGAAACACTAATTGCTTCATCATGGGGACACCAGCTCTACACATTCGTATTTTCTAGGGAGAGAGCTAGAGGAAGTGCGGCAAAGAAACATGATATTTCTCTTTGTATAGATGACATTTTATGCACTTGCCTAACGAAAAGATTGCTTTTCTCCAAAACCATTTTTACTCTGATTTTCTAGGCCCATTGCATACGATTTCCACACCAGTTTGTCCAGATATGACTGGATGTAAGCGGAAATATCCGGTTTTGTTTTTGCTAACATAATCCCAAATATTGCTACAGCCTCTGTGTTTGTGTTTTCTGGATATTATCAACGGACTTTATATTTTTTAATGTTTTTTATCAGGGAACATTATATTTTGAGCTTGGATACAGTAATTGGTTCCCCATTGTAACACCAGCTGAACATATTCATATTTTCTAGGGAGAAAGCTAGAGGAACTGCGGCAAACAAACATGATATTTTTTTTTCGTGTAGATGACAATTTATGCACTTGCCTAACGAAACGACTTTGCTTTTCTCCAAAACCATTTTAACTGTGATTTTCTCGGTCCATTGCATACGATTTCCACATCATTTGCCCGGATATGACTAGATGAAACCGGATATATTCGGTTTTGTTTTGTCTAACTCAATCGGAGATATTGCTACAGCCTCCGTGTAAGTCTATTCCTCCAGTTATCCATGGACTTTATTGTTTTGAATCTTTTTTATCAGGGTACATTTAATTTTGTGCTTAGAATCATCAATTGGTTCCACATGGCGACGCCATCACTACACATTCGTATTTTCTAGAGAGAAATCTAGAGGAACTGCTGCAAACAAACATGATATTTCTATTTGTATGGATGACATTTTATTCACTGCCTGAATAAAAGACTTTGCTTTACTCCAAAACCATTTTTACTGTGATTTCACAGTCCATTGCACAGGAATTCCACACCAGTTTGTCCTGATATGACTGGATGAGACCGGAAATATCCAGTTTTGTTTTGGCTAACTCAATCCCAGATATTGCTACAACCTCTGTGTTAGTGTATTCCTGATATTATCCACGGGATTTATTTTTTTGAATGTTTTTTTTTCTGGGAATATTTTATTTTGAGCTTAGATACAGTAATTTGTTCCACTTGGAGTCACCAGCTCTATATATTCGTATTTTCTAGGGAGAAAGCTAGAGGAACTGCGGCAAACAAAGATGATATTTCTGTTTGTATCGATGACGTTTTAGGCAGTTGCCTAACGAAAAGACTTTGCTTTTCTCCAAAACCATTTTTACTCTGATTTTCTCAACCCATTGCATACGAATTCCACACCACTTTGTCCGGATATGACTGGATGAAAACAGAAATATCCGTTTGGGTTTTGGATCACTCATCCGAAATATTGTGAAAGCATCTGTGTTTGTGTTCTCTGCATATTATCGATGGACTTTATTGTTTTGAATGTTTTAATCAAGGAACAGTTAATTTTGTGCCATTTAAACACTAATTGGTTCATCATGGGGACACAAGCTCTACACATTCGTATTTTCTAGGGAGAAAGCTACAGGAACTACGGCAAACAAACATGATATTTATGTTTGTAAAGATGACTTTTTATGCACTTGCCTAATGAAAAGACTCTGCTTTTCTCCAAAAGCATTTTTACTGTGATATTCACTGTCCATTGCATACGAATTCCACACCAGTTGTCCGGATATGACTGGATAAAACCGGAAATATTTGGTTATTTTTACTAACTCAATCCCATATATAGATACAGCCTCTGTTTTTGTGTTTTCTTGATATTATCAACAGACTTTATTTTTTTTGAATGTTTTTTATCTGGGAACATTTTATTTTGAGCTTGGATACAGTAATTGGTTCCGCATGGAGACACCAGCTGAACATATTCGTATTTTCTAGGGAGAAAGCCAGAGGAACAGCGGCAAACTAAAATGATATATTTTTTTGTATAGATTAGATTTTATGCACTTGCCTAATGAAAAGACCTTTGCTTTTCTCCAAAACCATTTTTACTTTGATTTTCTCAGTCCATTCCATACGAATTCCAAATGATTTGTCCGAATATGACTGGATGAAACCAGAAATATCCGTTTGTTTTTGGGTAAGTCAATCAGAATTATTGTGAAAGCTTCTGTGTTTGGGTTTAGTTTATATTATCCACGGACTTTATTGTTTTGAATGTTTTTATCAGGGAACATTTCATTTTGTACCATTGAAACAATAATTGTTTCATCATGGGGACACCAGCTCTACACATTCGTATTTTCTGGGGAGAAAGCTAGAGGAACTGCAGCAAACAAACATGCTATTTCTGTTTGTATAGATGACATTTTATGCACTTGCCTAACAAAAAGACTTTGCTTTTCTCCAAAACCATTTTTACTGTGATTTTCTCGGTACATTGCATACGAATTCCACACAAGTTTGTCCGGATATGACTGGATGAAACCAGAATAGCAGGTTGTGTTTTGGCTAACTCATTCCGGAATATTGCTACAGCCCCTGTGTTTGTGTTTTCTGCATATTATCGATGGACTTCTTGTTTTGAATATTTTTATCTGGGAACATTTAATTTTGTATTGTAGAAACACTAATCGGTTCCACATGGAGACAGCAGCTCTACACATTCGTATATTCTAGGGAGAAAGTTAGAGGAACTGGGGCAATAAATCATGATATTTCTGTTTGTATCGATGAATTATATGCACTTGCCTAACGAAAAGACTTTGCTTTTCTCCAAAACCATTTTTACTGTGATTTTCTCGGTTCATTGCATGCGAATTCCACACCAGTTTGTCCGGATATGACTGGATGAAAGCAGAAATATCCGGTTTTGTTTTGGCTAACTCAATCCGAAATATTACTACAGCCTCTGTGTTTGTGATTCATGATGTTATCCAAGGACTGATTGTTTTGCATGTTTTTATCAGGGAGCATTTTATATTGTACCATTGAAACACTGATTCGTTTATCATTGGGACACCAGCTCTACTCATTCGTATTTTCTAGGGAGAAAGATAGAGGAACTGGGGCAAACAAACATGATATTTCTGTTTGTATCGATGACATTTTATGCACTTGCCTAACGAAAAGTCTATGCTTTTCTCCAAAACCATTTTTACAGTGATTTTCTCGGTCCATTGCATCCGAATTCCAAACGACTTTGTCTGTTTTTGAGTGAGTAAAACAAGAAATATCCATTTGTTCTGTTGCTAACTCAATGCGAAATATTGTGAATGTTTCTGTATTGTGTTTTCTGGATATGATCGATGGACTTTATTATTTTGAATGTTTTTATCAAGGGAACATTTAATTTTGTACCCTATAAACACTAATTGGTTCATCATGGAGACACCAGCTCTACATATTCGTATTTTCTAGGGAGAAAGCAAGAGGTACTGCAACACACAAACATGATATTTCAGTTTGTATCGATGACATTTTATGCACTTGCGTTACGAAAAGACTTTGCTTCTCTCCACAGAATTTTTACTGTTTTTCTCGGTCCATTTCATATGAATTCCACACCAGAATGTCCAGATATGACTGGATGAAAGCGGAAATATCCAGTTTTATTTTGGCTAACTCAATCCCAGATGTTGCTACAAACTCTGTGTTTGTGTATTCCTGATATTATCAATGGACTTTATGGTTTTGAATGTTTTTATCAGGGAACATTTCATTTTGTACCATAGAAACACTAATTGGTTCAACACGGAGACACCAGCTCTACACATTCGTATTTTCTAGGGAGAAAGCTAGAGGAACTGCGGCAAACAAACATGATATTTCTGTTTGTATAGATGACATTTTATGCACTTGCCTAACGAAAAGACTTTGCTTTTCTCCAAAACCATTTTTACTGGGATTTCATCTGTCCATTCCATACGAATTCCATACCACTTTGTCCGGATATGACTGGATGAAATAAAAAATATCCGGTTGTGTTTTGGCTAACTCAATCCGAAATATTGTGAAAGACTCTCTGTTTGTGTTTTCTGGATATTATTGATGGACTTTATGGTTTTCAATATTCTTATCAAGGAACATTTCATTTGTACCGTTGAAACACTAATTGGTTCATCATGGGGACACCAGCTCCACACATTCGTATTTTCTAGGGAGAAAGCTAGAGGAGCTGTGGCAAACAAACATGATATTTCTGTTTGTATAGATGACATTTTATGCACTTGCCTAACGAAAAGACTTTGCTTTTCTCCATAACTATTTTTACTGTAATTTTCTCGGTCCATTGCATACGAATTCCACACCAGTTTATCGGACATGACTGGATGAAACCGGAATTATCCGGTTGTGTTTTTGCTAACTTTATCCCAGATATTGCTACAGCCTTTATGTTTGTGTATTCCTGATATTATCCACGGACTTCATTGTTTTGAATGATTTTTATTTGGGAACATTTAATTTTGTGCTTCGAATCACTAATTGGTTCCACATGGATGCACCAGCTCTACACATTCGTGTTTTATAGAGAGAGGTAGAGGAACTGCGGTAAACAAACATGATATTTCTCTTTGTATTGATGACATTTTATGCACTTGCCTAATGAAAAGACTTTGCTTTTCTAAAAAACCATTTTTACTGTAATTTTCTCGGTCCATTGCATATGCATTCCACACCAGTTTACCGGATATGACTAGATGTAACTGGAAATATCCGGTTGTTTTTGGGTAATTCAATCAGAATTATTGTGAAAGATTCTGTGTTTGGGTTTTCTGGATATTATCCACAAACTTTATTGTTCTGAATGTTTTTATCAGGTAACATTTCATTTTGTAGCGTTGAAACACTAATTGGTTCATCATGGGGACACCAGCTCTACACATTCCTATTTTCTAGGGAGAAAGCTAGAGGAACTGCAGCGAACAAACATGATATTTCTGTTTGTATCGATGACATTTTATGCACTTGCCTAACCAAAAGACTTAGCTTTTCTCCAATAGCATTTCTACTGTTATTTTCTTGGTCCATTGCATACGAATTCCACAAAACTTTGTCTGGATATGACTGGATAAAACCAGAAATATCCGGTTGTGTTTTGGCTAACTCAATCTGAAATATTGTGAAAGCCTCTGTGTTTGTGTTTTCTGGATATTATCGATGGACTTTACTGTTTTGAATGTTTTTTATCAGGGAACATTTAATTTTGTCCTTGGACACAGTAATTGGTTCCACATCGAGAAACCAGCTCTACACATTCGTATTTTCTAGGGATTAAGCTAGAGGAACTGCGGCAAACAAACATGATATTTCTGTTTGTATAGATGACATTTTATGCACTTGCCTAACGAAAAGCCTTTACTTTTCTACAAAACCATTTTACTGTGATTTTCTCGGTCCATTGCATACGAATTCCACACCACTTTGTCCAGCTATGACTGGATGAATAAGGAAATATCTGGTTTTGTTTTGGCTAACTCAATCCGAACTATTGTGAAAGCCTCTATGTATGTATTTTCCGGATATTATCCACAGTTTTTATTGTTTTGAATGCTTTTAATCAGGGAATATTTAATTTTGTGCTTGGATACAGTAATTGGTTCCATATCGAGACACCAGCTCTACCTATTCCTATTTTCTTGGGAGAAAGCTAGATGAACTGTGGAAAACAAACATGATATTGCTGTTTGTATCGATGACATTTTATGCACTTGCTTAACGAAAAGACTTTGCTTTTCTCCAAAACCATTTTTAATGTGATTTTCTTGGTCCATTGCATATGAATTCCACACCACTTTGTCCTGAATGACTGGATGAAACCAGAAATATCCGGTTGTGTTTTGGCTATCTTAATCCGAAATATTGTGAAAGAATCTGTGTTTGTGTTTTTTGGATATTATCGATGGGCTTTATTGTTTTGAATTTTTTTATCAAGGAACATTTCATTTTATACCGTTTAAACACTAATTGGTTCATCATGGAGACACCAGCTCCAAACATTCGTATTTTCTAGGGAGAAAGCCAGAGGAATTGCGGCAAACAGACATGATATTTCTGTTTGTATAGATGACATTTTATGCACTTGCTGAATGAAAAGACTTTGCTTTTCTCCAAAACCATTTTTACTGTGATTTTCTCAGTCCATTGCATACGATTCCACACCACTTTGTCCGGATATGACAGGATTTAACCTGAAATATCCAGTTTTGTTTTGGCTAACTCAATCCCAGATATTGCTCCAGCCTCTGTGTTTGTGTATTCCTGATATTATCCACGCACTTTATTCTTTTGAATGTTTTTTATCACGGAACATTAAATTTTGTACTTGGAATCACTAATAGATTCCAAGACTTTTCTCGGTACACTGCATACGAATTCTACACCACGTTGTCCGGATATGACAGGATGAAACCAGAAATATCAGGTTGAGTTGAGGCTATCTCATTCCGAAATATTGTGAAAGCCTCTGTGTTTGTGTTTTCTGGATTTTATCGATGGACTTTATTATTTTAAATGTATTTATCAGGGAACATTTAATTTTGTACCGTTGAAACAGTAATAGCTTTATCTTGGGGACACAAACTCTACAAATTACTATTTTCTTGGAAGATATCTAGAGGAACTGCGACAAACAAACATGATATTTCTGTTTGTATAGATGATATTTTGTGCACTTGCCACACGAAAAGACTTTGCTTTTCTTCAAAACCTTTTTTACTATGATTTTCTCGGTACACTGCATACGAATTCCACACCACGTTGTCCGGATATGACAGGATGAAACTAGAAATATCAGGTTGAGTTGTGGCTATCTCTATCTGAAATATTGTGAAAGCCTCTGTGTTTGTGTTTTCTGGATATTATCGATGGGCTTTATTGTTTTGAATGTATTTATCAGGGAACATTTAATTTTGTACCGTTGAAACAGTAATAGTTTCATCTTGGGGACACAAACTCTACAAATTCGTATTTTCTTGAAAGAGATCCAGAGGAACTGCGGCAAACAAACATGATATTTCTATTTGTATCGATGACATTTTATGCACTTGCCTAGTGAAATGACTTTGCTTTTCTCCAAAACTATTTTTACTGTGATTTTCTCGGTCCATTGCATACGATTCCACACCACTTTGTCTGGATATGACAGGATTTAACCTGAAATATCCAGTTTTGTTTTGGCTAACTCAATCCCAGATATTGCTCCAGCCTCTGTGTTTGTGTATTCCTGATATTATCCACGCACTTTATTCTTTTGAATGTTTTTTATCACGGAACATTAAATTTTGTACTTGGAATCACTAATAGATTCCACATGGAGACACCAGCTCTACACATTCGTATTTTTTAGGGAGAAAGTTAAAAGAACTGTGGCAAGCAAACATGATATTTCTGTTTGTATAGATGACATTTTATGCACTTTCCTAAAGAAAAGACATTGCTTTTCTCCAAAACCATTTTTACAGTGATTTTCTCAGCCCATTGAATCTGAATTCCACAGCAGTTCACCAGATATGACTGGATTAAACTGGATATATCCGGTTTTATTTTGGCTAACTCAATCCCAGATATTGTTACAGACTCTGTATTTGTGTTTTCCAGATATTATCCACGGACTTTATTGTTTTCAATGTTTTTTTAATCGGGGAACATTTAATTTTGAGCCTATATACACCAATTGGTTTCACATGGAGACACCAGCTCTACATATGGTATTTTCCAGAGAGAAAGCAGGAGGAACTGCGGCAAACAAACATGATGTTTCTGTTTGTATCGATGACATTTTATGCACTTGCCTAACGAAAAGACTTTGCTTTTCTGCAAACAATTTTTACAGTGATTTTATCGGTCCATTGCATCCGAATTCCAAATGACTTTTTCTGGATATGTCTGGATGTAACCAGAAATATCCGGTTGTGTTTTGGCTAACTGAACCCGAAATATTGTGAAAGTTTCTGTGTTTGTGTTTTGTGGATATTATCAATGGACTTTATTGTTTGGACTGTTTTATCAGGGAACATTTAATTTTGTACCCTAGAAACACTAATTGGTTAATCATGGGGACACCAGCTCTACACAATTGTATTGTCAAGGGAGAAAGCTAGAGGAACTGCGGGAAACAAACATGATATTTCTGTTTGTGTAGATGACATTTTATGCACTTGCCACACGAAAAGACTTTGCTTTTCTCCAAAACCTTTTTTACTATGATTTTCTGGGTACACTGCATACGAATTCTACACCACGTTGTCCGGATATGACAGGATGAAACCAGAAATATCAGGTTGAGTTGAGGCTATCTCATTCCGAAATATTGTGAAAGCCTCTGTGTTTGTGTTTTCTGGATATTATCGATGGACTTTATTATTTTAAATGTATTTATCAGGGAACATTTAATTTTGTACCGTTGAAACAGTAATAGCTTTATCTTGGGGACACAAACTCTACAAATTACTATTTTCTTGGAAGATATCTAGAGGAACTGCAACAAACAAACATGATATTTCTGTTTGTATAGATGATATTTTATGCACTTGCCACACGAAAAGACTTTGCTTTTCTTCAAAACCTTTTTTACTATGATTTTCTCGGTACACTGGATACGAATTCCACACCACGTTGTCCGGATATGACAGGATGAAACTAGAAATATCAGGTTGAGTTGAGGCTATCTCATTCCGAAATATTGTGAAAGCCTCTGTGTTTGTGTTTTCTGGATATTATCGATGGGCTTTATTGTTTTGAATGTATTTATCAGGGAACATTTAATTTTGTACCGTTGAAACAGTAATAGTTTCATCTTGGGGACACAAACTCTACAAATTCGTATTTTCTTGGAAGAGATCCAGAGGAACTGCGGCAAACAAACATGATATTTCTGTTTGTATCGATGACATTTTATGCACTTGCCTAGTGAAATGACTTTGCTTTTCTCCAAAACCATTTTTACTGTGATTTTCTCGGTCCATTGCATATGAATTCCACACCAGTTTGTCTGGATATGACTGGATGAAACGAGAAATATCCGGTTCTCTTTGGGCTAACACAATGCGAAATATTGTGTGTTTCTGTGTTTGTGTTTTCTGGATATTTTCGATGGACATTATTGTTTTGAATGTTTTTATCAGGGAACATTTAAATTTGTAGCGTGAAACACTAATTGGTTCATCATTGAGACACCAGCTCAACACATTCTTATTTTCTATGGATAAAAATAGAGGAACTGCGGCAAACAAACATGATGTTTCTGTTTGTATAGATGACATTTTATGCACTTGCCTAACAAAAAGACTTTGTTTATCCAAAACCATTTTTACTGTGATTTTCTCGGTCCATTGCATACGAATTCCAAACCAGATTGTCAGATAAGATGGGATGAAACGGGAAATATCCGGTTGTGTTTTGGCTAACTAAATCTGAAATTTTGCTAAAGCCTCTGTGTTTATATATTTCTGATATTATCCACGGAGTTTATTGTTTTGAATGTTTTTTTTCAGGGAACATTTAATTTTGTGCTTGGAAATAAAAGTTGGTTAAAAATGTGGACACCAGCTCTACACATTCTTATTTGCACTGAGAAAGCGAGAGGAACTGCGGCAAACAAACATGATATTTCTGTTTGTATCGATGGTATTTTATGCACTTGCCTAATGAAAAGACTTTGCTTTTCTCCAAAATCATTTTTACTGTGATTTTCTCAGTCCATTGTATATGAATTCCACAGCACTTTGCCCGGATATGTCTGGATGAAACCAGAAATATCCGATTTCGTTTGTGCTAACTCAATCCGAAATATTGTGAAAGCCTCTGTGTTTGTGTTTTCTGGATATCATCAACGGACTTTATTGTGTTGAAATTTTATTATCAGGTAACATTTTATTTTGAGCTTGGATACAGTAATTGGTTCATCATGGGGACACCAGCTCTACACATTCGTATTTTCTAGGAGAAAGGTAGAGGAACTGCTACAAACAAATATGATATTTCTGTTTGTATAGATGACAATTTATGCACTTGCCTAATGAAAGACTTTGCTTTTCTCCAAAACCATTTTTACTGTGATTTTCTCGGTCCATTGCATACGAATTCCCACGACTTTGTCGGGATATGACTGGATGAAACCGGAAATATCTGGTTGTGTGTTGGCTATTTCAATCCGAAATATTGCTACAGCCTCTGTGTTTGTGTATTCCTGATATTATCCCCGGACTTTATTTTTTTGAATGTTTTTTTTCAGGGAACATTTAATTTTGTGCTTGGAAAAAAAAATGGATCATCATGGGAACACCAGATCTACATATTCGTATTTTCTAGGGAGAAAGCTAGAGGAACTGTGGCAAACAAACATGATATTTCTGTTGGTATCGTTGACATTTTATGCACTTGCCTAACGAAAAGACTTTGCTTTTCTCCAAAATCATTATAACTGTGATTTTCTCGGTGCATTGCTTACATTTTCCACACCACTTTGTCCGGATGTGACTGGATGAATCCAGAAATATCTGTTTTTGTTTTGGCTAACTGAATCCCAGATATTGCTACAGCCTCTGTGTTTGTGTTTTCTGGATATTGTCAACGGACTTCATTGTTTTGAATGATTCTATCGGGGAACATTTTATTTTGAGCTTGGATATAGTAATTGGTTCCACATGGAGACACCAGCTCTACATATTCGTATTTTCTAGGAAGAAAGGTAGAGGAACTGCGGCAAACAAACATGATATTTCTGTTTGTATAGATGACATTTTATGCACTTGCCTAATGAAAAGACTTTGTTTTTCTCCAAAACCATTTTTACTGTGATTTTCTCAGTCCATTGTATATGAATTCCACACCACTTTGTCCGGATATTACTGGATGAAACCAGAAATATCCAGTTACGTTTTGGCTAACTCAATCCGAAATATTGTGAAAGCCTCTGTGTTTGTTTTTTCTGGATATTATCAACGGACTTTATTGTTTTGAATGTTTATTATGGGGTAACATTTTATTTTGATCTTGGATACAGTAATTGGTTCCACATGGGGACACCAGCTGTACACATTCATAATTTCTAGGGGAAAGGTAGAGGAACTGCTGCAAAAATATGATATTTCTGTTTGTATAGATGACATTTTATGCACTTGCCTAACGAAAAGATGTTGCTTTTCTCCAAAACTATTTTTACTGTGATTTTCTCGGTCCACTGCATACGAATTCCACACCAGTTTGTCGGGATATGACTGGATGAAACCAGAAATATCCGGTTGTGTTTTGGCTAACTCAATCCGAAATATTGTGAAAGCCTCTGTGTTTGTGTTTTCTGGATATTTTCGGTGGACTTTATTGTTTTGAGTGTTTTCATCAGGGAACATTTAATTTTGTACCGTAGAAACAGTAATTGGTTCATCACGGGGACACAAGCTCTACACATTCGTATTTTCCTCTGAGAAAGCTAGAGGAACTGCGGCAAACAAACATAATATTTCTGTTTGTATCGATGACATTTTATGCACTTGCCTAACGAAAAGACTTTGCTTTTCTCCAAAATCATTTTTATTGTGATTTTCTTGGTCCATTGCATACGAATTCCACAACACTTTGTCCGAATATGACTGGATGAAACCAGAAATATCTGGTTTTGTTTTCTCTAACTCAATCCCAGATATTGCTACGGCCTCTGTGTTTGTGTTTTCTGGATATTATCAATGGGCTTTATTGTTTTGAATGTTTATTATCGGGCAACATTTTATTTTGAGCTTATATACAGCAATTGGATCCACATGGAGACACCAGCTCTACATATTCGTATTTTCTAGGAAGAAAGCTAGAGGAACTGCGGCAAAAAAACATGATATTTCTGTTTGTATAGATGACATTTTATGCACTTGCTTAACGAAAAGACTTTGCTTTTCTCCAAAACCATTTTTACAGTGATTTTCTCGGTCCATTGCATACGAATTCCACACCACTTTGTCCAGATATGACTGGATGAAACCAGAAATATCCGGTTGTGTTTTGGCTAACTCAATCCAAAATATTGTGAAAGCCTCTGTGTTTGTGTTTTATGGAGATTATCGATGTACTTTATTCTTTTGAATGTTTTATCAGGGAACATTTCATTTTATACCGTTTAAACAGTAATTGGTTCATCATGGGGACACCAGCTTTACACATACGTGTTTTCTTTTTTTTTATTTATTTTTTTATTTTTTTATTAACCTTTCATTTAATGAATATAAATTTCCAAAGTATAGCTTATGGGTTACAATGGCTTCCCCCCCTCCCATAACTTCCCTCCCGCCCGCAACCCTCCCCTTTTCCGCTCCCTTTCCCCTTCCATTTATGTAAAGATTCATTTTCAATTCTCTTTGTATGCAGAAGATCAGTTTAGTATATATTAGGTATAGATTTCAACATTTTGCCCATATAGCAACATAAAGTGAAAAAACTACATTGGATTACTAATTATAGCATTAAATAGCAATGTACAGCACATTAAAGACAGAGATCCTACATAATTTTTTTTTCAAATTAATTAATTTTCTATGTCATTTCCATTTTAACACCAGGTTGTTTTTTTTCATTTCCAATTCTCATTATATACAGAAGATCACTTCAGTATGTAATTAGTAAAGACCTCATCAGTTTGTGCCCACACAGAAACGCAAAGTATAAAAATACTGTTTCAGTACTAGTTATAGCATCACTTCGCTTTAGACGACACATTAGGGACAGATCCCACATGGGATGTAAGTACACAGTGACTCCTGTTGCTGATTTAACAATTTGACACTCCTGTTCATGGCGTCAGTAATCTCCCTAGGCTCTAGTCATGAGTTGCCAGGGCTATGGAAGCCTTTAGAGTTCGCTGACTTTGATCTTATTCCGATAGGGTTATAGTCAAAGTGGAAGTTCTCTCCTCCCTTCAGAGAAGGGTACCTCCTTCTTTGATGGCCCCATTCTTTCCACTGGGATCTCACTCAGAGAGATCATTCATTTAGGTCTTTTTTTTCCATGATATCTTGGCTTTCCATGCCTGCTATACTCTCATGGGCTCTTCCGCCATATCCGAATACCTTGAGGGCTGATTCTGAGGCCAGAGTGTTGTTTAGGACATCTGCCATTCTATGAGTCTGCTGTGTATCCCACTTCCCATGTTGGATCTTTCTCTCCCTTTTTGATTCTATCAGTTAGTATTAGCAGATACTTGTCTTGTTTGTGAACATGCTCAATTGGACTGGCGGCAAATGGTGGAGTTAGAAATGTGCCAGGGGATTCCAACACAATCCCATCAAGATGGCATGTACCAATGCCATCTTACTAGTCCAAGTGATCAATTTCAGCTCCATTCGGTCCATTACATACGAATTCCACACAACTTTTCCCAGATATGACTAAATGAAACCAGAAATATCCGGTTGTGTTTTGGCTAACTCAATCCGAAATATTGTGAAAGACGGACTTTATTGTTTGGAATGTTTTTATCAGGGAACATTTCATTTTGTACTGTTGAAACACTAATTGGTTCATCATGGGAACACCAGCTCTACACATTCGTATTATCTAGGGAGAAAGCTAGAGGAACTGCGGCAAACAAACATGATATTTCTGTTTGTATAGATGACGGTTTATGCACTTGCCTAATGAAAAGATTTTGCTTTTCTCCAAAACCATTTATACTGTGATTTTCTCGGTCCATTGCATACGAATACCACACCAGTTTGTCCGGATATGACTGGAATAAACCAGAAATATCCTGTTTTTTTTTTGCTAACTCAATCCCAGTTATTGCTGCACCCTCTGTGTTTGTTTTTTCGGGATATTATCGATGGGCTTTATTGTTTTGAATTCTTTTTATCGGGGAAAATTTTATTTTGAGCTTGGATACACTAATTCGTTTCACATGGAGACACCAGCTCTACACATTCGTATTTTCTTGGGAAAAAGCTAGAAGAACTGCGGCAAGTAAACATAATATTTCTGTTTGTATAGATGACATTTTATGCACATGCCTAACGAAAAGACTTTGCTTTTCTCCAAAACCATTTTTACTGTGATTTTCTCGGTCCACTGCATACGAATTCCAAAGGACTTTGTCCAGATATGACTGGCTGAAACCAGAAATATCCGGTTGTGTTTTGGTTAACTCAATCCCAGTAATGCCACAGCCCCTGTGTTTGTGTTTTCTGTATATTATCAATGGACTTTATGGTTTGGAATGTTTTTTTGGGAATATTTTATTTTGAGCTTGGATACAGTAATTGGTTCCACATGGAGACACCAGTTCTACATATTCGTATTTTCTAGGCAGAAAGCTAGAGGAACTGTGGCAAACAAACATGATATTTCTGTTTGTATTGATGACATTTTATTTTCTTGCCTAACGAAAAGACTTTGCTTTTCTTCATAACCATTTTTACTGTGACTTTCTCAGTCTATTGCATATGAATTCCACACCACTTTGTCCGGATATGACTGGATGAAAGCCGAAATATCCGGTTGTGTTTTGGCTATCTTGATTCAAAATATTGTGAAAGCCTCTGTGTTTGTGTTTTCTGGATATTATCGATGGACTTTATTGTTTTGATTGTTTTTATCAGGGTACATTTCATTTTATACCGTTGAAACACTAATTGGTTCATCATTGGAACAACAGCTCTACACATTCATATTCCTAAGAAGAATGCTAGAGGAACTGCGGCAAACAAACATGATATTTCTGTTTGTATAGATGACATTTTATGCACTTGCCAACGAAAAGACTTTGCTATTCTCCAAAACCATTTATACTGTGATTTTCTCGGTCCATTGCATAGGAATTCCACACCAGTTTTTCTGGATATGACTGGATGAAACCGGAAATATCCGGTTTTGTTTTGGCTAACTTAATCCCAGATATTTCTACAGCCTCTGTGTTTGTTTTTTCTGGATACTATCAATGGACTTTATTTTTTTAATGTTTTTTATCGGGGAATTTTTATTTTGAGCTTCAATACAGTAGTTGTTTACACATGGAGACACCACCTCTACATATTCGTATTTTCTTGAGAGAAAGCTGGAGGAACTGTGGCAAACAAACATGATATTTCTGTTTGTATCGATGACATTTTATGCACTTGCCTAACAAAAAGACTTTGCATTTCTACAGAACCATTTTTACTATGATTTTCTTGTTCCATTGCATACGAATTCCACACAACTTTTTCCAGATATGACTGGATGAAACCAGAAATATCCGGTTGTGTTTTGGCTAACTCAATGCGAAATATTGTGAAAGACTCTGTGTTTGTGTTTTCTGGATGTTGTCGATGGACTTTATAGTTTGGAATGTTTTTTTCAGGGAACATTTTAATTTTGTACTGTTGAAACACTAATAGGTTCATCATGGGAACACTAGCTCTACACATTCCTATTCTCTAAGGAGAAAGCTAGAGGAACTGCAGTAAACAAACATGATATTTCTGTTTGTATCGATGACATTTTATGCACTTGTCTAACGAAAAGACTTTGCTTTTCTCCAAAACCATTTTTACTGTGATTTTCTCGGTCCATTGCATACGAATTCCACACCAGTTTGTCCAGATATGACTGGATGAAAAAGGAAATATTGTGTTTTGTTTTTGCTAACTCAATACCAGATATTGTTACAGCCTCTGTGTTTGTGTTTTCTGGATATTATCAATGGACTTTATTTTTTTGAATGTTTTTTATCGGGGAACATTTTATTTTGAGCTTGGATACATTAATTGGTTCCACATGGAGACACCAGCTGAATATATTCGATTTTCTAGGTATAAAGCTACAGGAACTGCGGCAAACAAACATGATATTTCTGTTTGTATAGGTGATATTTTTGCACTTGCCTAACGAAAAGACTTTGCTTTTCTCCAAAACCATTTTTACTGTGATTTTCTCGGTCCATTGCATCCGAATTCCAAACGACTTTTTCCAGATATGACTGGATGAAACCAGAAATATCCAGTTTTGTTTTGGCTAACTCAATCCCAGATATTGCTACAGACTCTGTGTTTGTGTATTCCTGATATTATGCACGAATTTAAAGTTTTGAATGCTTTTTATCAGGGAACAATAAATTTTGTACCGTTGAAACACTATTTGGTTCATCATGGTGACACCAGCTCTACACATTCGTATTTTATAGGGAGAAAGCTAGAGGAACTGCAGCAAACAAACATTACATTTCTGTTTGTATAGATGACATTTTATGCACATGCCAAACGAAAAGACTTTGCTTTTCTCCAAAACCATTTTCACTGTGATTTTTTTGCTTCATTGCATACGAATTCCACACCACTTTGTCCGGATATGACTGGATGAAACCAGAAATATCCGGTTGTGTTTTGGCTAACTCAATCCGAAATATTGTGAAAGCCTCTGTGTTTGTGTTTTCAGAATATCATCGATGGACTTTACTGTTTTGAATATTTTTATCAGGGAACATTATTTTTGTACCATAGAAACACTAATTGGTTCATCATGAGGACACCTGTTCTACACATTCTTTTTTTTTTCTAGGGAGAAAGCTAGAGGAACTGCGGCAAACAAACCTGATATTTCTGTTTGTATCGATGACATTTTATCTACTTGCCTAACGAAAAGACTTTGCTTTTCTCCAAAACCATTTTTCTCTCACTTCTTGGTACTCTTCATACGAATTCCACAGCAGTTTGTCCGGGTATGACTGGATGAAAGTGGAAATATCTGGTTGTGTTTTGGCTAACTCAATCCCAGATATTGCTACAGCCTCTGTGTTTGTGTATACCTGATATTATCCACGGACTTTATTGATTTGAATGTTTTTTATCAGAGAACATTTTATTTTGATATTGGAAACACTAATTGGTTCCACATGGAGACACCAGCTGAACATCTTCATATTTCCTAGGGAGAAAGCTAGAGGAACTGTGGCAAACAAACATGCTATTTCTGTTTGTATAGATGACATTTTATGCACTTGCCAAACGAAAAGACTTTGCTTTTCTCCAAAACCATTTTTACTGTGATTTTCTCGGTCCATTGCATATGAATTACACACCACTTTGTCAGGATGTGACTGGATGAAACCAGAAATATCCGGTTGTGCTTTGGCTAAATCAATCCTAGATATCGCTACAGGATCTGTGTTTGTGTATTCCTGATATTATCCATGGACTTTTTTGTTTTGAATGGTTTTATCCGGGAACATTTTATTTTGATCTTGGAAACACTAATTTGTTCCACATGGTGACACCAGCTCTACACATTCCTATTTTCTAGGGAGAAAGCTAGAGGAAATGTGGCAAACAAGCATGATACTTCTGTTTGTATAGATGACATTTTCTGCACTTGCCTAACGAAAAGACTTTGCTTTTCTCTAAAACCATATTTACTGTGATTTTCTCATTCCTTTGCATACGAATTCCACACCAGTTTGTCCGGATATGACTGGATGAAACCGGAAATATCTGGTTTTGTTTTGGCTAACTCAATCCCAGATATTGCTACAGCCTCTGAGTTTGTGTTTTCTCTATCTTATCAACGAACTTTATTGTTTTGAATGTTTTTTATCGGAGAACATTTTTTTGAGCGTGGATACAGTAATTGGTTCCACATGGAGACACCAGCTCTACATATTTTGTATTTTCTAGGTAGAAAGCTAGAGGAACTGCGGCAAACAAACATGATATTTCTGTTTGTATAGATGACTTTTTATGTACTTGCCTAACGAAAAGACATTGTCTCTCCAAAACCATTTTTACTGTGATTTTCTCGGTCCATTGCATATGAATTCCACACCAGTTTTTCCGGATATGACTCGATAAAACCAGAAATATCTGGTTGTGTTTTGGCTATCTCAATCAAATATTGTGAAAGCCTCTGTGTTTGTGTTTTCTGGATATTATTGATGGACTTTATTGTTTTGAATATTTTTATCAGGGAACATTTAATTTTGTACCATAGAAACACTAATTGGTTCATCATGGGGACACCAGCTCTACACATTCGTATTTTCTAGGGAGAAACCTAGAGGAACTGTGGCAAACAAACATGATATTTCCGTATGTATAGATGATATTTTATGCACTTCCCTAAGGAAAAGCCTTTGCTTTTCTCCAAAACCATTTTTACTGTGATATTCCTGGTCCATTGCATATGAATTCCACACCAGTTTGTCCGGATAGGACTGGATGAAAACAGAAATATCTGGTTGTGTTTTGGCTAACTCATTCCGAAATATTGTGAATGCCTCTGTGTCTGTGTTTTCTGGATATTATCGAAGGACTTTGTTGTTTGAATGTTTTTTATAAGGCAACATTTAATTTTGTGCTTGGAGGCACTAACAGGTTCATCTTGGGAACACCAGCTCTACACATTCGTATTTTCTAGGAAGAAAGCTAGAGGAACTGTGGCAAACAAGCATAATATTTCTGTTGGTATAGATGACATTTTATTCACTTCCCTAACAAAAAGACATTGCTTTTCTCCAAAACCATTTTTACTGTGATTTTCTCGTTCCGTTGCATACGAATTCCAAATCAGTGTGTCCGGATATGACTGGATGAAACCAGATATATCCGGTTTTGTTTTGGCTAACTCAATCCCAGATATTCCTACATCCTCTGTGTTTGTGTATTCGTGATATTATTCACGGACTTTATTGATTTGAATGTTTTTTATCAGGGAACATTTTATTTTGATCTTGTAAACACTAATTGGTTCCACATGGAGACACCAGCTGAACATGTTCGTATTTTCTAGGGAGAAAGATAGAGGAACTGCGGCAAACAAACATGAGCTTTCAGTTTGTATCGATGACATTTTATGCACATGCCCAACGAAAAGACTTTGCTTTTCTCCAAAACCATATGTACTGTGAATTTTTCATTCCTTTGCATATGAATTCCACACCAGTTTGTCCGATATGACTGGATGTAACCGGAAATATCCCGTTGTGTTTTGGCTAACTCAATCCGAAATATTTCTACAGCCTCTGTGTATGTGTATTCCTGATATTATCAACTGACTTTTTTGTTTTGAATGTTTTATTTTTATCAGGCATCATTTAACTATGTGCTGCGAAACAATAATTGGTTCCACATGGAGACACCAGCTCTACACTTTCCTATTTTCTAGGGGGAAAGCTAGAGGAACTGCGGCAAACAAACATGATATTTCTGTTTGTATATTTGACATTTTATGCACTTGCCTAACGAAAAGACTTTGCCTTTCTCCAAAACCATTTTTACTGTGATTTTCTCGGTACATTGCATACGAATTCCACACCAGTTTGTCCAGATATGACCGGTTGAAACCAGAAATATCCGGGTGTGTTTTGGCTAACTCAATCCCAGATATTGCTACAGACTCTGTGTTTGTATTTTCTCTATATTATCAACGGACTTTATTGTTTTGAGTGTTTTTTTATCGGGGAACATTTTATTTTTAGCTTGGATACAGTAATTGGTTCCTCATGGAGACACCAGCTCTGTGTATTTGTATTTTCTAGGGAGAAAGCTAGAGGAACTAGGGCAAACAAACATGATATTTCTGTTTGTATATATGACATTTTATGCACTTGCCTAACGATAAGACTTTGCTTTTCTACAAAACCATTTGTACTGTGATTTTCTCAGGCCATTGCATACGAATTCCACACCAGTTTGTCCGGATATGACTGGATATAACCGGAAATATCTGGTTGTGTTTTGGCTATCTCAATCAAATATTGAGAAAGACTCTGTGTTTGTGTTTTCTGGATATTATTGATGTACTTTTTTGTTTTGAATATTTTTATGAGGGAACATTTAATTTTGTACTATAGAAACACTAATTGGTTCATCATGGGGACACCAGCTCTACACATTTGTATTTTCTAGGGAGAAAGCTAGAGGAACTGCGGCAAACAACCATGATATTTTTGTTTGTATAGATGACATTTTATGCCCTTGACTAACGAAAAGACTTTGCTTTTCTCCAAAACCATTTTTACTGTGATTTTCTTGGTCCATTGCATATGAATTCCACACCATTTTTTCTGGATGTGACTGCATAAAATCGGAAATATCTGGTTTTGTTTTGGCTAACTCAATCCCAGATATTGCTACAGCCTCTGTGTTTGTGTTTTAGCTATATTATCAATGGATTTTATTGATTTGAAGGTTTTTTATCGGAGAGAATTTTATATTGAGCTTGGATACAGTAATCGGTTCCACATGGAGACACCAGCTCTACATATTCATATATTCTAGGGAGAAAGCTAGAGGAACTTCGGCAAACAAACATGATGTTTCTGTTGTAGAGATGACATTTTATGCAGTTGCCTAACAAAAAGACTTTCCTTTCCTCAAAACCATATTTACTGTGATGTCCTTGGTCCATTTCACACGAATTCCACATCAGTTTGTCCGGATATGACTGGATGTAACTCGAAATATCCGGTTTTGTTTTGGCTAACTCAATCACAGATATTGCTACAGTCTCTGTGTTTGTGTTTTCTGGATATTATCAGCGGACTTTATTGTTTTGAATGTTTTTTTATCAGGGAACATTTAACTTTGTGCTGCAAAACACTAATTGGTTCCACATGGAGACACCAGCTCTACACATTCCTATTTTCTAGGGAGAATGTTAGAGGAACCGAGGCAAACAAACTTGATGTTTCTGTTTGTATAGATGACATTTTATGCACTTGACTAACAAAATGCTTTGCTTTTCTCCAAAACCATTTGTACTGTGATTTTCTCGGTGCATTGCATCCGAATTCCAAACGACTTTTTCCAGATATGACTGGATGAAACCAGAAATATCCGGTTGTGTTTTTGCTAGGCCAATATGAAATATTGTGAAAGCCTCTGTGATTGTGTTTTCTGGATACTATCGATGGACTTTATTGTTTTCAATGTTTTTATTCGAGAACATTTTATTTTGAGCGTGGATACAGTAATTGGTTCCACATGGAGATACCAGCTGAACATATTCGTATTTTCTAGGTAGAAAGCTAGAGGAACTGTGGCAAACAAACATGATATTTCTGTTTGTATAGAGGACATTTTATGCACTTGCCTAAAGATAAGACTTTGCTTTACTTCAAATCCTTTTTTACTGTGATTTTCCCGGTCCATTGCATATGAATTCCACACCACTTTGTCCGGATATGACTGGAAGAAACCGGAAATATCTGGTTTTGTTTAGGCTAACTCAATCCCAGATATTGGTACAGCCTCTGTGTTTGTGTTTTCTCTATATTACCAACGGACTTTATTGTTTTGAATTTTTTTTATCGGGGAATATTTTATTTTGTACCATTGAAACACAAATTGGTTAATCATGGGGACACCAGCTTCACACATTTGTATTTTCTAGGGAGAAATCTAGAGGAATTGTGGCAAACAAACATGATATTTCTGTTTGTATAGATGACATTGTATGCACTTGCCTAACGAAAAGACTTTGCTTTTCTCCAAAACCATTTTTACTCTGATTATCTCGGTCCATTGCATACGAATTCCAAACGATTTATTCCAAATATGACTGGATGAAACTGGAAATATCCGGTTATGTTTTTGTTAACTCAATCCCTGATATTGTTACAGCCTCTTTGTTTGAGTTCTCTGGATATTGTCAATGGACTTTATTGTTTTGGATGTTTTTTCTCAGAGAACATTTAATTTTGTGTTGGAATCACTAATTGGTTCCACATGGAGACACCAGCTCAACACATTTGTATTTTCTAGGATGAAAGCTAGAGGAACTGCGGCAAACAAACATGATATTTCTGTTTGTAACGATGACATTTATGCACTTGCCTAACGAAAAGATTTTGCTTTCCTCAAAACCATTTGTGCTCGGCGCCGTCCTCGTCCAGCAAGAGACAGAGACCGAACACTTTGCACGGGGTTCCTTTATTGCTCGGCAAGCAGGAGATCCAGCTTCGATCTCTTCTGGGCAGGAACTTCCCTTACACCCGCGTAGCAAGGGTTTATATGCACAATACACGTCACAAATCAGGTGATAGGCTAGAAGCGCGGGGATAGGACAATCTCGTGGCAAGGCGGGAAGGAGCGAGCTAGAGCGGGAAATCTAAGGCGGGAAGGAGCGAGCAAGAGCGGGAACTCCCTGAGATGAGGAAGAACCCGGAAGCAGGGAGTCGGCGCCATCTTAGGGGCACGGTTCCTCCGGTCTGGTTCCCTACATCTCCCTCCTTTTGTTTTTGCACAAATCACATCCCCGACGGCCCTGGCTCATGAGGGCCGGGAGAATATTTACTAGGCAGAGAGTAGAGGTGCATACCCAGCGTGCTTGTGATCCGTTAGTTACGGAACTTCAAGGGCCTGGCCACAACCCCTGATGTCTCCGTTAGGGATCAGTTTTTATTCCCTTTTGCTGGGGCAGGCTGGGAATTGAACCTGCATGCATATGCATATGCTCTCCCAGGACCCCCGGAACCCCCGGGTGGACTCCTGCTGCAGTACCTTTGGTCTCGCATACCCAGTTTTCGCTCCCCGTCAGGGATGGGTGATACAGCCCAATGAATGAGAGGGGGAACAAGACAACTCGAGGAAGGTGTGTGCCTGATGGAGGCATTGTCCATATGTGAGGCGTGAGTAGGGATGGGGGGACGAGGGTTTTAATCGCTTTGTTAGCTGTTGGTGGCGGAGCTGGTCCTGTGGGCCTCCGCCATCAGAGATATGCACGGGTGCCGTAGTGCGCCAGCACGCCCACTGTCCAGGCGTACCAACACAGGGGGCTGAGAGGTAGGGGGATGAATGGACTACCTGTGGCAAATGGTCAGGACTAGAGGACCTGCGAGTACTTTGTAACTGGGTGGCATAGTACGACTGACCGCCAGAAGTGCATTGGAAGTATGAGGAATCGCAAGAGCTGTGCATGGATTCTTGAAAGGTCGAGCAAGGACAGGAGTGGTTTTTGCTATGGGGATCAGAAACGCGGGGTTTGGGCACACATATGTAGCCGCGTGGTAGGCCGGGGATCCCCTGGAGGGGCAGATATGCAGTTTTGTCCCCACAATCAGCTGTGGCGATGTGAGTACGCTGCAGTACGGTGTTGCTGGTCCCCCCCTTGCAGTCGCAAGGGTTGCCTACGTTCTGCAGTAAAGCAGTGGGGTTGGAGTTAAAGCCCGCATAAGAGCCAGGGAGCAAAGCCGCTGCCAGTATGAAGAAGCGGAAGGGGTGCATCTCACGTCTCGTTGTTTTGTTGCAATTTGTCGTCCTGTGAGAGCGTGGTAATCTCGGTTATCTCGGGGGAGATGTCGTCCGTAGGTGATAGAGGTGTATCTTGCGGCGGCGGGGCTGTTTTTCTGACCAATCTTTCCGGTATCCAGAGAGGTTCTCTTCCAGATTCCTGTGGGAAGACACAGACCGCGCCTCGGTTCCAGCATAATACCGGATCCGGGCCGTACCACTTTCCCGTGAGGACATCTTTCCAACGGACATAGCCTCGTGAAGATGGCTCCTTTAACATGTGTCTCTCAGCGGGGGACATAGAATGATCTGTCAAATTCAAAAAGTTTATAGTAAACAGTGCAAGGGAGAGGCGCATTCGAGGGGTTTTGCCCGTGGCAATTCCCTCCTTTTGTTTTAAGAGAAAAGCCTTGAGGGTTCGATGAGCCCTTTCAATTATGGCCTGTCCCTGAGGGTTATAAGGGATTCCAGTTTTATGTTGTACCTGCATACGGGTGCAGAAATCTTGGAATGATTTACTTGTGTATGCAGGACCATTATCTGTTTTTAAAGTTTTTGGTTTGCCCCAGGCTGCCCATGCAGCAAGGCAGTGATTAATGACATGGGTGGTACGCTCACCCGTCTCCAGAGAAGCAAAAATTACTTGGGAACAGGTGTCAACTGACACATGAACATACTTTAAGGTCCCAAACTCGGATATGTGGGTGACATCCATCTGCCAGATATGTCCTGGTAGTAATCCTCGGGGATTAACCCCCACCGAAGGCACAGGGGTTAAAGTAGGGCATGCGGCACAATGGCGAACAATATCGCGAGCGGCAGCACGAGAAAGACCGAATTTGGCGGCAAGGGTTTTTGCGTTTACATGGAACTCTGAATGAAACTGGATAGCCTGCTCTTCTGGGGAAGAAAATTGGAGTATCCAAATGGGGCGTGTGGCTTGATCAGCTATAGCATTGCCTGTGGTCATGGGTCCAGGTAAGGAAGAATGAGCTCTAATATGAGTAATAAAGAAAGGAGCAGACCGATTCCAAATAGATTTTTGCAGGGTGAGGAAAACTGTCGCTACGGAGGATGAAGAATTGACTAGTCCTGCGGCCTCAAGGATAGACACAGAATTAACCACATAGCGTGAATCAGACACAATATTGACAGGTCCGGGGAAATCAGAGAAGACTTGGTTAACTATAAGAAGTTCAGTTACCTGGGGGGAGTTAGTAGCGAATTGGAATGTTTTTGGCACAGATCCTGAAACAACATATGCACCGACTCCTGTTTTAGAACCGTCGGTATACACTACTGGGGCTCCCTGTAAGGGCTTTTGGGATGTGGACTTTGGAAAAATAACTGGGTGAGACTGAACAAAGGTTAGCAAAGGATCAGAGGGTGTTCTGTTTGTAATAGTTGCGGAAGTGGAGCAGACTAAAACCGCCCAAGCATCAGTACAAGCGATTAGCACACGTACCTGTTCCATGGAATAGGGGACAACAATGGTGGATGGTTCGCGTCCAAAATGTTGGATAGCCCTCTGAATGGCTAGGAGAGTTATCTCCGCCACTGCCACGGGATAGTAACTAATAGATCTAGTAGATGACATTGAGGGATGGATCCAGAGGAGAGGCCCATCCTGCCATAGGACCGCGGTGGGCTGTTTAAGGGTGTCGAGGACCCAAAGAGTAAGGTCTCCCGCAGGGTCCCAACGTTTTAGGGCAGCTTTACTAAGGGCATCGTTGACAATTGACAGTGCTTGTTTGGCCTCAGAGGTGAAGGTTCGGGGGGAAGCAAGATCCGGGTCTCCTTTAAGTATATTAAAGAGGGGCTGCAATGCAGCATTAGGAATGTTAAGGTAGTGCCTAATCCAATTGATATCCCCTAAAAGTTTTTGTAAGTCATTTAGAGTGGAGATAGCATTGATTTTTATTTGAATTTTTTGAGGTCTAATTTGAGTAGGGGCGACTATAGCCCCAAGATAAGAAACTACAGACGACAATTGCACCTTATTAGGTGCAATATGCAGCCCTGCCCCTTCCAGCACTTGTTGGAGTGTACTGTATAAGGCCAGGAGCCTCTCTGCTGTGGGGGCTGCACACAGTAGGTCGTCCATATAATGTAGGCACCTGCAGTCGGAATATCGGTCTCTAAGAGGTTTTAGTACTTGGGCTACATAGACTTGACACATGGTGGGGCTATTAGTCATACCCTGAGGCAAGACTGTCCACTCCTAACGCTTGTCCGGTTGTTCCTGGTTCTGGGTGGGGACAGTAAAAGCAAAACGTGGGGTATCCTTTTTGTCCAATGGAATGGAAAAGAAACAATCCTTAAGATCTATTACAATAACAGGCCATTGGTTGGGAAGTGCCGAAAGCAGAGGAAGACCACGTTGCACAGGGCCCATAGGCTGCATCTGTGCGTTGACTGCCCTAAGATCATGTAAGAGTCTCCATTGACCTAATTTTTTGCGGATGGCAAAAATAGGCGTATTCCATGGAGAGGTGGATGGGATCAAATGACCAGCGTTGACCTGCTCCAAGACCAGAGTGTTGACTGCCTCCAGTTTCTCCTGAGATAGGGGCCACTGTGGAACCCAGACGGGTACGTCCGTTAGCCACGAGATGGGTAAAGGCTCCACTGGTTTAGGAGGCGAAACAGTGACCCCTAGGAAAAACCCAGGCCAACTTTACTTGGTCTTTGTTTTGGTTCAATGGGGGAAGGGTGGCCCTGGAGCTGGACACCGAGTCCCTTGCCTGGGACGTAACCCATATTTTGTAGCATAGATCGTACTGCAGGGGAAGTGGTGACCAAAGCAACATCCATTTCGGCCAGGACGTCTCTCCCCCAAAGGGAAATGGGTAGAGGTAAAATGAATGGAGAAAACTGTCCTCTATGACCCTCGCTATCCTGCCATGACAACAAGGCTGCACTGATTTTTGGGAAATGAGCAAAACCAAGTCCTTGCAAGGTTTGTTCCGCCACATTTGTAGGCCATGTACTAGGCCAGTCCTTTGTTGCTATAATGGATTTGTCGGCTCCTGTGTCTAAAAGTCCCTTAATGTCCTTGCCATTAATCTGCAACACTAAAGTGGGACGTTCATTTAAAAGCATATGTAAGCCGGTAAAATTAATGCCAGAGGACCCAAAGTTACCAGTGCCGCGAACGTGGTTTTTAGCTGGGATTAAAGAGTGAAGACTGGGCAGTAATAACATTTGTGCGATACGGTCTCCAGGATTGATTACTAAAGGTCCCTGAGGGGCCTGAACCATGATCTTTACTTTACCAGTGAAATCAGAGTCAACTACCCCGGGGATCACAGCTAGCCCTCGGAGGGCGGCGGAGGACCGACCCAACACTAATCCAACCGAATCCGGGGGCAGAGGACCGGAGCAGTCGCTCTCCACTAATTGTACCCCCATCTCCGGAGTTAAGAGGAGAGGGGAGGTGGCGCGGAGGTCCAGGCCTGCGGACCCGTGAGTGGCACGGGCTGAGGGTGCACTGGGTGTAGCGCAGACACGGGAGGTGGAACCTGAGAGTAGATTTGATTTTGGGGGCTCCTCGCTGGGTTGGGGAGCCCCCTCTGGCCGTTTTTTGGCCCCTGGGCGCTACCTGTAAGTGGGTTGCCATCGATATCGAAAGCAGAACGGCATACCTCTGCCCTATGAGGGCCCTTGCGGCAACGGCGACAAGGCTCTATGCCTGAAGGCTGTGCCGTGGAATACCCATGGCTGAGATTGGGGCAATCGCGTTTTCTGTGACCCGGTTGATGACATTGGAAGCAAAGTCCTGAAGATATGGGGGGTCGGGTCGATTTAGATTTTGGACTGTTTTCTTTGACTTTTGCCAGCATCGCAGCTAGGCCCGCATTAGTAAGTGGCCCACCGGTATCTCTGCAGTATTTTAACCAGGAGTCCAGAGATTTATGTCTATATTGTCGAAGAATGTTTTTGCACTCTTTATTAGCCTGCTCAAAAATAATTTGTTTGACCAGTGGCTGAACGTCAACCTCGGAAGGGAAAATACGCGACGCAGCCTCAAGTATGCGAGCGACAAAATCAGCGAAGGGTTCGGCCGTGCCCTGAACGATCTTGGTGAGGTGGCTAGCTGAGTCACTTGGATTGGACGCCTGCCTCCACGCACGTTGGGCACAGTTGGAAATTTGCCTGTATACTTGTCTAGGGAATTGGGTCTGGTCAGCCTGATAAGGTCCACGCCCTAAAAGCATATCAGCATTCCACGTAGGGTGGCCGTCCTCAGCATTTTCATCTGCCTGGTCATGACAGCACTCTGTATTCATAGATTGCCACAAAAGAAAGCCGCCTGGACTTAAACAGGCCCGAGCCAATTGGGTCCAGTCGCTAGGTGTTAAAATGGACTGGCCGACTGATTCAAGGAGTGACAATGTGAATGGGGCTGTGGGTCCATAGTCATGGACCGCAGCCTTAAGTTGTTTTAATACTGTCATGTCCAATGGTTCGTGCCGGGCCTCTCGCGTGCCCAAAGCCAAAACAGGGTAAGCCTGAGCGGGGGCAGCGGGAGCGCCAGTTCGCAACTGTTTCCAGGCTTGTTGATGAAACTGTCTGCCTGAAAAAGGTGGCACATTTGGGACGTTTAATGGCCATGGCGGCACGGGTGTTAGATGGGGCTGAGGCACGCCTACATGACCGCCAGTAGGAGGCGCTGCGTCTTTAATCTGATGGGCGGGCACGACATCGATAGGAGGAGCCGTAGGCACTAGAGGGCGTAAACAGGCATCTTTTAACTTTTGCCGCAGCTGCGCATACGTAGGAGGCGGGGATTTAGGATCGCCGTCCCCTTCCCCCTCAGACTCAGAGGAGGCGGAGCCACATTCGGAGCCTGAGGCCAGTGAGGAAGTCTGGCATCCCGTGTCCTTAAATTGTATGAGGTCCCGGGCGCCGTCCGAGCTCTGAGAACGAACTTCCTCGAGAGCCTCGCGAACCGCCGTAAGAGTCGGGCGGTCCGCTCCCACCGACCTCTCCTCTTGGAGGCACGCCCGCAGTAGTTCCCATAAGGGGAGAACAACGGGGTCGATATCGGGTTCCTGGGGATCGTTAACTGTGCGCCGGAGATCCTTTCCTAATTTCTCCCAAGACTCAAGAGTTATTTGGCCCTCGTGGGTGAGCCACGGCGCAAAGAAATCAACACTTCCAAGGAACCTGACAAGTGTGGTCTTAGAAACCTTAATCCCTTTGCTACGCAATAATGCTTTTAACGGATTAAGCAACATTGAATGGCTAGATGAATTTCCCATTTTCAGTTTAAAGCGGGAAGACACGTCCGCTATCTTATTTTCAGTTTAAAGCGGGGGAACAAGTCTGCTATTCTTTCAGTTTAAAGCGGGGAAACACGTCCGCTATTCTTTCAGTTTAAAGCGGGGAAACACGTCCGCTATCTTAGGGTGCGTCCACCCTCCAACCACGAGATATACCTCACTCGCGGGGCCCAGACGGTAAGACTGACCTCGCTTACCTTCTACTTACCGGGCAACGTAGAGGAAGTTCCCCGTACGGGCCACCAGCTGCTCGGCGCCGTCCTCGTCCAGCAAGAGACAGAGACCGAACACTTTGCACGGGGTTCCTTTATTGCTCGGCAAGCAGGAGATCCAGCTTCGATCTCTTCTGGGCAGGAACTTCCCTTACACCCGCGTAGCAAGGGTTTATATGCACAATACACGTCACAAATCAGGTGATAGGCTAGAAGCGCGGGGATAGGACAATCTCGTGGCAAGGCGGGAAGGAGCGAGCTAGAGCGGGAAATCTAAGGCGGGAAGGAGCGAGCAAGAGCGGGAACTCCCTGAGATGAGGAAGAACCCGGAAGCAGGGAGTCGGCGCCATCTTAGGGGCACGGTTCCTCCGGTCTGGTTCCCTACACATTTGTACTGTGATTTTCTTGGTCCATTGCATACGAATTCCACACCACTTTGTCCGGATATAACTAGATGAAACCAGAAATATCCAGTTGTGTTTTGGCTAACTGAATCCAAAATATTGTGAAAGCCTCTGTGTTGGTGATTTCTGGATGTTATTCATGGATTTTATATTATTCAATGTTTTTTCAGGGAACATTTAATTTTTGCTTGCAAACACTAATTGGTAACACATGGAGACACCAGCTCTACACATTCGTATTTTCTAGGGAGAAAGCTAGAGGAATTGCAGCAAAAAAACATGATATTTCTGTTTGTATAGATGACATTTTATGCACTTGCCTAACGAAAAGACTTTGCTTTTCTACAAAACCATTTTTACTGTGATTTTCTTGGTCCATTGCATACGAATTCCAAACCACTTTGTCTGGATATGACTGGATGAACCGAGAAATATCTGGTTGTGTTATGGGTAACTCAATCCGAAATATTGCTACAGCCCCTGTGTTTGTGTATTCCTGATATTATCCACGGACTTTATTTTTTTGAATGTTTTTTATCAGGGAACATTTAATTTGTGCTTGGAAACACTAATTGGTTCCACACGGAGACACCAGCTCTACACATTCGTATTTTCTAGGGAGAAAGCTAGAGGAACTGCGGCAAACAAACATGATATTTCTGTTTGTATCGATGACATTTATGCACTTGCCTAACGAAAAGACTTTGTTTTTCTCCAAAACCATTTGTACTGTGATTTTCTTAGTCCATTGCATACGAATTCCACAACTGGTTGTCCGGATATGACTGGATGAAACAGGAAATATCTGGTATTGCTTTGGCTAACTCAATCCCAGATATTGCTACAACCTCTGTGTTTGTTTTTTCTGGGTATTATCCACAGACTTTATTGTTTCAAATGTTTTTTATCCAGTAATATTTTATTTTGAGCTTGGATACAGTAATTCTTTGCACATGGAGACACCAGGTCTACATATTCCTTTTTTCTAGGGAGAAAGCTAGAGGAACTGCAACAAACAAACATGATATTTCTGTATGTATAGATGACATTTTATGCACTTGCCTAACCAAAAGACTTGAAACACTAACTGGTTTCACATGGATACACCAGCTCTACATATTTGTATTTTCTAGGCCGAAAGCTAGAGGACATTTTATCTACTTGCCTAATGAAAAGACTTTGCTTTTCTCAAAACCATTTTTACTGTGATTTTCTCGGTCGAATGCATACGGATTCCACACCACGTAGTCTGGATATGACTGGATGAAACTGGAAATATTCTTTTGTTTTTTGGCTAACTCAAAATGAAATATTGCTACAGCCTCTGTGTTTGTGTTTTCTGGGTATTATCGATGGACTTTCGGGTTTTGAATGATTTTATCAGGGATCATTTAATTTTGTACCGTAGAAACAGTAATTGGTTCATCATGGGGACACCAGCTCTACACATTCGTATTTTCTAGGAAGAAAGCTAGAGGAACTGCGGCAAACAAACATGATATTTCTGTTTGTATAGATGACATTTTATGCTCTTGCCTAACGAAAAGACTTTGCTTTTCCCCAAAACCATTTTTACTGTGATTTTCTCGGTCCATTGCATATGACTTCCACACCACTTTCTCTGGACATGCCTGGATGTAACCAGAAATATCTGGTTTTATTCTGGCTAACTCAATCCCAGATATTGTGACAGCCTCTGTGTTTGAGTTTTCTGGATATTTTCAACGGACATTATTGTTTTGAAGGTTTTTCATCGGGGAAAATTGAATTTTGAGCTTAGATACACTAACTGGTTCATCATGGGAACACCAGCTCTACACATTCATATTTTCTAGGGAGAAAGCTACAGGAACTGCGGCAAACAAACATGATATTTCTGTTTGTATCGATGACATTTTATATACTTCCCTATCAAAAATACTTTGCTTTTCTCCAAAAGCATTTTTACTGTGATTTTCTCGGTCCATTACATACGAATTCCACACAAGTTTGTCCGGATATGACTGGATGAAACGAGAAATATCTGGTTGTGTTTTAGCTAACTCAATCCGAAATATTCTGAAAGCATCTGTGTTTGTGTTTTGTGGATATTATTGATGGACTTTAATGTTTTGAATGTTTTTATCAGGGTACATTTAATTTTGTACCGTAGAATCACTAATTAGTTCCACAAGGGGACACCAGGTCTACACATTCGTATTATCTAGAAAGAAAAATAGAGGAATTGCGGCAAACAAACATGATATTTCTGTTTGTATAGATGACAGTTTATGCACTTGCCTAACGAAAAGACTTTGCTTTTCTCCAAAACCATTTTTACTGTGATTTTCTCGGTACATTGCATACGAATTCCACACCACTTTTCCGGATATGACTGGATGACACCAGAAATATCCGGTTTAGTTTTGGCTAACTGAATCCCAGATATTACTACAGCCTCTGTGTTTGTGTATTCCTGACATTATCCACGTACTTTACTGTTTGAATGTTTTTTTTTCAGGGAACATTTAATTTTGTGCTTGGAATCACTAATTGGTTCCACATGGAGACACGATCTCTACACATTCCCATTTTCTATGGGGAAAACTAGAGGAACTACGGCAAAAAAACATGATATTTCTGTTTGTATAGATGACATTTTATGCACTTGCCTAACGAAAACACTTTGCTTTTCTCCAAAACATTTGTACTGTGATTTTCTCGGTCCATTGCATACGAATTCCACACAATTTGTCCCGAAATGACTGGATTGAAAAAGAATATCAGGTTGTGTTTTGGCTAACTCAATCTGAAATATTGTGAAAGCCTCTGTGTTTTTGTTTTCTGGATATTATCGATGGACTTTATTGTTTTGAATGTTTTTTATCAGGGAATATTTCATTTTGTACCGTAGAAACACTAATTGGTTCATCATGGGGACACCATCTCCACACATTCGTATTTTCTAGGGAGAAAGCTAGAGGAACTGCTACAAACACACACGATATTTCTGTTTGTATAGATGACATTTTATGCACTTGCCTAACGAAAACACTTTGCTTTTCTCCAAAACGATTTGTATTCTAATTTTCTCGGTCCATTGCATACGAATTTCAAAAGACTTTGTCCCGAATTGACTGGATTGAAACAGAAATATCAGGTTGTGTATTGGCTAAATAAATCCGAAATATTGTGAAAGCATCTGTGTTTATGTTTTCTAGATATTACTGATGGACTTCATTGTTTTCAATGTTTTTTATCGGGGAACATTTCATTTTGAACTTAGATACACAAATGGTTCCACATGGAGACACCACCTCTACATATTTGTATTTTCTAGGGACAAAGCTAAAGGATCTTTGTTAAATAAAACGTGATGTTTCTGTTTGTATCGATGACATTTTATGCACTTGCCTAACGAAAAGACTTGGCTTTTCTCCAAAACCATTTTTACAGTGATTTTCTCGGCCCATTGCATCCGAATTCCATACGACTTTTTCCGGATATTACAGGATGAAACCGGAAATATCCGGTTGCATTTTGGCTAAATCAATCTGAAATATTGTAAGTCTCTGTGTTTGTGTTTTCTGGATATTATCTATGGACTCTCTTGTTTTGAATGTTTTTATCAGGGAACATTTAATTTTGTACCATAGAAACACTAATAGGTTCATCATGGGGACACCAGCTCCACACATTCGTATTTTCTAGGGAGAAAGCTAGAGGAACTGTGACAAACAAACATGATATTTCTGTTTGTATAGATGACATTTTATGCAATTGCCTAGCGAAAAATTTTGCTTTTCTCCAAATCCATTTTTACTGTGATTTTCTCTGCACATTGCATACGATTTCTACACCTCTTTATCCGGATATGACTGGATCAAACCGGAAATATCCAGTTTTGTTTTGTCTAACTCAATCCCAGATATTCCTACAGCCTCTGTGTTTTTGTATTCCTGATATTATCCACGGACTTTATTGTTTTGAATGTTTTTATCAGGGAACATTTCATTTTGTACCGTTGAAACACTAAAAGGTTCATCATGGGGACACCAGCTCTACACATTTGTATTTTCTGGGGAGAAATCTAGAGGAACTGCGACAAACAATCATGATATTTCTGTTTGTTTAAATGACATTTTATGCACTTGCCTAACGAAAGACTTTTTTTTATCGGGGAACATTTAATTTTGTTCTTGGAAACACTAATTGGTTCCAATGGAGACACCAGCTCTACACATTCGTTTTTTTTTAGGGAGAAAGCTAGAGGAACTGCGGCAAACAAAGATGATATTTCTGTTTGTATAGATGACATTTTACGCACTTGCCTAACGAAAAGACTTTGCTTTTCTACAAAACCAATTGTAATGTGATTTTTTCGTTCCATTGCATACTAATTTCACACCAATTCACCACATATGACAGGATAGAACCTGAAATATCCGGTTTTGTTTTAATTAACTCAATCCCAGATATTGCTACATCCTCTATGTTTGTGTTTTCCTGATATTATCCACAGACTTTCTGGTTTTGAATGTTTGTTATCAGGGAACATTTAATTTTGTACCCTTGAAACACTAATTGGTTTATCGTGGGGACAGCAGCTCAACACATTCTTATTTTCTATGGAGAAAGCAAGAGGAACTGCGGCAAACAAACATGATATTTCTGTTTGTATAGATGACATTTTATGCATTTGCCTAATGAAATCACTTTGCTTTTCTATAAAACCATTTTTACTGTGATTTTCTCGGTCCATTGCATACGAATTCCACACCAGTTTTTCCGGATATGACTGAATGAAACCGGAAATATCCGGTTTTATTTTGGCTAACTCAATCCCAGATATTCCTACAGCCTCTGTGTTTCTGTATTCCTGATATTATCCACGGACTTTATTGTTTTGAATGTATTTTATCAGGGAACATTTCATTTTGTACCGTTGAAACAATAATTCATTCATCGTGGGGACACCAGCTCTACACATTCGTATTTTCTAGGGAGAAAGCTAGAGGAACTGCGGCAAACAAACATGATATTTCTGTTTGTATCGATGACATTTTATGCACTTGCCTAACGAAAAGATTTTGCTTTTCTCCATAACCATTTGTACTGTGATTTTCTCGGGCCATTGCATACGAATTCCACACGTTTGTCCGGATATGACTGGATGAAACCAGAAATATCCGGTTGTGTTTTGGCTAACTGAATCAGAAATATTCTGAAAGCCTCTGTGTTTGTGTTTTCTGGATATTAGCGATGGACTTTATTGTTTTGAATGTTTTTATCAGGGAACATTTAATTTTGTTCTTGGAACACTAATTGGTTCCACATGGAGACACCAGCTCCACACATTTGTATTTTATAGCGAGAAAGCTAGAGGAAATGGGACAAACAAACATGACATTTCTGTTTGTATAGATGACATTTTATGCACTTGACTAACGTAAAGACATTGTTTTTCTTCAAAACCATTTGTAATGTGATTTTCTCGGTCCATTGCATACGAATTCCACACCAGTTTGTCCGGATATGACTGGATGAAACCGGAAATATCCGGTTTTCTTTTGGCTAACTCAATTCCAGATATTGCTACAGCCTCTCTGTTTCTGTTAGCTGGATATTATCAACAGAATTTCTTCTTTTGAATGTTTTTCATCAAGGAACATTTAATTTAGTACCAAGGAAACACTAATTGGTTCATCATGGAAACACCAGATCTACACATTCGTAATTTCTAGGGAGAAAGCAAGAGGAACTGCAACAAACAAACATGATATTTCTGTTTGTATCGATGACATTTTATGCACTTGCCTAACGAAAAGACTTTCCTTTCTCCAAATACATTCTTACTGTATTTTCTCTGTCCATTGCATTCGAATTCCACACCAGTTTGTCCGGATATGACTGAATGAAACAAGAAATATCCTGTTCTGCTTTGGCTAACTCAATCTGAAATATTGTGAAAGACTCTGGGTTTGTGTTTTCTGGATATTATCAACGGACTTTATTGTTTTCAATGTTTTTATCAGGGAACATTTAATTGTGTACTGTAGAAACACTAATTCATTCATCATGGGAACAACAGCTCTACACATTCGTATTTTCTAGGCAGAAAGCTAGAGGAACTGCGGCAAACAAACATGGTATTTCTGTTTGTCTAGATGACATTTTATGCTATTGCCTAACGAAAAGACTTTGCTTTTCTCCAAAACCATTTGTACTGTGATTTTCTCGGTACATTCCATACGAATTCCACACCACTTTGTCTGGATATGACTGGATGAAACCAGAAATATCCGGTTGTGTTTTGGCTAACTCAATCCGAAATATTGTGAAAGCCTAAGTGTTGTGTTTTCTGGATATTTTCAATGTAGTTAATTTTTTTGAATGTTTTTATCAGGGAACATTTAATTTTGTAATATTGAATCACTAATCGGTTCATCTTGTGGACTCCAGCTCCACACATTCGTATTTTCTAGTCAGAAAGCTCGAGGAACTGCGACAAACAAACGTGACATTTCTGTTTGTATAGATGACATTTTATACACTTGCCCAACGAGAAGACTTTGCTTTTCTCCAAAAGCATTTGTACTGTGATTTTCTCGGTCCATTGCGTATGAGTTCCACACCACTTTATCCGAAATGACTGGATCAAACCGGAAATATCCGTTTCTTTTTTTTTTTTTTCGCTAACTCAATCCCAGATATTGTTACAGCCCCTGTGTTTGTGTTTCCTGGATATTATCAACAAACTTTATTGTTTTTAATGCTTTTTATCAGGGAACATTTTATTATACCTTGGAACCCTAATTAGCTCCACATGGAGACACCAGCTCCACACATTCGTATTTTATAGGGAGAAAGATAGAGGAACTGCGGCAAACAAACATGATATTTCTGTTTGTATAGATGACATTTTATGCACTTGCCTAATGAAAAGACTTTGCCTTTCTCCAGAACCATTTGTACTGTGATTTTCTCGGTACATTGCATACGATTTCCACACCAGTTTCTCCGGATATGACTGGATGAAACCGGAAATATCCAGTTTTGTTTTGCCTAACTCAATCCCAGATATTGCTAAGCCTCTGTGCTTGTGTATTCCTGATAGTAACCACGGAATTTATATTTTTCAATGTTTTTTTTTTCAGGGAACATTTAATTTTGTGCTTGGAAACACTAATTGTTTCCACATGGATACACCAGCTCTACACATTCGTATTTTCTGGGAAATAGCTAGAGGAACTGCGACAAACAAACATGATATTTCTTTTTGTACAGATTACATTTTATGCACTTGCCTAACGAAAAGGCTTTGCTTTTCTCCAAAACCCTTTTTACTCTGATTTTCTCTGTCCATTGCATACGAATTCCACAACACTTTGTAACGATATGACTGGATGAAACCAGAAATATCCAGTTGTCTTTTGGCCTACTCAATCCGAAATATTTTAAAAGTGTCTGTATTTGAGTTTTCTGGATATTATTGATGGACTTCATTGTTTTGAATGTTTTTATAAGGGAACATTTCATTTTGTACCGTTGAAACACTAATTGGTTCATCATGGCAACACCAGCTCTACACATTCTTATTTTCTAGGGAGAAAGCTAGAGGAACTGTGGCAAACAAACATGATATTTCTGTTAGTATCGATGACATTTTCTGCACTTGCCTATCGAAAAGACTTTGCTTTTCTCCAAAACCATTTTTACTGTGACTTTCTCGGTCCATTGCATAAGAATTCCACAGCAATTTGTCCGGATATGGCTGGATGAAACCAGAAATATCCAGTTGTGTTTTGGCTAACTCAATCCCAGATATTGCTACAGCCTCTCTGTTTGTGTATTCCTAATATTATCCACGGACTATTTTGTTTGGAATGTTTTTTATCAGGGAACATTTAAATTTGTGCTTGGAACACTAATGGGTTCCACATGGAGACACCGGCTCTACACAATCGTATTTTCTAGGCAGAATGCTCAAGGAACTGTGAAAAACACACATGATATTTCTGTTTGTATAGATGACATTTTATGCACTTGACTAACGTAAAGACTTTGCTTTTCTCCAAAACCATTTGTACTGTGATTTTCTCGGTCCATTGCATACGAATTCCACACATTTGTCCGGATATGACTGGATGAAACCAGAAATATCCGGTTGTGTTTTGGCTAACTGAATCAGAAATATTGTGAAAGCCCCTGTGTTTGTGTTTTCTGGATATTATCGATGGAGTTTATTGTTTTGAATGTTTTTTATCAGGGAACATTTAATTTTGTGCTTGGAAACACTAATTGGTTCCACATGGATACATCAGCTCCACACATTCGTAATTTCTAGGGAGAAAGCAAGAGGTACTGCGGCAAACACACATGATATTTCTGTTTGTATAGATGACATTTTATGCACTTGCCTAACGAAAAGACTGCTTTTCTCCAAAACCATTTGTACTGTGATTTTCTCGGTACATTGCATACGAATTCCACACCACTTTGTCCAGATATGACTGGATGAAACCAGAAATATCCGGTTGTGTTTTGGCTAACTCAATCCGAAATATTGTGAAAGCCTAAGTGTTGTGTTTTCTGGATATTTTCGATGTAGTTTATTTTTTTGAATGTTTTTATCAGGGAACATTTAATTTTGTAATATTGAAACACTAATCGGTTCATCTTGTGGACTCCAGCTCCACACATTCGTATTTTCTAGTCAGAAAGCTCAAGGAACTGCGACAAACAAACATGACATTTCTGTTTGTATCGATGACATTTTATACACTTGCCCAAGGAGAAGACTTTGCTTTTCTCCAAAAGCATTTGTACTGTGATTTTCTCGGTCCATTGCGTATGAGTTCCACACCACTTTATCCGAATATGACTGGATGAAACCGGAAATATCCGTTTTTTTTTTTTCGCTAACTCAATCCCAGATATTGTTACAGGCTCTGTGTTTGTGTTTCCTGGATATTATCAACGAACTTTATTGTTTTTAATGCTTTTTATCAGGGAACATTTTATTATACCTTGGAAATCCTAATTGGCTCCACATAGAGACACCAGCTCCACACATTCATAATTTATAGGGAGAAAGCTAGAGGAACTGTGGCAAACAAACATGATATTTCTGTTTGTATAGATGACATTTTATGCACTTGCCTAACGAGAAGACTTTGCTTTTCTCCAAAACCATTTGTACTGTGATTTTCTCGGTCCATTGCATACGAATTCCACACCACTTTGTCCGGATATGACTGGATGAAACCAGAAATATCCGGTTGTGTTTTGGCTAACTCAATCCGAAATGTTGTGAAAGCCTGAGTGTTGTGTTTTCTGGATATTTTCGATGTAGTTTATTTTTTTGAATATTTTTATCAGGGAACATTTAATTTTGTAATATTGAAACACTAATCGGTTCACCTTGTGGACTCCAGCTCCACACATTCGTATTTTCTAGTCAGAAAGCTCGAGGAACTGCGACAAACAAACATGACATTTCTGTTTGTATAGATGACATTTTTTACACTTGCCCAATGAGAAGAATTTGATTTTCTCCAAAAGCATTTGTACTGTGATTTTCTCGGTCCATTGCGTATGAGTTCCACACCACTTTATCCGAATATGACTGGATGAAACCGGAAATATCATTTTTTTTTTTTCGCTAACTCAATCCCAGATATTGTTACAGCCCCTGTGTTTGTGTTTCCTGCATATTATCAACGAACTTTATTGTTTTTAATGCTTTTTATCAGGGATCATTTTATTATACCTTGGAAACCCTAATTGGCTCCACATGGAGACACCAGCTCCACACATTCGTATTTTATAGGCAGAAAGCTAGAGGAACTGCGGCAAACAAACATGATATTTATGTTTGTGTAGATGACATTTTATGCACTTGCCTAATGAAAAGATGTTGCTTTTCTCCAAAATCATTTTTACTGTGATTTTTTGGTCCATTGCATACGAATTCCACACCAGGTTTTCCAGATATTACTGGATGAAATCAGGAATATCTGCTTGTCTTTTGGCTAACTCAATCCCAGATATGGATACAGCCTCTATGTTTGTGTATTCCTGTTATTATCCATGGACTTTATTGTTTTCAAAGTTTTTTTATCAGGGAATATTTAATTTTCTGCTTGGAATCACTGATTGGTTCCACATGGAGACACCAGCTCTATACAATCGTATTTTCTAGGCAGAAAGCTCCAGGAACTGCGACAAACAGACATGAAATTTCTGTTTGTATAGATTACATTTTATGCACTTGCCTAACGAAAGACTTTGCCTTTCTCCAGAACCATTTGTACTGTGATTTTCTCGGTACATTGCAAACGATTTCCACACCAGTTTGTCCGGATATGACTGGATGAAACCGGTAATATCCAGTTTTGTTTTGGCTAACTCAATCCCAGATATTGCTAAGCCTCTGTGCTTGTGTATTCCTGATAGTAACCACGGACTTTATATTTTTCAATGTTTTTTTTTCAGGGAACATTTAATTTTGTGCTTGGAAACACTAATTGTTTCCACATGGATACACCAGTTCTACACATTCGTATTTTCTGGGAAAAAGCTAGAGGAACTGCGACAAACAAACATGATATTTCTTTTTGTATAGATTACATTTTATGCACTTGCCTAACGAAAAGGCTTTGCTTTTCTCCAAAACCATTTTTACTCTGATTTTCTCTGTCCATTCCATACGAATTCCACAACACTTTGTCCCGATATGACTGGTTGAAACCAGAAATATCCGGTTGTCTTTTGGCCTACTCAATCCGAAATATTTTAAAAGTGTCTGTATTTGAGTTTTCTGGATATTATTGATGGACTTCATTGTTTTGAATGTTTTTATAAGGGAACATTTCATTTTGTACCGTTGAAACACTAATTGGTTCATCATGGCAACACCAGCTCTACACATTCTTATTTTCTAGGGAGAAAGCTAGAGGAACTGCGGCAAACAAACATGATATTTCTGTTAGTATCTATGACATTTTCTGCACTTGCCTATCGAAAAGATTTTGCTTTTCTCCAAAACCATTTTTATTGTGACTTTCTTGGTCCATTGCATAAGAATTCCACAGCAATTTGTCCGGATATGGCTGGATGAAACCAGAAATATCCAGTTGTGTTTTGGCTAACTCAATCCCAGATATTGCTACAGCCTCTCTGTTTGTGTATTCCTAATATTATCCACGGACTTTTTTGTTTTGAATGTTTTTTATCAGAGAACATTTAAATTTGTGCTTGGAAACACCAATTGGTTCCACATTGAGACACCAGCTCCACAAATTCGTATTTTCTAGGGAGAAAGCTAGAGGTACTGCGGCAAACAAACATGATATTTCTGTTTGTATAGATGACATTTTATGCACTTGCCTAACGAAAAGACTTTGCTTTTCTCCAAAACCATTTGTACTGTGATTTTCTCGGTACATTCCATACGAATTCCACACCACTTTGTCCGGATTTGACTGGATGAAACCAGAAATATCCGGTTGTGTTTTGGCTAACTCAATCCGAAATATTGTGAAAGCCTAAGTGTTGTGTTTTCAGGATATTTTCGATGTAGTTTATTTTTTTGAATGTTTTTATTAGGGAACATTTAATTTTGTAATATTGAAACACTAATCGGTTCATCTTGTGGACTCCAGCTCCACACATTCGTATTTTCTAGTCAGAAAGCTCGAGGAACTGCGACAAACAAACATGACATTTCTGTTTGTATAGATGACATTTTATACACTTGCCCAACGAGAAGACTTTGCTTTTCTACAAAAGCATTTGTACTGTGATTTTCTCGGTCCATTGCGTATGAGTTCCACACCACTTTATCCGAATATGACTGGATGAAACCGGAAATATCCGTTTTTTTTTTTTTTCGCTAACTCAATCCCAGATATTGTTACAGGCTCTGTGTTTGTGTTTCCTGGATATTATCAATGAACTTTATTGTTTTTAATGCTTTTTATCAGGGATCATTTTATTATACCTTGGAAACCCTAATTAGCTGCACATGGAGACACCAGTTCCACACATTCGAATTTTATAGGGAGAAAGCTAGAGGAACTGCAGCAAACAAACATGATATTTCTGTTTGTATAGATGACATTTTATGCACTTGCCTAACGAAAAGACTTTGCTTTTCTCCAAAATCATTTTTACTGTGATTTTTTGGTCCATTGCATACGAATTCCACACCAGGTTTTCCAGATATGACGGGATGAAATCAGGAATATCTGCTTGTCTTTTGGCTAACTCAATCCCAGATATGGATACAGCCTCAATGTTTGTGTATTCCTGTTATTATATATGGACTTTATTGTTTTCAATGTTTTTTATCAGGGAATATTTAATTTTCTGCTTGGAATCACTGATTGGTTCCACATGGAGACACCAGCTCTACACAATCGTATTTTCTAGGCAGAAAGCTCCAGGAACTGCGACAAACAGACATGATATTTCTGTTTGTATACATTACATTTTATGCACTTGTCTAACGAAAGACTTTGCCTTTCTCCAGAACCATTTGTACTATGATTTTCTCGGTACATTGCATACGAATTCCACACCAGTTTGTCCGGATATGACTGGATGAAACCGGAAATATCCAGTTTTGTTTTGGCTAACTCAATCCCAGATATTGCTACAGCCTCTCTGTTTGTGTATTCCTAATATTATCCACGGACTTTTTTGTTTTGAATATTTTTTATCAGGGAACATTTAATTTTGTTATTGGAACACTAATTGGTTCCACATGGAGACACCAGCTCTACACAATCGTATTTTCTAGGCAGTATGCTCAAGGAACTGCGAAAAACACACATGATATTTCTGTTTGTATAGATGACATTTTATGCACTTGACTAACGTAAAGACTTTGCTTTTCTCCAAAACCATTTGTACTGTGATTTTCTTGGTCCATTGCATACGAATTCCACACCACTTTGTCCGGATATGACTGGATGTAACCAGAAATATCCGGTTGTGTTTTTGCCAACTCAATCCGAAATGTTGTGAAAGCCTAAGTGTTGTGTTTTCAGGATATTTTCGATGTAGGTTATTTTTTTGAATGTTTTTATCAGGGAACATTTAATTTTGTAATATTGAAACACTAATCAGTTCATCTTGTGGACTCCAGCTCAACAAATTCATATTTTCTAGTCAGAAAGCTCGAGGAACTGCGACAAACAAACATGATAATTCTGTTTGTATAGATGACATTTTATGCACTTGCCTAACGAAAAGACTTTGCTTTTCTCCAAAAGCATTTGTACTGTGATTTTCTCGGACCATTGCATACGAATTCCACACCAGGTTTTCCAGATATGACTGGATGAAATCAGGAATATCTGCTTGTCTTTTGGCTAACTCAATCGCAGATATTGCTAAGCCTCTGTGCTTGTGTATTCCTGATAGTAACCACGGACTTTATATTTTTCAATGTTTTTTTTTCAGGGAACATTTAATTTTGTGCTTGGAAACACTAATTGTTTCCACATGGATACACCAGCTCTACACATTCGTATTTTCTGGGAAAAAGCTAGAGGAACTGCGACAAACAAACATGATATTTCATTTTGTATAGATTACATTTTATGCACTTGCCTAACAAAAAGGGTTTGCTGTTCTCCAAAACCATTTTTACTCTGATTTTCTCTGTCCATTCCATACGAATTCCACAACACTTTGTCCCGATATGACTGGATGAAACCGTAAATATCCGGTTGACTTTTGGCTAACTCAATCCGAAATATTTTAAAAGCGTCTGTATTTGAGTATTCTGGATATTATCGATGGACTTCATTGTTTTGAATGTTTTTATAAGGGAACATTTCATTTTGTACCGTTAAAACACTAATTGGTTCATCATGGGGACACCAGCTCTACACATTCGTATGTTCTAGGGAGAAAGCTAGAGGAACTGTGGCAAAGAAACATGATATTTCTGTTAGTATCGATCACATTTTCTGCACTTGCCTATCGAAAAGACTTTGCTTTTCTCCAAAACCATTTTTACTGTGACTTTCTCGGTCCATTGCATAAGAATTCCACAGCAATTTGTCCGGATATGGCTGGATGAAACCAGAAATATCCAGTTGTGTTTTGGCTAACTCAATCCCAGATTTGCTACAGCCTCTCTGTTTGTGTATTCCTAATATTATCCACGGACTTTTTTGTTTTGAATGTTCTTTATCAGGGAACATTTAATTTTGTTCTTGGAACACTAATTGGTTCCACATGGAGACACCAGCTCTACACAATCATATTTTCTAGGCAGAATGCTGGAGGAACTGCGACAAACACACATGATATTTCTGTTTGTATACATGACATTTTATGCACTTGCCTAACGAAAGACTTTGCTTTTCTCCACAACCATTTGTACTGTGATTTTCTCGGTCCATTGCATACGAATTCCACACCAGTTTGTCCGGATATGACTGGATGAAACCGGAAATATCCAGTTTTGTTTTGGCTAACTCAATCCCAGATATGGCTACAGCCACTGTGTTTGTGTATTCCTGATATTATCAATAGACTTTATTGTTTTGTATGTTTTTTATCAGGGAACATCTAATTTTGTGCTTGGAAACACTAATTTTTTCCAAATGGAGACACCAGCTCCACACATTCGTAATACCTAGTCAGAAAGCTCGAGGAACTGTGACAAACAAACATGACAATTCTGTTTGTATAGATGACATTTTATGCACTTGCCTAACGAAAAGACTTTGCTTTTCTCCAAAAGCATTTGTACTGTGATTTTCTCGGACCATTGCATACGAATTCCACACCAGATTTTCCAGATATGACTGGATGAAATCAGGAATATCTGCTTGTCTTTTGGCTAACTCAATCGCAGATATGGCTAAGCCTCTGTGCTTGTGTATTCCTGATAGTAACCACGGACTTTATATTTTTCAATATTTTTTTTCAGGGAACATTTAATTTTGTGCATGGAAACACTAATTGTTTCCACATGGATACACCAGCTCTACACATTCGTATTTTCTGGGAGAAAGCTAGAGGAACTGCGACAAACAACCATGATATTTCTGTTTGTATAGATGACAAAAAGCCAAAGTGTTGTGTGTTCTGGATATTATCGATGTAGTTTATTGCTTTGAATGCTATTATCAGGGAACATTTAATTGTGTACCGTTGAAACACTGATTGGTTCTTCATGTGGACACCAGCTCTACAGATTCGTATTTTCTAGCGAGAAAGCTAGAGGAGCTGCGGCAAACAAACATGATATTTCTGTTTGTAGCGATGACAGTTTATGCACTTGCCTAATTAAAAACTTTGCGTTTCTCCAAAACCATTTTTACTGTGATTTTCTTGGTCCATTGCATATGAATTCCACACCAGTTTGTCCGGATATGACTGGATGAAACCGGAAATACCCGGTTCTGTTTAGGCTAACTCAATAGCTGATATTGCTACAGCCTCTGTGTATGTCTATTACTGATATTATCCATGGACTTTTTTGTTTTGAAAGTTTTTTATCAGGGAACATTATATTTTGAGCTTGGATACAGTAATTGGTTCCACATAGAGACACCAGCTCTACACATTCGTATTTTCTAGGGAAAAAGCTAGAGGAACTGTGGCAAACTAACATGATATTTCTTTTTCTATAGATGACATCTAGAGGAACTGCGGCAAACAAACATGATATTTCTGTTTGTATAGATTATATTTTATGTACTTGCCTAAGGAAAAGACTTTGCTTTGCTCCATATCCATTTTTACTCTGATTTTCTTGGTCCATTGCATACAAATTCCACACCAGTTTGTCTGGATATCACTGGATGAAACCAGAAATATCCTGTTGTGTTTTGGCTAACTCAATCCGAAATATTGTGAAAGCCTCTGTGTTTGTGTTTTCTGGATATTATCCATGAACTTTATTGTTTTGAATGTTTTTATCAGGGAACATTTAATTTTGTACCATTGAAACACTAATTGGTACATCATGCGGACACCAGCTCTACACATTCCTATTTTCTAGGGAGAAAGCTAGAGGAACTGCGGCAAACAAACATGATATTTCTGTTGGTATAGATGACATTTTATGCACTTGCCTAATGAAAAGCCTTTGCTTTTCAACAAAGTCATTTTTACAGTGATTTTCCGGGTCCATTGTATCTGAATTCCAAACGACTTTTTCCGGATATGACTGGATGAAACCGGAAATATCCGGTTTTTTTTGGCTAACTCAATGTGAAATATTGTGAAAGTTTCTGTTTGTCTTTGCTGGATATTATCGATGGAATTTATTGTTTGAATGTTTTTTATCGGAAACATTTTATTCAGAGCTTGAATATTGTAATTGGTTCCACATGGGAACACCAGCTCTACACATTCGTATTTTCTAGGGAGAAAGCTAGAGGAACTGTGGCAAACAAATATAATATTTCTGTTTGTGTAGATTACATTTTATGCACTTGCCTAATGAAAAGACTTTGCCTTTCTCCAGAACCATTTGTACTGTGATTTTCTCGGTACATTGCATATGAATTCCACACCAGTTTGTCCAGATATGACTGGATGAAACCGGAAATATCCTGTTTTGTTTTGGCTAACTCAATCCCAGATATTGCTATAGCCTCTCTGTTTGTGTTTTCTGGATATTATCAACAGACTTTATTGTTTTGAATGTTTTTATCAGGGAACATTTATTTTTGTTTTGTTTTGTTTTGTTTTGTTTTAACTTTAATTTAATGAATATAATTTTCCAGTGTACAGCTTATGGATTACAATGGGTTTCCCTTCCCATAATTTCCCTCCCACCCGTATCCCTCCCCTCTCGCGCTCCCTCTCCCCTACCTTTCACATCAAGATTCTTTTTCAATTCTCTTTATATACAGAAGATCATTTTAGTATAAAGATTTCAACAGTTTGCACCCACATAGAAACAAAAAGTGAAACATAATGTTTGAGTACTAGTTATAGCATTAAATCACAATGTACAGCACATTAAGGACAGAGATCCCACATGAGGAGCAAGTGCACAGTGGCTCCTGTTGTTGACCCAACAAATTGACACTCTAGTTTATGGCACCAGTAACCATCCTAGGCTGTCGTCATGAGTTGCCAAGGCTATGGAAGCCTTCCAAGTTTACCGACTCTGATCATATTTAGAGAAGGTCATAAAAGATAGAGTGAGGATAGTAACCAATGATCCTAAGAGTGTCATTTACCAGGTTTGAACAATTATACAGCATTAAGTGGGGAAGAGGACCATCAGTACACACAGGTTGGGAGTAGAGCCATTGGTGGTAGAGTAGAGGTTATGATTACAAAGGAATGAGGCCCAAGTGCACTAGACAGGGCCTAGAACAAAGGACAGAGTCATTATTAGAGGAGCTAAGAAAGGTGCTGTCTAAGATACAAGTAATTTTTCTGATGGAGAGGCAAATAGAACCTGATAGAAGGGGCTTGATAATAATTTGGTGGGCTTTCGGCCTTGTAAGTTAAGAGGCGCATACCTATCTATCTCTTCACATGGGGTATATCCTAAGGGAGGTGTGAACCTCCTAGGGGAAGGCACTCTGTTGACTTTCATGACTTGGCTGGCCTGGGAGGAGCGCTGGCCAGGTCAAGGCAGGGGGCATCTCTAACAAGAAATTTACAGTTCTGCCTGCATTGTTGCTGACCCTACTTGACCATCCCCTCAGCTGCAGTGGTCACTTTGGAAGCTGGGTTGAGTGAAGGGCTTTTCAGCTTAGAGGCAATAAGATCTTTGGCTCTGACCTGGGCATCCTTCGACTCCAGGGCAGGTCCATTTCCAGTGATCCAACTCTTGGCAGAGCTGCCAGGACTCTTCACAGGCTGACTTCTGCTGAAGCCCAGGCTTACCACATTGAAAGCCACTGCAGTGGACTGGCCTGTTGGGTCTCCTTGAGGGCAGATCACTGTACAGATCAGCCATTAATAAGCCTGCCACACATTGCTTCTGATGCCAAGCTTTCTATTCCTCCTGGTTTGTGTTAAAGCAGACCAGAGGATGCAAGTCAAGGGAGTGCCCGTGTCCCATCTCTAATCTACTGCGGCCTGAACTACAAGTTTATAGTCACAGGCATGTTCTGTAGTAGTTTTTCTAAGGTAGACAATGCCCATGAGGAAAATTATATTCTCACTTTAAAACTTTCTTTCCCTTTGGTCTGAAAGGGAGGTTTTTTCTACTTACTGTATACTTCGTTGATGGCAAAGTGAATCTAGTATGAGATTATTATTTAAGTTCTTATTTTGGCTATGCTATTACAGAAAAATGTTAGCCATCTATTTTATAAGGTCTAAAGATTAAATTGTGCATCCTACAGATTCCCTTATAATAGAATTAGTTTCCTACCTTGAAGAGAATAGAGAAATGAAAGAACAAGTTGGGGTTAGAATAGAGAAAATAGAGAGCAAGTCCTAGATCACTTGGTGACAATAGCAATATTACATGAATACTTAGCAAACCGTTTCAACCGTTAGATAACAACTTAAGAAAACATTTACCAGAGGGTCCAATGCCTTCTAGAAATTTTAAGAATCATGTATTTGAAAACACCTCTTAAATATCTAACATGGTGTAGTTTGTTTAGCCAGTAAAGTTAAGCACAACCATCTAAAATGTTTTTAGTTTCATTCTACCAACACGTTTAAAACATATGATACACAGATTCAGGTCACACAAATTAAAATGTATCTTTGATTGATTTTAGCAGCATAAACTTATGGACAATGTTATCTATAAGCCATTTAAAAGAAAACTCTTAATAAAATTTCCCCATGTGGACATACAATATGTACACACATATAACATAGCATAATAGGCCAATATAGCAATTTTAATAATAGCTTTTAAAATCTTTAACTCTTTTTGTAGATTGCCAGTTGATTTGAATTGCTTTTTGTTTTTAGTAACCTCAGTTAACCATACTTTCTCTCAGTTGGTACTGTTAATACATTACTGGCTTCATCTATTTACAGAGCCATCCCAAAGTACTGAATACAATAAAAGTAGCTGGAAAAAGTCCATAGGAACCTATAGGAGGACAGTTCAACACAGAACCAACAATGCTTTAGTTTTACGAGCAGCACACCATATATAACTATGGATGACAAAAGACTTTAAGTCGCCATGTTTAAAATTATAAACTCATCAACCAACAAGAGGCACTTGCTTACTTCACAGTATTTTTGAAAGCACCTGTAGGATTTTACAAGTATTTAACCCTTTAGGCCTCTGGGGCTTTCTCATTAAGATAACTATCATGTCTAGTAACACAAGATCATTAGACATTTTAATTCTCAAACATTTGTATCAATAGCATTTTCCATTATAGAAACTTAAAGTCTGGTACCACATCACATCCTGACAGTCCTTCTAATATAATCCAAATAGCCTGCTTAGTTGGTGTCTCTATAAGATGAGAGACATAGGTCCTTCGATTTTTTCAGTTGGGCCCAAACTGGAAAAACCAAAGTCCAGGATTTACTGGAAATTTTAGAGACCAGATTGTTTGAAACTTTGATTTTTTGAATGCCTGTCAAGAATGCCAAGAAGGCTCAAAATCCAAAATACCTGGTTGAAATAAGATTCCTTAAAATCATGACATAACATAGACCAAATCTGATCATTGTTACAAGGTGATTATTCAAATCTTTGAAAATAAGCACATATTTAAATAACCCATAGCTCTTAATAAAAATTCAGCTGTTTTTGAACAATTGGAATTGAACAGACATCAAGAGCACATAATAGATTACTTTAACACATTGCTTTAACCGAGCATCAGAGTTTAATTCTATGTCAAAGAGAAATTGAGCTTCCTGTGATCTTTTGCTGTGAGGTTTCCTTCCTTTACCTTCTTTCATATTGGTGACCGTGTTTCTGTGTTTCTGTGTGTAACACATCTTTAAGCATCTTTTGCAGGGCAGGATGAGTGGCAACAAATTCTTTCAGTTTCTGTTTGCTATGAAAAGTCTTAATTTCACCTTCATTCACAAATGAGAGCTTTGCAGGATATAGTATTCTGGGCTGGCAGTTTTTCTCTCTTAGTACCTGGGCTATGTCTCGCCATTCCCTTCTAGCTTGTAGGGTTTCTGATGAGAAGTCTGCTGTGAGTCTAATTGGAGATCCTCTAAGAGTAATCTGACGTTTCTCTCTTGCACATTTTAGGATCTTTTCTTTATGTTTGATTACAACATGTCTTGGTGAGGATCTCTTTTGGTCATGTTTATTAGGGGTTCTATAAGCTTCTTGTACTAAGATGCCTCTGTCCTTCTCCAAACCTGGGATATTTTCTGCTAGTATCTCACTGAAAATGCCTTCTAATCCTTTCTCCCTCTCCATGCCTTAAGGAACTCCTAGAACCCGAATGTTGGGTTTTTAAATAGTATCCTGTAGATTCCTGACAATATGTTTTAGATTTCTGATTTCTTCTTCTTTTATTTGGTTTGCCTGTTTCCTTTCCTGTTCTCCGTCTTCTAAGTCTGATATTCTCTCTTCTGTTTTGCCCATTTTGTTTTTAAGGCTCTCTAATATGTTTGTCATTTGATCTATTGAATTCTTCATTTCATTATGATTTCTCATCACTATCACTGTTTCTTGTTCCACTAGTTGTTTCATTTCATTTGGATTCCTCCTTAATATTTCAGCTAGAGGAACTGAGGCAAACATGATGTTTCTGTTAGTAGAGATGACATTTTATGCACTTGCCTAACAAAAGACTTTGCTTTTCTCCAAAACCATTTTTACTGTGATTTTTTCGGTCCATTGCATATGAATTCCACACCAGTTTGTCCGGCTATGTCTAGATGTAATGGGAATTATCCTGTTTTGTTTTGGCTAACTCAATCCCAGATATTGCTACAGCCTCTATGTTTGTGTATTCATGATATTATCCACAGCTTTATTGATTTGAATGTTTTTTATCTGGGAACATTTAATTTTGTGATGCAAAAGACTAATTGTTTCCACATGGAGACACCAGCTCTACATATTCGTATTTTCTAGGGAGAAAGCTACAGGAACTGCGGCAAACAAACATGATATTTCTGTTTGTATAGATGACATTTTATGCACTTGCCTAACGAAAAGACTTTGCTTTTCTCCAAAACCATTTTTACTATAATCTTCTCGGTCCATTGCAGAAGAATTCCACACACGTTTGTCCGGATATGACTGGATGAAACCAGAAATAACCGGTTTTGTTTTGGCTAACTCAATCCCAGATATTGCTACAGGCTCTGTCTTTGTGTATTCCTGATATTATCCACAGACTGTATTGTTTTGAATGTTTTTTAACATGGAACATTAAATTTTGTACTTCGAAACAATAATTGTTTCCACATGGAGACACCAGCTCTATATATTCGTATATGCAACGGAGAAAGCTAGAGGAACTGCGGCAAACAAACATGATATTTCTGTTTGTATCGATGACATTTTTGCAATTGCCTAATGAAAAGACTTTGCTTTTCTCCAAAATCATTTTTACTGTGATTTTCTCGGGCCATTGCATACGAATTCCACACCACTTTTTCCGGATATTACTGGATGAAACCAGAAATATACGGTTGTGTTTGGCTAACTCAATGCCAGATATTGCTACAGCCTCTGTGTTTGTGTATTCCTGATATTATCCACAGACTTTATTGATTTGAATGTTTTTTGGGGGAACATTTTATTTTGAGCTTGGTACACTAATTGGTTCCACATGGAGACACCAGATCTACATATTCGTATTTTCTAGTGAGAAAGTTAGAGGAACTGCGGCAAAGAAACATGATATTTCTGTTTGTATAGATGACATTTTATGCACTTGCCTAACGAAAATCTTTGCTTTTCTCCAAAACCATTTTTACTGTGATTTTAACGGTCCATTGCATACGTATTGCACACCAGTTTGTCTGGATATGACTGCATGAAACCAGAAATATCCGGTTTTGTTTTGGCTCACTCAATCCCAGATATTGCTACAGCCTCTGTGTTTGTGTATTACTCATATTATCAATGGACTTTATTGTTTTGAATGCTTTTTGTCGGGGAATATTTCATTTTGAGCTTGGATGCAGTAATTGGTTCCACATGGAGACACCAGCTCTATATTCGTATTTCTAGGGAGAAAGCTAGACGAACTGCGGCAAACAAACATGATGTTTCTGTTTGTATCGATGATATTTTATGCACTTGCCTAACGAAAACACTTTGCATTTCTCCAAAACGATTTTTACTCTGTTTTTTTTCAGCCCATTGCTTATGAATTCCACACCAGTTTGTCCAGATATGACTGGATGAAAACAGAAATATCCGGTTATGTTTTGGCTAACTCAATGCGAAATATTGTGAAAGCCTCTGTGTTTGTGTTTTCTGGATATTATTGATGGACTCTATTGTTTTGAGTGTTTTTCAGGGAACATTTAATTTTGTAGCATAGAAACACTAATAGCTTCATCATGGGGACACCAGCTCTACACATTCGTATTTTCTAGGGAGAAAGCTAGAGGAACTAGGCAGAAAAACATAATATTTCTGTTTGTATAGATGACATTTTATGCACTTGTCTAACGAAAATCTTTGCTTTTCTTCAAAACCATTTTTACTGTGATTTTAACAGTCCATTGCATACGAATTCCACACCACTTTGTCGGGATATGACTGGATGAAACCAGAAATATCCGCTTGTTTTTTGGGTCACTCAATCCCAGATATTGCTACAGCCTCTGTGTTTGTGTATTCCTGATATTATCCACGGACTTTATTTTTTTGAATGTTTTGTTTTTTTCAGGGAACATTTAATATTGTGCTTGGAAAAAAAAATTGGTTCATCATGGGGACACCAGCTATACACATTCGTATTTTCCAGGGAGAAAGCTAGAGGAACTGCGGCAAACAAACATGATATTTCTTTTCGTAACATTGACATTTTATGCACTTGCCTAATGAAAAGACTTTGCTTTCCTCCAAAACCATTTTTACTGTGATTTTCTCGGTCCATTGCATACGAATTCCACACCACTTTGTCGGGATATGACTGGATGAAACCAGAAATATCTGGTTGTGTGTTGGCTAATTCAATCGAAATATTGCTACAGCCTCTGTGTTTGTGTATTCCTGATATTTTCCACGGACTTTATTTTTTTGAATGTTTTTTTAGGGAACATTTAATTTTGTGCTTGGAAAAAAAATGGTTAAAAATGGGGACACCAGATCTACATATTCGTATTTTCTACTTAGAAAGCTAGAGGAACTGCGGCAAACAAACATGATATTTCTGTTTATATCAATGACATTTTATGCATTTGCCTAACGAAAAGACTTTGCTTTTCTCCAAAACCATTTTTACTGTGATTTTCTTGGTCCATTGCATACGAATTCTGCACCTCTTTTTCCAGATATGACTGGATGAAACCGGAATAACACGGTTGTGTTTTGGCTAACTTAATGCGAAATATTGCTACAGCCTCTGTGTTTGTGTATTCATGATATTATCCACGGACTTTATTTTTTTGAATGTTTTCTTTTAAGGGAACATTTAATTTTGTGCTTGGAAAAAAAAATTGGATCATCATGGAACACCAGCTCTACATATTCGTATTTTCTAGGAAGAAAGCTAGAGGAACTGTGGCAAACAAAGATGATATTTCTGTTTGTATAGATGACATTTTATGCACTTGACGAACGAAAAGACTTTGCTTTTCTCCAAAACCATTTTCACTGTGATTTTCTCGGTCCATTTCATAGGAATTCCACACCAGTTTGTCCAGATATGACTGGATGAAACAGGAAATATCCGGTTTTGTTTTGGCTAACTCAATCCCAGATATTGCTACAGACTCTGTGTTTGTGTTTTCTGGATATTATCAAGGGACTTTGCTGTTTTGAATGTTTCTTATCGGGGAACATTTTATTTTGAGCTTGGATACACTAATTGGTTCCACTTGGAGACAACGGCTCTACATTTTCATATTTTCTAGAAAAAAAGCAAGATGAACTGCGGCAAAAAAACATGATATTTCTGTTTGTATAGATGACATTTTATGCACTTGCCTAACAAAAGACTTTGCTTTTCTCCAAAACCATTTTTACTGTGATTTTTTCGGTCCATTGCATATGAATTCCACACCAGTTTGTCCGGCTATGTCTAGATGTAACGGGAATTATCCTGTTTTGTTTTGGCTAACTCAATCCCAGATATTGCTACAGCCTCTATGTTTGTGTATTCATGATATTATCCACAGCTTTATTGATTTGAATGTTTTTTATCTGGGAACATTTAATTTTGTGATGCAAAAGACTAATTGTTTCCACATGGAGACACCAGCTCTACATATTCGTATTTTCTAGGGAGAAAGCTACAGGAACTGCGGCAAACAAACATGATATTTCTGTTTGTATAGATGACATTTTATGCACTTGCCTAACGAAAAGACTTTGCTTTTCTCCAAAACCATTTTTACTATAATCTTCTCGGTCCATTGCAGAAGAATTCCACACACGTTTGTCCGGATATGACTGGATGAAACCAGAAATAACCGGTTTTGTTTTGGCTAACTCAATCCCAGATATTGCTACAGGCTCTGTCTTTGTGTATTCCTGATATTATCCACAGACTGTATTGTTTTGAATGTTTTTTAACATGGAACATTAAATTTTGTACTTCGAAACAATAATTGTTTCCACATGGAGACACCAGCTCTATATATTCGTATATGCAACGGAGAAAGCTAGAGGAACTGCGGCAAACAAACATGATATTTCTGTTTGTATCGATGACATTTTTGCAATTGCCTAATGAAAAGACTTTGCTTTTCTCCAAAATCATTTTTACTGTGATTTTCTCGGGCCATTGCATACGAATTCCACACCACTTTTTCCGGATATTACTGGATGAAACCAGAAATATACGGTTGTGTTTGGCTAACTCAATGCCAGATATTGCTACAGCCTCTGTGTTTGTGTATTCCTGATATTATCCACAGACTTTATTGATTTGAATGTTTTTTGGGGGAACATTTTATTTTGAGCTTGGTACACTAATTGGTTCCACATGGAGACACCAGATCTACATATTCGTATTTTCTAGTGAGAAAGTTAGAGGAACTGCGGCAAAGAAACATGATATTTCTGTTTGTATAGATGACATTTTATGCACTTGCCTAACGAAAATCTTTGCTTTTCTCCAAAACCATTTTTACTGTGATTTTAACGGTCCATTGCATACGTATTGCACACCAGTTTGTCTGGATATGACTGCATGAAACCAGAAATATCCGGTTTTGTTTTGGCTCACTCAATCCCAGATATTGCTACAGCCTCTGTGTTTGTGTATTACTCATATTATCAATGGACTTTATTGTTTTGAATGCTTTTTATCGGGGAATATTTCATTTTGAGCTTGGATGCAGTAATTGGTTCCACATGGAGACACCAGCTCTATATTCGTATTTCTAGGGAGAAAGCTAGACGAACTGCGGCAAACAAACATGATGTTTCTGTTTGTATCGATGATATTTTATGCACTTGCCTAACGAAAACACTTTGCATTTCTCCAAAACGATTTTTACTCTGTTTTTTTTCAGCCCATTGCTTATGAATTCCACACCAGTTTGTCCAGATATGACTGGATGAAAACAGAAATATCCGGTTATGTTTTGGCTAACTCAATGCGAAATATTGTGAAAGCCTCTGTGTTTGTGTTTTCTGGATATTATCGATGGACTCTATTGTTTTGAGTGTTTTTCAGGGAACATTTAATTTTGTAGCATAGAAACACTAATAGCTTCATCATGGGGACACCAGCTCTACACATTCGTATTTTCTAGGGAGAAAGCTAGAGGAACTAGGCAGAAAAACATAATATTTCTGTTTGTATAGATGACATTTTATGCACTTGTCTAACGAAAATCTTTGCTTTTCTTCAAAACCATTTTTACTGTGATTTTAACAGTCCATTGCATACGAATTCCACACCACTTTGTCGGGATATGACTGGATGAAACCAGAAATATCCGCTTGTTTTTTGGGTCACTCAATCCCAGATATTGCTACAGCCTCTGTGTTTGTGTATTCCTGATATTATCCACGGACTTTATTTTTTTGAATGTTTTGTTTTTTTCAGGGAACATTTAATATTGTGCTTGGAAAAAAAAAATTGGTTCATCATGGGGACACCAGCTATACACATTCGTATTTTCCAGGGAGAAAGCTAGAGGAACTGCGGCAAACAAACATGATATTTCTGTTCGTAACATTGACATTTTATGCACTTGCCTAATGAAAAGACTTTGCTTTCCTCCAAAACCATTTTTACTGTGATTTTCTCGGTCCATTGCATACGAATTCCACACCACTTTGTCGGGATATGACTGGATGAAACCAGAAATATCTGGTTGTGTGTTGGCTAATTCAATCGAAATATTGCTACAGCCTCTGTGTTTGTGTATTCCTGATATTTTCCACGGACTTTATTTTTTTGAATGTTTTTTTAGGGAACATTTAATTTTGTGCTTGGAAAAAAAAATGGTTAAAAATGGGGACACCAGATCTACATATTCGTATTTTCTACTTAGAAAGCTAGAGGAACTGCGGCAAACAAACATGATATTTCTGTTTATATCAATGACATTTTATGCATTTGCCTAACGAGAAGACTTTGCTTTTCTCCAAAACCATTTTTACTGTGATTTTCTTGGTCCATTGCATACGAATTCTGCACCTCTTTTTCCAGATATGACTGGATGAAACCGGAATAACACGGTTGTGTTTTGGCTAACTTAATGCGAAATATTGCTACAGCCTCTGTGTTTGTGTATTCATGATATTATCCACGGACTTTATTTTTTTGAATGTTTTCTTTTAAGGGAACATTTAATTTTGTGCTTGGAAAAAAATTGGATCATCATGGAACACCAGCTCTACATATTCGTATTTTCTAGGAAGAAAGCTAGAGGAACTGTGGCAAACAAAGATGATATTTCTGTTTGTATAGATGACATTTTATGCACTTGCCTAACGAAAAGACTTTTCTTTACTCCAAAACCATTTTTACTGTGATTTTCTCGGTCCATTGCATACGAATACCACACCAGATTGTCCGGATATGACTGGATGAAACCAGAAATATCTGGTTGTGTGTTGGCTAATTCAATCCGAAATATTGCTACAGCCTCTGTGTTTGTGCATTCCTGATATTATCCACGGACTTTTTTTTTTTGAATGTTTTTTTTGGGAACATGTAATTTTGTGCTTGGAAAAAAAATTGGTTAAAAATGGGGACACCATATCTACACATTCGTATTTCTAGGGAGAAAGCTAGAGGAACTGCGGCAAACAAACATGATATTTCTGTTGGTATCGTTGACATTTTATGCACTTGACGAACGAAAAGACTTTGCTTTTCTCCAAAACCATTTTCACTGTGATTTTCTCGGTCCATTTCATAGGAATTCCACACCAGTTTGTCCGGATATGACTGGATGAAACAGGAAATATCCGGTTGTGTTTTGGCTAACTCAATCCCAGATATTGCTACAGACTATGTGTTTGTGTTTTCTGGATATTATCAAGGGACTTTGCTGTTTTGAATGTTTCTTATCGGGGAACATTTTATTTTGAGCTTGGATACACTAATTGGTTCCACTTGGAGACAACGGCTCTACATTTTCATATTTTCTAGAAAAAAAGCTAGAGGAACTGCGGCAAAAAAACATGATATTTCTGTTTGTATAGATGACATTTTATGCACTTGCCTAACAAAAGACTTTGCTTTTCTCCAAAACCATTTTTACTGTGATTTTTTCGGTCCATTGCATATGAATTCCACACCAGTTTTTCCGGCTATGTCTAGATGTAACGGGAATTATCCTGTTTTGTTTTGGCTAACTCAATCCCAGATATTGCTACAGCCTCTATGTTTGTGTATTCATGATATTATCCACAGCTTTATTGATTTGAATGTTTTTTATCTGGGAACATTTAATTTTGTGATGCAAAAGACTAATTGTTTCCACATGGAGACACCAGCTCTACATATTCGTATTTTCTAGGGAGAAAGCTACAGGAACTGCGGCAAACAAACATGATATTTCTGTTTGTATAGATGACATTTTATGCACTTGCCTAACGAAAAGACTTTGCTTTTCTCCAAAACCATTTTTACTATAATCTTCTCGGTCCATTGCAGAAGAATTCCACACACGTTTGTCCGGATATGACTGGATGAAACCAGAAATAACCGGTTTTGTTTTGGCTAACTCAATCCCAGATATTGCTACAGGCTCTGTCTTTGTGTATTCCTGATATTATCCACAGACTGTATTGTTTTGAATGTTTTTTAACATGGAACATTAAATTTTGTACTTCAAAACAATAATTGTTTCCACATGGAGACACCAGCTCTATATATTCGTATATGCAACGGAGAAAGCTAGAGGAACTGCGGCAAACAAACATGATATTTCTGTTTGTATCGATGACATTTTTGCAATTGCCTAATGAAAAGACTTTGCTTTTCTCCAAAATCATTTTTACTGTGATTTTCTCGGGCCATTGCATACGAATTCCACACCACTTTTTCCGGATATTACTGGATGAAACCAGAAATATACGGTTGTGTTTGGCAAACTCAATGCCAGATATTGCTACAGCCTCTGTGTTTGTGTATTCCTGATATTATCCACAGACTTTATTGATTTGAATGTTTTTTGGGGGAACATTTTATTTTGAGCTTGGTACACTAATTGGTTCCACATGGAGACACCAGATCTACATATTCGTATTTTCTAGTGAGAAAGTTAGAGGAACTGCGGCAAAGAAACATGATATTTCTGTTTGTATAGATGACATTTTATGCACTTGCCTAACGAAAATCTTTGCTTTTCTCCAAAACCATTTTTACTGTGATTTTAACGGTCCATTGCATACGTATTGCACACCAGTTTGTCTGGATATGACTGCATGAAACCAGAAATATCCGGTTTTGTTTTGGCTCACTCAATCCCAGATATTGCTACAGCCTCTGTGTTTGTGTATTACTCATATTATCAACGGACTTTATTGTTTTGAATGCTTTTTATTGGGGAATATTTCATTTTGAGCTTGGATGCAGTAATTGGTTCCACATGGAGACACCAGCTCTATATTCGTATTTCTAGGGAGAAAGCTAGACGAACTGCGGCAAACAAACGTGATGTTTCTGTTTGTATCGATGATATTTTATGCACTTGCCTAACGAAAACACTTTGCTTTTCTCCAAAACAATTTTTACTCTGTTTTTTCAGCCCATTGCATACGAATTCCACACCAGTTTGTCCAGATATGACTGGATGAAAACAGAAATAT